>NC_048218.1:16696981-16727186 GCF_002007445.2 Ailuropoda melanoleuca
GAGAGGGAGAGAGAGCATGTAAACAGGGTGGGGGCAGAAAGAAAGAAAGAGAATCCCAAGCAGCCTCCACAGCCAGCACGAGCCGGGCGGGGGACTCGATCCCAGGACCCTGAGATCATGACCTGAGCTGAAATCAACAGTCCAGCTGAGCCACCCTGGTGCCCAGAGCAATTTCTAATTATTAAAGGCTCCAAAGTACCTGGTAGTATATAAAAAAAACTTCTATTCCACCCAACATTGCTGAAGAGAAACGTTATTGTAATAGATATGGAAACTGGTAATTTTCTCATTTTAATGGATGAAGAAAATATTATTTTGGACATTTTAATACATGAGGAAATTTACCTGGCAGAATTGAGTTTCAAACCAAACACGTGATTCTTCAACCCCAATGCCAAGCTATTCCTAGCATAGCAAGTTACTTCATAGACACACTATTTAAAATAATCAAATAATTAAAACACATTTTTGGTGTGTTTGACCCAGATTTAGTCCTTTAAGAAAAATAGAATTTTTCTATTGCAATCAAACTTCGCCATATTTATGGATGTTGCCTTCAGTTGGTTTAAAGGACGTAAGAAGAGCCTGCTCGTTTCAACTACAGATGCCGTATCTTTCCAGTTCAAAATGTATTGATTAATTTTTAACCAAACTATAAATTACCACAACAATTCATCTAAATAAAAACTCACAGTATAGTGAGTTGGATGCATTTTTTAGATAATTTTTTTTCATTTAAAAATTATTGTTGTTGTTCTTCAACCACACAAGATCGACCACATGTATCTATAGCTTCTTCCTTACCTTCTCAAGAACACACTGAAATGAAAAGATTAAGCCATTTATTCTCCTACTTTCCTAGACCACGCTGTCTCATATATTCCTCTCTCCTCGAACCTCTGACACCTCCTTCCCTTTCTTCGCTCAGCCAAAAACTTTGCTTCCTGCAAATTAAGAAAATAGGACTTTCACAAACTATTGATTATATCCAAGCTTGTATTTAGCTCTTGAGTATAGATAGGAAGGCTATTTAAGAGATCAATCTTTAGCTACTATAAGAAGTCATTGTGTGATTATCAAAATTGGTAAACCATTATTAGCATACCACCAATCAATCTGGAAGTCACTATCAAAAGAAATAGCTAAACATTTTTAAATAGTTGCTTCTGAAAAGCAGAATTAGTAGGTGTGGAGAAATGGGAATACTATTTTTTAATTCTAAACCCTGTAGAATCTACTTAAAACTCTGTATGACAAAAATAGAATTGACAAGATTATAAAATTAAAGGCTGGAATAAAAGACACAGAAATTATAATTCCCTTACTATTAAGATGTTATTCTGGGTGATAATTTTACCATATTTTTCTCAACATTTTTTAGATGTTACATAATCCATACAATTTGTCAACTATTCCTTATACTGAATAAATTATTTTATATTTATTCTATTTTAGGAAACATTTGAAGGGTTTGCAAAAGAACTGATTCAGTGGAAGTAGGGAGAATACATAAATTTGTTTGTATATATTAAATCGTACTCCTGTAGCCAGGACAAGAGATTGCCCTCTTCTGGGCCCATTATTGGACAGAACACATGATGAGAGGGGACAGGAACATTTTCCAGGATTAACAGAGCTGCTGGCTTTACCAGTAAATGTAATATGCCAAAGAAATTACATATCAAGGAGGGTTTCCAGCACTGAAAAGTGGGTGCACTAGGAAAATGAAAGGCCCAGTTTCTTATCTGCAAAGCTAACGATGCAATCTTAGACTAGGAAAATTCACCAAGGTAGTAAGAATCTCCCAAGGTTTCTTGGTAGACAGTAAGCTGATTTCAGAAGACAATCCGTTCTCATCTCACAGTGATAAATAAGCCATCAGAATCATCAACAAGAATTGCCCTTGACAAGGACAACCTCAAGGCACAAGGAATTGGCTAGATTTCTGAATCTCTGATTTTAGGTCAATATCATATCATCAATACACAAGAATCAAAAATGAAGATGATTTTTTTAATGAGGATGAAATTTCTCTTTCAAAGACTTATCTTCCTTCTACTCTATTCTTTTGCTAGGCCACTCACTATAAGACAGTCCTTAAATGTATCACTTCAAGTGATCATTTGGGCTAATCGCTCGGGCTGAAAATGAAATGATCCTAGTTGACTTTGGTTTTCCCACGGATGCAATGTTGTAATAAGGGGATATTTCCTAATCAACATCCTGATGCTCAATTTTTTTTCATAAAATGATCAGTTTCTCTATGAAAACTGTTTCTCATTAAATCATAAGTGTCTATGCTGCATCGTATAAAAGTTGAGCAGAACAGAGAAGTTGATATGCTTGAATAATGCAGTAACTAGACACACAAAAATACTGAGTTTACTGAAGGTATAACTGATAGAAATACTTTGTGGATAAAAGTAAGCAACTAAGGACCTCCTGGGGAGGAACAATATTGCATCCGAAGGAACAAGGTCTGGAGTCAGGAGACGTGGGTTAGTCTCGGCTCTGCCACATACCACTCTTCGGCTTTGCCCAAGTCACACATCATTTTCAAGTTTTAACATACCTGCAAGCAAAATAAAATTTATAACATCCTTGTCATAGATTTCTTAAAGGATTAAATACGCTCATCTATCCAAAATGATTACTATCGTGACTGTCACCAGGTAAGTGCTCAGTAAACATTTGGTCCTCGGTACCACTTGGTACGAAAAGAAAGAATGTGTTCACGAAGGTAAGTGGTAAAGTTTTACATCATGTATCCTACATGATTATTATTGGTTATTGGTAAGGAATATTTGAGACCAGGAGACAAAGAGAACCCAGGCAGAGGGAGCTGTATAGGCTGTCAGGAGGCCATCCGAAGTCTTAAGTATTGGTTCGTGTCAGAAAACATTCTCAGTGACGTAACTGTGCGCGGCCTCCTGCCAGAGCTCTGAGAAGTTGGCAGAACACTGAGCGTGTGACTTATCATAAGTCAAATCAATGTAAGTGAGGAACCACCTGCTGCTTAAAACAAATGCCTCATTGAACTTGTTAGAGCATGAGAAAACTCAGGGAGAAAGTGATATCTCTGATGCAAAATGCATAGTCCTCCCCTCTACTTTCTAGGAATTCCCTTTGCCACACCTGTATCTGGTCAAAGCATCTCTTCTTAGCTTCATCTTTGGAGAAGACTGAGAAGTGGGAGCTGGGGCTTCCTAGGGTAACCCTACAGCCAGGCTCTGCCTTCTTTACAGCATTGTGGATCACTCTACATAATGAAATAGGGAGGAATTTCTCTTTAGCTTCATGTATAAACTGCACTAGAAAGCTCTATCCTACTTACTTAGCCTGAGTGCTGTCCCATGTATAGGCATTCAAACTTTAATTCAGTTTCCTAAACCAAACACCATCACCATTCACAAAACCTGTTTATTTTCTCTTTCCCTTCAGCTTAGCTAAGGGAAAGTCTCTCTCTCACCGTCTCTCCCTCCCCCATCTCTCTCCAGTTTTATTGAGAAATAACCAATGTACATTACTCTATAAGTTTAAGGTATACAGCATGATGGTCTGATTTATGAATACTGTGAAATGATAACTATAATAGGTTTAGTTACCAACCATTATCTTGTATAGATACAATAAAAAGAAAAGAAAAAAAAAATTTCTCCTTGGAATGAGAACTTTTAGGATGATTTCTCTTAACACCATCCCTGTATATCATACAGCAGTGTTAGCTATGGTCCTTACATTGTACATTACATCCCTAGTGCTTAGTTATCTTATAAAGGGAAGTTTGTACCTTTTGCCCACTTTCCTCCAATCCCCCCCCATTGAAAAATATTCAGTTTTTAATATTAAAGCTAAATCCTGCTTGGATATTGCCACACGTTAGCTGACAATTTTCTCTTTCTTCTCTCCTCACTGGTAAAGCTCACTAATTCTACCTCCATTTGGGCCTGAATCAGCCTTCCTTCTCTCTCTCTCTCTCTCATTTCTATTTACATTTCTATTCCGCTAAAAAGCCTTTTGCGCTCTTTATAAACGCCCCTTTCTTTCAGTGACTGAATAGAGGACCCTTAGACCATACTGGCACCCTGATCTTGGACATCCAGTTTCCAGAACTATAAGAAATAAGTCTTTGTTGTTTACAAGACACCTGGTCTGCAGTATTTCTTGTCATAGCAGCCCAAATGAACTAAGGCAGAGGCACCCTAGATGAATTAAATCTTCAATACCTTCTTCCAGGTCACTATCTTTGGCTGTATGCAGAGTATATGGATGTATTGTATATAGTTTTATTTTCTGTATATTGTGATATTTCTGGCATCTAACAAAAAAACAAAACAAAACAAAACAAAACAAAAAAACCTGACTAGGGAGGCACTTGGAACTGCCCATCGCAGAACCAGCCTTTGATATGCAAGCTGACCAATCCAGAGCCACACCTCCTCTTCCTAGCTCCTGTACTGCAGGAAAGAGTATTCCTACGCAGTAATCACCCCAGGGCCATGCATCAGGCAACCAGGGACCTCACCTATGGCCCAAAGGCTCATGGAATTATCCAGATTAGATAATCTTAAACTCTTTACCCTACCCTGCCTTGCCTTGCTGTGAAAGCACCAGTAAGGGCCTCAGAGCTTACCATCTCCTGCTTCTGGGTCCTGACCAGCACCTGGTACTCCCCCAGCCACTCCTGCGAGGGAAGCTGTGCCTGTCATTCCTGGAGGAACTGTATCCTTCAACTGTTTTCCAATGGTGTAGACCTCTCAGTATCCTCAGTCAGAACCAGGCACAGAATATTAGTTTCATATTTTAAACACATATTTTTTGTTTCCAATATTTCTAATTTGTTCCTTTTAACACTCACCTCTTCTTCATTTTTACTGTCCTTTAATGCTGTTTTATAATATCCTATCCTTTCAAGTAGAAATTATTTATTCATTTACCTCTCCACATATCCTCGGAAACTTTATTTTAAAGTATTAACCAACTAGTTCCGTGAAATTCATTTCACCCCTGAAATTATATTCTTATTTTGACTGTTGATTTTGTTGGTTGTACATTTTAACACTTGATTTCTGTGTATGTGTCACCCACATGCTTAGATAAGGAGGTGTTGTTTGTTCTTCCCCTTACTTTTCTCATGCTCATACATCCCTGCTTCGAGATAATTAGCCGTAACACCCTGATGGTGCATATTCCAGTGTTCTCTCTAGAGGAGGCACTGGGGACATTACAGATATATTCACTAGTCGCAGGGTTCCCTGGTTCCATTTCTGATGTCTGAGCTTCGATCCATAACTAACCTCACTACACAGCTTACTACAAACCATTACTGCAAACAGAGGGTAGTTGCCATTTTCTTAAACCCAATGTCATGAGCTAGGCATGCTAGAGAGAGGATTTAAGTTGAGGCACAAGCGGCAAGGCTGACCTCAGACCTCCACGTATGATAGAGCACTTTGGTTTTGCCCCAAGTCCCTTACAGAACCAGAGTCCTAGATGCCACTGCCCACTTGTCTCAGAGTCCAGAAAGCCTATGACTTCACGAGTCTGAATTTGTTTCTGATCCAAAGAGACATGCTTCACAAAACGCCTATTTCTCTTTTTCTATTTTGTCTTATCCATCTTTGTTACATTTTTGAGCAGAGGGATATAAACATGTATAAGTATAAACTTAGTATAAGTTTATGTACTCATACATGTAACTCACCTAAGCTTTGTCTACATTCTTGATCATAAGTCTGAACACTTTCTTAAAGATAACACTCTAAATCAGCAAGAATACAGCACAGTTTTTTTCAAAGAAAAAGCATAATTGAGCAAATATTAAGTTCTGGACTATCACTTCATCTCCAATAGCTGCAGCATAAATACTGGGCTCACATACTGGACTAAGCTTTGTACATAAGACTCAGATCTGCTGGGTTTAGAGACATGGGAGGGTAATAAATTATCACAACCATCACTCTCTGATCAAGCTGAGAAGTAGGCCATAGAGCCTGGCAAGTATCAAAATATAATTGGCACATGGGGTACCTGGGTGGCGAAGTCGGTTAAGCATCTGACTCTTGGTTTCAGCTCAGGTCATGATCTCAGTGTCATGAGATCAAGCCCCAAGTCAGGCTGTGTGCTCAGTGCAAGGTCTCCTTAGGATTCTCTCTCTCCCTCTGCCCCTCCGGCTCATGCTAGCTCTCTCTCTCAAATCAAGAAATAAATCTTAAATTATATATATATATAATTGGCACAGCGTAACTGGAACATGGCTTGAACTTGATTCTTCTTCCTTCTGACTTCCTTGTTTAGTCATTTGGACCTACTTTTAGGAAGAATTACAAACAAGATATTTACCAATCTTGCTCCACATGACTTGGAGCACAGAGAACTCTGCCCCATCAAAAAAAAAAAAAAGAAAGAAAGAAAGAAAGAAAGAAAGGAAAAGTTCATCTATGCTTACTGATATTTATCGTATTAATTATTCCCAACTGGGAAATCTGACCGATCGAGATTGGTCAAACCAGTTTTCTTTTTCATTTACCTATTAGCTGATCCTCTCTTTTTGTCTGGGGAGAAGTCAGTAAGAGATGTAAAGTGAGCAACAGTGTCCTTTGATTTAGATCCTAGAGCAGCACATTTCTCAATTTAATGAGTGTGTGACATATGTGGAGAGCTTCTGAAAATGCAGGTCCAATGGGTCTGAGGCAAGGCCTGAGATTCTGCATTTTTAAAAGCTCCCAAGGCATGAAGACATGGGTTTCAAGTACCAAGTTCCTACAGCAGTGTTTTTCAAACCCTTTCAGAAAATCCCCAAGATCAAAGTTATTTTTATAATAATATAAATACACTACACTGGAGTTTTCCAGAAGGTACATGACATGTGATGTTAGAGTGACTGAATACAGAAGCAGGTAGGAGAATCCAAATATATTCTATAGAGAGACTTGCAAAAATGTAAAACAATACCACTGTCTTTACTAAATGTTTTTCATTTTGGAGGATACAGTTATTTTTCAAAAACAATATATTACCTAAATTAGCATTGAATAGGTTTATTGTTGTTATTAGTAAATGAATCAACAAATATTTATTTTTTAAGGTCTCGTTTCTATTATCATAACTATTAGTAGATATAGCCACATATTGAGAACAGCTCATAAGCCAAATTTTTGGAGGTTCCCAGTAATTTTTAAAGGGATAGCAGGCTCCAAAATATCTGAGATTCACTGCTTTATAGAGGGTGGAAATTTATTTTCCCTCTTTCAGGAGAAAAATTAAGAAAGAGAAGGCATCCTACTCCATCCTATGAAGAAAACATTGAGAACACACACATTTTTAAATCCTACCATAGCACAAAGTACTTGTGGACATTTTTGAAGGAAAAAAACAAAAGAATTTGGCCATGGCTTATACTCTTTTTAATGGAATGTCAATAAACATTCAAGGAGTTCTTATTCAAGTCCCTTAAGGTTGGGAAATGACAGAACAGGAAAACAAGTGAGTCTTAATCCCAAAATATGCTACATTGCCACAAAAGTAGATGAGTCAGTTTATCCTTGGCCTCTTTAAATTCCCATGTTTTCTTACCCATCTCGTGGATGAGCATTTGGGAAGGTATTTTCCTTATTGAACATATTATTTCTCCTTACAAGCTTCTCTTCAAAACATCTGTGGGGCAATGAGGGAAATAATGCATTTGTTGACTTCACATGTGGCAAAAAACACAGTCATTCTGGAAGTTTCAAACCAATGTATTTACTCCAGGCTTGCTTAATCCAATTGCCTGTGTTTTGCCCTCACCACCTGTAGCTTTGTAGAAAAGTGTACACTCTCTCCCCCTTCCCTTCAACCTCACTTTATTGGCAATTCACTGTGGTGTACTTTTTGTGCAAAACAACACATTTTGCCATATTGCAACTTTTTTCAAATGTTTGTCTCACTGGTGAGTAAACTCTGCATTTCACTAACCACCTAGAGGTTCCATCCCATCGACCTCCTTTTCTTATTCCTCTGGGAAGCAGAGGTGAAATTGTTCACGTAGTAGGTCTGGGTGGATTCCACTTCCGACTGTTTCCATCTTCTTTTCTGTCTTTAAGCACAGGCTTATTTATGTTCTTGTCACTCCTCCCACCAACAATAACAGTTAACCTCCTTTGAACAAAACGTTGTAGATTTGTTTCATTGGTTCTGACTTCAAGCAACAGAAATGTATTCTCTCACCTTCTGGAAGCTAGAAATCCAAAATCACAGTGTCAGCAAGGCCACACTGTCTGTGGAGGCCCTAGGGGAGAATCCCTCCTTGCCTCTTGCTGGCTTCTCCTGGCTCCCGGTGATCCTTGGCCTTCCTTGGCTTGAGCTGCTGTGGTTCTCCAGTCTTGTATCATCTCCACATGACCGTCTTCCCTCTGTGTGTGTGTGTGTGTGTGTGTGTGTGTGTGTGTATCTGTGATTTTTTTAGGACACCAGTCATTGGGATTTAAGGCCTCGCCTAATCCCAGTATGACCTCATCTTAATTAATTATATCTGCAACAACCCTATTTCCAGATAAGGTCACATTGTGACTCTTTAGATGGTTCCTTTTGGGAAAAAAAAAAAAAAAGTTGTGGTTTAGTTTTTGCTCAATCTCTCTACGTTTGTTGCTTGTTACGTGAGAATGAGTATTCAAAACGAAATAAACAAAACCCAGAACCAGAAATGCCAGACGCCTGCATAGGCCAACCACATTTCAAATTATGAACTGCTGTGTGCTATATACATAAGTTCCTCAGGGAACCGCCCAGTGATTGGAAATGTGAATACCGTTTCCACTAATCCGAAGGGTCTGATATATTACACCATGTGGTGGGAAAGACAAGAGTCATTGAGTCCTCCCTCAAGCACCAACAACCACCTAAATTCTCTTCTGAATTTAGCCGTCTAGAATGCAAAAGTTTCTATTAAACTAAGAGTCATGGTTCTTTTCCTAAACCGTAATTCTTTCTCTTTTCCTTCAACTCAGGCCTAGATCGTAAAGAATAAATTAGAATTCATTCGTTTTATTTTATTTTTTTGCTTTGTCTCTCCTCACTTAAATCCTGTGGGATTAAATGAGATTGATTAAGCTGAAATCAGTGAAGCACAGGTCTGTTTTGCAGGTGCTGGAGGCATGTGCAGGTGAGGGTGGCAGTTCTCATGCTCAGTGATGTCGGTGCGGCATGTGTCAGGAGGGACAAAAAGACAAGCACATCGACAACTTTAATACTGTCAGGAGTATAAACACAAGAGGACATGAATGAGAAAGATACATTGTTGTTTTCTGAAAGTTCTTTAGAGTTTATCTGCAGAATATAGGTGAGAGGCTTTCTCTGTGCCATACCTGACAATTTCCCTCTGTGAATGCCTCCACCTTATTTAGTCTTAATCTGCACTCTTTTCCTTATTCAACTTTTCTAAAAGAAAGCCAGTTTATCTGCTAACAGATGTAACGAAATAATAACAATGCGATTAATGCTTTGGCAGAAATAAGTGAAAATCTGAAATGCAGAAAGCCATGCTAGAGGTTATATAATGACTTGTAAATATATGTTTAGTAATTCACTTCCCACTACTGGTAATTAATTCTAAAGTTACGAGTCCAAAGAACCCTTTCAGGTACCATTCAACAGAGTCATCTAAAACAGTTGGGCTTAAACTGTCATGGGCCGTCAAAGATCTGATAGCCTTTGTGGGCAGATCTGGTGAGTGATGTGGGAAACAAAGGCAAAAGAAAAACTAAATTTCTTACCACTTACAGCCCACTGACAAGTCCTTGAAACAGGCAGAGTGACCTTCCTCTAGAAACTCAGCTGCCTTGGTGTGAATACTTTGCTAAGGGCAAAAGACAATCTTAGCCCAACCCCCCAGGAGCCTGTAAGTCTACTTTAATGTATAAAAATCCCTTTGGAAATTTCCTTTATCTCTAACCCCCCCCAAGATATGTGTTGGCAGTCATCCCCAAAACATATGATCCACTGATATACATCTGAAGGGTCTTGAGACTAAGGTTTTATTAGATGGTAATAAATGACCTTTTCCCAACAATAGCTAACACCCTCAAGGTCCCGGAAAACTTGCTTCCAAAACTCCTTAGAGACTTATGCTATTCCTAACCTCCTCCCAACTTGAAAGTCTGTAATGGGCCACTCCTCGTGACCCCAGTGCAGCTCTTTCCCCCCATGGGTCCTGTCCCCATGCTTAAATAAAATCACCTTATTGCACCAAAGATGTCTCAAAAATTTTTTCTTGGCCATCGGCTTCAAACCTTAACATCTTTCTTACATCAGTGAGGACTCCCTTTAGGGGATTATTTTGAACACAGATTTGAGTCTTACGACTGACAACTTCATCCTTGCCTACCCAGATCTGTTCTCTAAAATTAGATGTCCTGCATGCCTGAAGGACAAGAGGAATCTTGGTTTTATCACGTACACGGACTGGAAAGGGTGTGGATAGATTGGAAGAGGATCCCGAAATGAAAAGAAGAGAGAAGCAAAAGCAAGAGTCTGGCTTTTGGGAAGAATGCAGGAAAATGCGCTCAAGAGTTCCCTGAACTAGAAATCAATCAAACTCTACTCCCCTGTCTCCTCCGGCTGCCCCAAGCTCATCTGCTCATATTTTCAGAGATCAGAGATAGCAGTCCTGTTGGGACTCTGGGGCGTCCTGGCTACTGGTGAAAGAAAGTTTCCAACAAGCTCAAGTCTGGTTGTCTGGAAAGAGAGAAGGAGGAGAGTTGATAGCAATTGACATGGAAGAATGGGACTTAGAATCACAACTTCATTCAGGCAGTAAGTCATGGTGGCATTCTTGCTTGGTGTTTCCAAAATGATTCTGGGTACCGGAACAGGGGTATAGGAAGAGTGACACCTCTTAAGTAAAAGAAAGTAAGTAAAAACTTAAGTGCTTTACCTGAACGCCTATCTTCATGGAGGGTAATCTGTTCTTTCCTCCCTTAGTGCCTGACTGGGAAAGGTGTGTGTTAGAGGCACATGTATTAGTCCATGGACAGTCATGAAAAAATGATACTGAGTATCTTTCTTAAACCATCGAAGGGACTTGCAGTGACCCCAGCATCATGGGTGGGAGGTAAGCTTATTGACTACAGGGTTCTTGTTCCTGTCTCTATTTCCTGCCTGCCCAGGGGGGGAGTGAGGCAGTAACTAATCAGTGTTTATCAACTTTCTTTAGACTTTCTTTAGACTAAGTGTCTTACTTTACTGACCAGAATAAAGCAAAAACATTTAACACGGAGAGATTGAATTGTGTCGAGGAAGACCAGGATATTCCGGAGCCTGAGTAAGGTGTTCTTACCATGAAACCTTAACTTAAAAAAACAATTAATTGTTGCTATGAAACAACAACTCCTACCTACTGCAATTACTCCTCATTACGGAATTTGAAATCTTTGCTTCAATTTGCCATCATGAAGGAAAAAATAAAAACCTCAAGTGTTTCAAATTACTTTAGGCTGGAAATTCCTGATTTTCCATGTGTTTCCAGTAAGGTTTGATTTTGAGATGATTTCCGGAAAATAAAGGGGGGGAGAAAAAAGAACCTGGGTAACTCATAAAAGCAAGTAATATGTGCATAATTGTGTGAGAAAAGCTAAAACAACATTTCACAGCTGGTCAGCATAAAAACTGACTTGTCGGTTTTACTTTACAGATAACACCTGTATGTCTTAAATAATACACATGTACATTATTCATTTGAAGACTCTCATACAGTGTAAAATTTCTGTGTATAAGAAAAATAAAAATCTATCTTTCCAAAAACTTATTTTTCATAATATTAAGTAAAACTAACTCTGAAGTGTATGCTATCCATCACAACGGATAATGTTGTGTAATACATCCTAGGCAGATAGCAGAGACCATAGTTCTAAGTTTTACCAGGAATTGCAGTAAATTCCACTAAAAAAAAAATCTCTACTATGCCTGTCTCAAGAAAGTTTTCTTTGCAAAGGACAAACAGAAGTTGGAGTAATCCCCTCTCTCATTCTTCCAGCTCTGTCTAGGACTTTCTATGCATGCGTCAGCGCAGCCTAGAGGGGAGACTGAGTTAGGGGTGAGTGTGTGTGTGTGTGTGCATGCATATGCTGGTGTGTGTTGTGCGTCCAATGTATGCAAGGTTGTACATGTGCATTGGTGGTCCAGATGCATGTTAGACCATCGTGGGATATAAGGGGATTTGAGAAGGAGGTAATGGGCTGGAAAGGGAAGGAAGGACTGATCAGGCAGAGTTTCATCCTGTAAAAATTTAGGATTCGTATCAAAGCTAGCATAGTAAATACGACCCTTCCCACATTTTTCAGTGTACAATACAGTACTGTGAACTGCACACATGGCGTCGGTGTGCAGATCTCTAGAACTTACTCATGTGGCAGAACTGAAACTTCATACTCTTTGAATAGCAATTCCCCATTTTCCCCTCTCCCTGGGCCCTGGCAACCACCACTCAACTCTCCACTTCTACGAGTTTGACTATTTTATAGGCGATACCATGGATGAACGTGGAGAACATTCTGCTGAGACAGAGAAGCCTGTCACAAAAGGACCAGTACGCATAACTGCACTGCACGAGGTGACCAAAGGAAGTTTTGAAGCAAGTCTTCTGAGAACTAGAACTTGCAAAGCTGAGTGGAGCCTGAGGAAAGGGCTGGTCCCGTATCTTTAAGGCATTCATAAAGGGCTTCAGCACCCAAGGAGACGGTCTGCTCCCTGCACGCACCATCATACCACAGAGGGAGACGATACCAAGGAACCTCACAATTAAGCAAGGCCTGGGGTAGGGATCTTGATGAAGGGAAAGAAAATTATTGCAAGGAGTTGAGAGGCTGTGATTCTCCTCCGTGGGAGGTAAGGAGCAGGTGTTTGGCTAGAGGGGACTATTTTATTGTCAGTTATTTCCTCACCCTTCCCAGTAAAATCACAGATGGGGGAGGAGGAGGAAATGACACTTTAGCAAATGGAAATTTGAGAAAACACTACTTACGAGGATACACAAATCCTATGGACTAAAGCTGTCCTGGAAATACATAGCTCAGAGCACCTGTAGGAGTTCTTCCCTTGCTCTTTCCCCTCCTGATTTGCATTTTCCAGCTTGTACTCCAAGTATCTCCTGGTACGATGGGTTCCATCTCTGAACTGTGAGCTTCTCTGAACATTAATCATGGTTTATTCATATGTACATGTCTCCAGAGAACTTCACACAGCAGTTGGCCAGCCCTCGACAGATATTTGTTAAACTGGATAGATTTTAAAAGGTGTCAGAGATTGAACACTAATTGAGGGAGGAAAGTCTCTAGGATTCAGGAGAGCTGGCCATTAGTGGAATTTTATCCATGGGCAATCACTTTGGTCTCTATTCTTAGTTTCTCATTGGTAGATGGAGGAAGTTACCTTACATGCTCTCCAAGATAACTTCCAACTGTAACCGTCTGGCGTAGAAAGTCTCGCTTCCTTTTGGGAAATGTAAAACTATATATCAGGTATGATCACATCCTCTGTGAATGCAGGGAAAAGTTCTCATGAAAAATGCACAAATAATGCTGCTTATTGGGATAATGAAAGACTGAAGTAGCAATTAGTCCAGCTAGACGTGATTGCTAAAATATTTTAGCTTTCTACTGTAAAACGAAAATAAAAACTTGGAAGACTCACCGCCAGTGCAAATTACTTCCTTGGACTGACAAGACATTCATTGTTCTGGAACATAGCACTTCATCCGAATCCACTAGGGTAATATTTGTAAAGTATTACCAAATGAACTTCCTAAAGTATCCAAGTTACTTTCACAGAAAAATAAAAATCATACCCAAGTAGAAATTTTGTGAATATGTAAGAATTTATTCATTGTATTTATAAGCTGTATTAGTGCCTTTCTTTGTGGATATATGGTTCTAATAAATATTTCGTATTTGATACTTATGCTTGGAGCTCTATCTGCTTCCATCCTGTCCTCCAACATATTTCTAAATATTTGAATAATCTGAGTACAAATGTCATTACGTAATTAAATATAAAGGCATAAAATTCAGAGGCATGATTCACTGAGAAATACAGTGTTTTTGAAAAAGGAGAAAAACTTACACTAAGAAGAACATTCATCTGGAATTCCCATAAGCATTAAAGAAGACATCTCCTATCTGTGAATGCAAAAAATTATAATTAATAAGTTTAAGCCACTGTCATCCAAAATGCTTAGCTCTCAAAATGATCCTTTGAGATTAACAATGATGACATTGTTAATATTACTAAATCAAAAGTTACTTTAGAGAAGATGTTCAGTGCCAAGTATTGGACTACTTTTCAGTGAGATTGGTAAAATAATAATAATAATAATAATAATAAAAGTTTGCTCTCCATAGACATAAGGACCACAGGACTTTAAGGCTATTGGAAGGACAGAGAAGACTACTGGAATCTAGGTTCTCCTTTAAATCCTGATCCTGAACATCTCTGGTTCCTCGCAGCTCACCTAGTTGAACTGGCTTTGGGCAACTGACCTCTTGGAGACTGAGGGATTGTGGAATAAGAAGGGGATGATGGCCTTAAGCAACAGCAACTTCCTGCCAAGTCTGGAGGTAGTTCAGAATCCACTAGGGGTTGCTGGGTGGTCCCTGGTCTCCAACAATCATTTCAATTATACAAGTGAACTAATTCTCAGGATGTGCTTCCCTCTGCCTCCCAGGTGACTGACTCCAGAGGGTTCTCTAGACACTGGCCAATGGGTCCTTGCTGGACAATTCTGAGATTCCCACCTGGGGTTCACCACCACTCTGAGAACCTCCAGGACCCTCTGATGCTCTCTCTTCCGCATCTTTGTAAATTAAAGGTAAGAAAGACAGAACTGTGCTATAATCATTCTGGATTCACTTTTACTGATGTATTCACTAATTAGCCTAAAGAATGAAGGAGGGTGGGAGGTGCTCCTGTCCTTCCAGCAGATCTTCTAACCATTACCAGGTAAGTGGCTAGAAAGTCCTGGGATTTTCCTCCTCTGTTGGAGTTGATAATTAGAGGAAACAAAGAAGAAACCTAGTTGCAGTGACAATGCCACTCACCTTCTAATAAGCACCTACTGGCACCCCCTCTGCCCCAATCTTCATTTTTTTTTCTCCTAACAGGAATTTCTGAGGATGATAGTAGGTCAAGGCCTGGAACGACCAGTGGTTTTAGGTCAGATAAATACAAATCTGGGTATCTAATTCTCATTTAAGCAGGAAGAAGAAGAGAAAGTGTGGGCACTAATTTTTTAAATCTTATGAAAAAAAAAAAAAAGCTCAATTTTCTGCCACAGTTAACTCTTTCTCTCCCTGCCTTCTTAAAGCAAAGCGAAGGAAGTTCCAGTCACCCAGGACTAAGGGACAGATTGCGGGCATCGATGAAAGGCTCGCAGAGAAAGGGGGAGCCCTGGGCTCGCACACAAAGGAGCGGAGTTACCAGGCGGCGGGCGGCGCTGGGGGTACGGCAGCACTCCCGGCGCAGCGACGCGCCAGGAAGCGCCTGCGGCTCTCCGGCTGCCCGGCCCCTCTGCTGGTGGCTGGGAGAAGTTAGTCACCCGGAGCCCGAACCCGACGAGCGTCCCAGCGCGAAGAGGCCGGGGAATGAGGAGGGAGGAAAGCCGGTACCCGAGCGGCTGGGAGGAGGCGAGAGGAGCGCGGGGCGAGGGGGCGCACGGGAAGCCAAAGCCCTCGGCTGGTGGATGGAGTTGCAAGGTCTTGGAGACCCGAGCGCACGGACGTGCGAAGAGGAAAAACTTGGGGCAGGAACTTCCTACCGAGGGAAAGAAAAGCAGGAGAGAAGGAGGCAGGGAGAGACTTGAAATGTCTCAGTAACTTTAAAAACACACCAAAACACCCCTTTCAGGAGATGAGGTAAGCCGGGGTTAGCCAACCCCGATTGGTTGTGAAATATCAGACAAACCCCGAGCCACTGTGGCTTTAAATGAGGCCAAGGAAATCTGTTTTTCTTACCCCAATACTTTTCCCCCCCTCGCCCTTGCTCCCTCCCTCATCCCTCCTTCCACCTCGCCGGGCTCTTCTCGGTCTCCCTTTCCTCGATCATCCTCCTCGCCCGCCCTCCCCCATCTGATTAGGCGCGGACCGGGAAGGGTGGGAGGGGTGGGGGAAGCTCTCCCTTTAAGAGGCAGCTTGCAGTGACGAATTGTTGAAATTGCCATTGCAGGATGGCATGCCGCTATAAATTCATTGTTCCACCTCCTCGCATCTTCACAGCGCTCGCGCTGCTCTCCGCGCTCGCAGCGGCCGACTGGGGATGACGGCGGGCAGGAAGACACTGCATCCGAAGGGACACCGACGCGCCGCTTCACTGGCTCCCCGCAGGCCGCCCCTTGCATTTTTTGTTTTAATTTTTATGGCTTTTTTTTCTCTCTTTTTTCTCTTCCTCCTGGTTCTAGTAGAGTCAAGGAAACCCACAAAATAAGAAAGGACCTGGGCTTCGGAGCTTGGAACCCCCGCCGCCGGCGGGTCCCGAGCAGCAAGGGGGCGGGAGGCAGCGCGCGCCAGTTGCCCGCCTGGTGTGCGGCACCATCCTTACTTTTCTTCGTGCGGCGGTAGTGGCTGCCCTTGGGGTTGGATTTGGTTGTTTTGGGGATTGGGGTTTTTCCCCCCCTTCCTCGTATTTGCGGAACCTCCACAACCCGGCTTTTCTCTTCTTAATTTTTCCCCCTTTTTCCGGAGCACGAATCCAAACATTTTCCAAACCAACAAAGAAAAGTTCGCACGCTGGCATTGAGGCTGGGACAGGCTGGAGCTGCAGCCGGGTCCCCCTCTTTCCGACACTTGACTCAACCTTGCCAGCAAGTGTGTGTGTGCCCCCACCTCTCGCCCCGGTAACTTCCATAGCGAATAACAAACACCCATAAAGTCCCGGTCGCGCAGCCCCTCCCTGCGGGCAGCGCACTATGCTGCTCGGGTGGGCGTCCCTGCTGCTGTGCGCGCTCCGCCTGCCCTTGGTCGCTGTCGGCCCCGCCGCGGCACCTGCCCAGGATAAAGTCGGGCAGCCTTGGGCTGCTGCAGCGGCCGCCCAGCCCCGCCGGCGGCAGGGGGAGGAGGCGCAGGAGCGGGCCGAGCCTCCGGGCCACCCGCACCCCCTGGCGCCGCAGCGCAGGAGCAGCGGGCTGGTGCAGAACATCGACCAGATCTACTCCGGCGGCGGCAAGGTGGGCTACCTCGTCTACGCGGGCGGCCGGAGGTTCCTCCTGGACCTGGAGCGAGATGGTTCGGTGGGCGCCGCTGGCTTTGTGCCTGCAGGAAGCGGGCCGAGTGCGACCCGGCGCCACCAGGACCATTGCTTCTACCGCGGTACAGTGGACGGCAGCCCCCGCTCCCTGGCTGTCTTTGACCTCTGCGGTGGTCTCGACGGCTTCTTCGCCGTTAAGCACGCGCGCTACACCCTGAAGCCGCTGTTGCGCGGGCCCTGGGCCGAGGCAGAGGCCGGGCAAGTGTACGGGGATGGGTCGTCGCGGATCCTGCACGTCTATACCCGCGAGGGTTTCAGCTTTGAGGCCTTGCCGCCGCGCACTAGCTGCGAGACTCCCGCGTATCTGCCAGGGCCTCGCGAGCGCCCCCCGGCGCACAGCAGCCCAGACCGACGCTGGGCGCTGGCCCCGCAGTTCCCGGACCAGTCGGCTCCCTCCTCCGACGGGGGCCAGGGACCCCAGACGTGGTGGCGGCGGCGGCGCCGCTCCATCTCCAGGGCCCGCCAGGTCGAGCTTCTCCTGGTGGCTGACGCGTCCATGGCGCGCATGTACGGCCGGGGCCTTCAGCATTACCTGCTGACCCTGGCCTCCATCGCCAACAGGCTGTACAGCCATGCCAGCATCGAGAATCACATCCGCCTGGCCGTGGTGAAGGTGGTGGTGCTGGCTGACAAGGACAAGAGCCTGGAGGTGAGCAAGAACGCGGCCACCACGCTCAAGAACTTTTGCAAGTGGCAGCACCAGCACAACCAGCTGGGGGATGACCATGAGGAGCACTACGACGCGGCCATCCTGTTTACGAGAGAGGTAGGTCCAACCTGCGTGCGTGCTCCCAGCGCCCGTGGAAGGAGGTAGGTGACGGCCCTGCTTCTCCCACAGACCTCCCGCCACTATGGATGTCCTTAACTGCGCCTTGAAGGAAATCCAGCCAGCCTTCAGCTCTGCTCCTGTAGCCAGGGTCTCCCCAGCAGCAATTCCTGCCTTAAATGACTAGACCTGCATTGACAATCCATCCATCAGGCAAGATGTCTCTGGTCTGAGACATGGTGTCCTAGGGGCATAAATAGGATAAGAAGGAACTAGAATGCCTGGGGAAATGTACATAGCTAAATGGGAAGGAGGGGGGGAAAGCAAGTTTATCTTTGGAATAGGGAAGGGGGGGTCTTTCTTTCTTTCTCTCTTTCTTCCTTTCTTTCTTGTTTTTGGTGGAGGAGATCTTCTACTTGCCAGTGAACCTCAATATACAACTTTGCCCAACCTCATGGGAAGGGTCCTGTTGGTTCATCCATTGTAGTCCCTTTTATCCATACCCTTCCTTTGTAAAGAGCCATACCTTCTTCCTAGAACCACTTCTGGGACATAAGTTGAGGGTAGACTTTCCAAATGGAAGACTCTTTCTTCCAATCTGGCTTTTTAAAGTTCTTACTTGTCCACCTAGTCAAATTTCGGTTTCCAGAAAGGAAGGAATTCTGGAAGGCAGGGAGGCACAGAGGCTAGAGCAACCCCATCCTGCCAGGTTCCTTAGCAACCCCCCTGCCTAGTCTTCCAGTGCAACAGGAGCACTGCCTCTCCCTCCGGAGCTGCCAGCGAAGGGTCATATCCAGCTTGCATGTTTGGGGTTTGGATGGATATGTTTCTGAAGCCCAAGTGTGGAAAGATCTGGGCAAAGAGTCAAGGCATGAGGAAGGAATGTTTGCCCAGGATTTCCCTCTTTTAAGGAAGATGGTTACAGGAAGGGAAAGAAACTGATCTTTATAGGCCGAGAGGTTCTGGGAAGAGCAAAGTATCTATTTGCTCAGTCATTCCATCACCACGTTAAGTGTGACTTTCAGACACAGAGTCTGGGCTGGTTGGGAGCCTTGGCTTACTCAGAGCTCTGAGCCTCCTGCATGACGCTCCTCTGATTGGCAGCTTTAAGTCATGCCTCCAGGATGCCTGGTAAGAGCTGCCTTTTAAAGATCATTCTTTAAGCGTTTGAGATCCACCCAGGGTAGCTGAAGGATTCAAAATTTTGAAATATCCTGCAAATGCATGATATGAAATGGGGCAAGCAGAGCTAGGTTAGGAAATGCACTGCTGCCTGGCAGAAAGCTTCAGAATCACACAGCTCCACTACCTAATTCTCTGCTTTTACTGAGGCACCCCTGGTATGAAGGGAAAGTGTCGATAAATTTGGAATGGAGAAACACTTGTGGTCCATGGGGTGGACATAAATGTAAACCACATGTAAACAAGGGTGCCAGAGGGCAACAGTTTAGGAAGAACCTGGCAGCCCACGATGCAATGCACGATGGAAAATCTGCTTTCTCATTAAGTGATCTAAAAACCATCCTTTAATTTCTCTGCACTGCATAAATCTTTGACACGGAAGAACATTTGTTTTGTAGCCTTCCATATGAGGTGAAGTTCTCCTGTAAAACTAGCCCTTTCTTATTTGGTTTCCAAGTCTTTTTTTTTTTTTTTTTTTTTTTTTTTTGTAAGCAATTTTCCACGTCTGGATTTCTTGCTTTGCTTCATCCCAAGAAGCTGCCAAGAAGAAGGCCTGAGAGAGTTTGTGGAAGGAAGTTCTCTAAAGACAGAGGAAAAAATACTTTTGTAGGCACACTACTCCAAAGAGTAGGTCATTTTAATATTCAGTTTCATTTTTTAACACAAATGCACATTCTGCAACTTTTAAGACACACAAAAATTAATGGAAGACCCCATTTCTCCCTACCTCCTGCCCCATCATTTTCCTAACTGCTTCCCAGAAAAAAGGGAAAACTAGTCGGTGGTTCTGAATGATCTGTCTGTTGCTTTTTATGGATGTGTGTTTTATTTGGGTAGTTAGCAATTCCTATTTTCTAAGCTCTGAAACATATCCGTACATTTTAAGTAGATAAAAGCAAGGGAGAAAGAAATTAACGGTCTATCTTCATGTTAATAGGTATTATAGTAACATACATTTTCCAAACTAGTCTGCACATGGAAAATATTTTACATGGGCCCTCCTTGGCCTCCCTGCCAAGCAGAAGCATACTTTTGGTAAAGCAAATCTCATTTAGCTTGCGGTTGGCCCTCTGGTATATACATCTAACTTGAGGGGAACCAAATATTTGAAAAAGCATGTGTATTGTGAATATATGTACTTAATTTAAAAGAATGCTGTTAATTAGGGGGCTGAAAAAAATATTATAGGACCCTTATGCGGCATTCATTATGAGTACTTCAAAATGTAAAGTTAAGCTCCATCTAATACTCCAGAATGTGGAAAATGAGAGGACTAGAGCAGAAATAATCTGAGCTCTTCTCATAGAAATCAGATATCTTAAGACCTAAGAAAAATGTTCATGACTATTTTTTTTTTCAGTGAGAAATACCCTGAGTTGGCACCAGGATCCTACTTTTACAACTCTGTTTTGAATGTAAGGAGTACGTTGCTTAGCAGCCAGATGCCAAGCCATCAAATCCATGTTTCGATGGGCTCTGAGCACTGTTCAAATTTTGGGTCCAGATGTCTTCTCTTAAATTGCTTGTTTTTCGGACATGAAGCAAATGTGTGAGGATATGTTTTCCACCCCTGTTTACTAGCCCAGGCCACCTTGAACGTGTGTCTGGGAGTCAGCAGAATACTGCTAGTAATTCTTTTATCAAACTAACACAATTCACTGAACCTCGGCACTCTAATTAGAGAAACTTAGCACCAGCCAATTTTCTGGCATAGGAGCCGTTTTCATTCTGGAAGAGCACTCATGCTGGAATTCACACTACTTCTGCCATCAAACAGTGGAAATCTGATCTCCTCAGGATTTAATTTTGCTTTCCAGAATCCTTACCTCGTCCCTGGTTTCCTCTTTTATTTTAAAATAGGTTCTTTAAAGACAAACTCTTAAACCCACTTTGGAGATCATGCATTCTTCTTTAGAAACAGAAGCCCTACCTGGTGGATGACAAAATCAGAGGTTGTTTAAGGTCCCGTCATCCCAAACCTCACATAGATCAAAAGCGTTGGGTTGAAAATGAACCAGCTACAGACTGTGTAATACACAAGGTCCATTCACTTTCATTAACTATGACTGTGACAGTTAATAGACAATTGTCTCTCAGCTAACACCTCGCTTTATGTTCTGCCTTGCAGTGCTGGGGCAGGACCCCACAGAGAGCATTTCTCCTCTACCAGCCAGCCCCTTGTTAGGTTGTGACAATAGGGAGCCCTGAAGGGGGAGGCCAGAAGCTAGGAGAAAGAACGAGGTACCACTTCTTATTTGCTTGCTGACTGGACTGATTAATCCAATTGCCTGTTTGAGTTCAAATCCCATTTAAAGTCTGAAGTGAACTCCTAGCCAGGATTCCTAGCCTATAAGATGAATCCCAATCAATAAAAATCTAAATAACTCAGAAATGGGAAGAATGGGAGCAGATTAAGCAGCTCTGGTTGACATTTTAAAAACCCCTTTTGGGGCGCCCGGGTGGCACAGCGGTTAAGCGTCTGCCTTCGGCTCAGGGCATGATCCCGGCGTTATGGGATCGAGCCCCGCGTCAGGCTCCTCTGCTATGAGCCTGCTTCTTCCTCTCCCACTCCCCCTGCTTGTGTTCCCTCTCTCGCTGGCTGTCTCTCTCTCTCTGTCAAATAAATAAATAAAATCTTTTAAAAAAAAATAAAAAAATAAAAACACATGTGAATTGCAAGTTGCTAAGAGAATAGATCTTAAAAATTCTCATCACAAGAAAAAAAATTGTAACTCTGCATAGCAATGGATATCAAATAGAGTTATTGTGGTGATCATTTCACGACATAGACATGTATCAAATCATCATGTCGTACCTAAAGCTAATACAATAAGTCAATTATATCTCAGTTCAAACATAAATAAATAAATAAAGTGAAGAATATTCTGAAAAATCTAATGTCTGTTACAGACAATATACCACAACACACAGGACATATGTCATTATTGTCTCTCTCTCTCATTTTTGGTGCACAGCTAGGAGTGCCTTTTATGTGTGAGGCACTCTTGTGCAGTTGAAGGCAGCACAACGGGATACACCTGCTCCCTGTCCACCTGGGCTTATCACCAGGGGAATGGAAGCAGATGCACACAGGAATCTCTCTAATGTTAGGAAAACTTGGGTAAAGTTGACAGAGTTATAAACAAAGTCTGTGAAAAGAGAGCGGAGGAATAATCAATTCTGCCTATAGGTCTTTATATAGGCTTCACTACAGATGTACAATTAAATTAGCCCTCGAAGTATGGATAGATTTTATTTGCATTCAGCAAGCTTTTATTGAGCATTTCGTAGGTACTATCCATAATCATAAACCATTTTACAATTAATCCTTTTTATAACCTGCACCCATACTATCATCGTAATTGGATGGATAAGGACATTCATGAAAAGAGATAGTCTTCTAAGAGTAATAACTGCCCAATGGCAGAGAGAGAATGTACTCTTGTCTAGTGCTCTCTAAACAAAATATTATAACTAATTTATTCAGACAGAATAATAAGTAGAGAGGGATTCAGAAATTTGAAATGTGACCCCTTTCCTAAGAATCTGTTCCAGGAAACAGGCAAGGAAATGGATAATTGTTATATAGCATGATGATTTTTATTATACATGTGGTCATTAGATATCATGGAAATACATTAGAAGGTTGCCTAACCCGTCTGAGTTCAATTTGGAAGAAGGTCTAGGAGTTAGCCGGACCCATAAGGAGGAGATAGGCTTGCAGATGTGTCCAGCTATCCTGTGCAATGGCCCAGAGGCAACATGTGAATGTAAGGGGTTAGAAGTGATATGATAGACAACATGAGGACAGAATGGTGACAGAGTATAGTCTAGAGAAGATGATAACAGCTAGATTATAGAAGAAATTCTGTGTCCTGAGAGAGAGATCTCAAGTTCTCTTCTTTTAAAGACACTAATCCTATTGGATCAGGCCCCACCCTTAATGATCTCACTTAACCTTACTTAGGTTCTTAAGGTCCCTGTCTCCAAATGCAGTCATGTTGGGGATTAAGTCTTCAGCATATGAATTCGAGTTTTGGTGGGGGAGACTTAAGTCAGCCCAAAGCACCACGCTTAAGAGTTTAAATTGTAAATTAAATCCAATGGGAATCTATGGAAAGAAAACAGCAGTGACCAGAAGTATGTTCCAGAATGAGCCTTCCGACATGAGTAGTTGAACTCAACCTAGGGGAAGGTTTTGCAGGCTATTTCAGTAACCTTCAGGAGGAAATCCGAGATGGTCAAAATTAAAGCATTAACATTGGAAATTGAGAAGGAGGAACCAAATCAAGAAATTTTAAAATGAGGTGGATGTGAATTCATTAAGCCTTTCCAGCAGAACGAACATTTGGGCTAAGGTTTGACACCGAAATGTTGATAAGATATGCAGGATATAGTGACCAAGAGGGGACAAAACAGTGCAGTGGAGGCCTACAGGAAGCCCGGGTTGCATTGTACAAGTTTGAATGCATGATGCAGGCTAATCAGATCTGGGGTCTAGAAGGTAACTGACTGCAGCACACTGGCAGGGGAGTTCCAGGAGACAAAGGGACCTTAGAAGCCTCAGATGATGGTGCAAGCAGGAAGGAATAATGGAAAGACATGAGAACGACTAGACAGTTACCGGAGACATTTGGTAGATGGAATCAGTGACTTACAGTGGCCAATTAGATGTGGCAGGAGAGAGAGAGAGAGGTGCATATAAAAGATGTCCAGGTTTCTTATTCAGCACTTCATTTTTCTTCTTTTTTGGAGTATCTTTCTCAGCACATTTTGTAAATTTAGTACGCTTCTAAATTATTGAGTTTCACCAAACACATCATAGAGATAAAAACCATGCCATAATATTTGTCGCAGGAAAGGAATTTACTTGACCAGGCACAGATTATAAACATAAAAGATAACAGTAATGTCAAGAAAAACATGCGTGATGATTTACCAGTACCCAGGTAAAAGTGGTTCAGGAACTGGGATGTTTAGATATAGGTTTGCATTTTGACTTCACCAGTCTCAAGCTTGCAACTTTGGACACCTACTGCCCCTGAGCTTTCATATCTCCACCTGTAAATTAGAGTGTTTTCATTTAATACCAACACCTGGTAGAGATCACCTGGTCCAAATTCCTTATGTTAATGATGAGGGAACTTTGTCTCAAAGCATGTAAACGACTTACGGAATGACTCTTACTAATAACGTTAGAATTAAAAAGTGATCTACTTTATATTCACTGTGTCTAACCAGCTTCCATTTCCATTCTCCAAAATGACTTTTCCAAGCATCTCCTCCCCGCACTCCCTAACATGCTGCCTCCCCTTTCCCCTTCTTCTTACTTCATGTTTACAGACAAAATGTCCCATCTTGGAACTCTGGGCCCAGACTGTCTTTCCAGCTTCCCCTGATTGCCATCCACCCAACAAATCCTATATTCTCCAGTCGTGGCAACAAACTTCCTGTCATTCCCCCAAACAGAGCCTACCTTTTACTATCCCCTGATATATTGACGAGTCTTTCCTAGTTAGGATACCCTTCCTCTAAGACTGTCAGACGTCTATTCATCCCTCAGTATCTAGTTACCTCCTTTGAGACACTTTTATTGATTTGCTCAAGGAGAGTTCGTCAGTTCCTCTTCTTCATTCCCTCAAAAATCTGTTCGTAATAGTATGTCATAATCTGCTTCCCTGTTGGCATCTCTGTCCTGCTCACTGGACCGTGATGTTTCTTAAGGTCAAGATCAGATTTATTTATTTATTACAGTGTCAGCACTTAGCACAGTGTCAGTTGATTGTGGGCACACAGTAATTGTGTTGAGAATAGGTGACTCTGGATCCCTTGGTCCCTAATCCAGCTGGGCTCTGTATGTTTGTTATTACCTAGTTGTATCCAGAAGCATGGATAGAGATTGTATAACATGGGTCATTATAATAGTCAGACTAATAGACCGGATTAATGTAGTTTCTCTTGAGACTAAATCAAGACTTCTATGATTGGGAATTACTGTATAGGTAGCCAGAAAGGCAGATGACACCTCAAGAATTGGATGCATACGATAAATATGAATTATGGTGTATACGTGTATGTTTTTTGTTTTTTTTTAGCGCATTTATGCAATCCCAATTTTTTTTAAAGATTTTATTTATTTGAGAGAAAGAGAAAGCGTAAACAAGGTGAAGGGCAGAGGGAGAAGCAGACTCCCCACTGAGCAGGGAGCCCCATGTGGGGCTAAATCCTGCAGGGATCATGACCTGAGCCAAAGGCAGGTGCCTAACCAGTTGAGCCACCCAGGTGCCCCTGTATGTTTGTATAATGCATATAACTAAAATATGTACCATGCCAGATTAATTCTTCTACCACTAACCCCTCTTCATAGGAATTAGGGAGAGAGACAGACATCTAAGGCTAGTTAAACCCTCTTCTATGTCCTTCTCTTGAGCTCCATGCTTGCCCTTATGAGATGGTAATATCTATAAAAACAGAAGTTGCTGTTATTTAACTCCAGATTCCATTGTACAAGGTATTCTTGGTTAATTTGGGCTGCCACTGCTGCAATTGTGATGACATCTGCTCTTCTCACCTTGTGTTTCTTTTGGCTCCTTCCCTCCGCGTGTTTATGCTGCTTGAAAGACCAACTTCCCAGTCAAGACTAGAAATCCTACAGTTCCTATTACTCACCCCACTTTGTGCATTCTCATGTCTGCTTGGTTCATTTTCTCCACCCAGTACTGATCACTGAGATTTGCTAAGTTGTACTATCCTCTGGGCATCTGCCTCCGGAAGTAGGGTACTTCGCTGGATCCCTGCCCCCTACTGCATCCAAAGGAATATTTCTGGGTGCTACTAGATCTTCTAAATTCCATGATGAATCACAGATATTGACATATTCATAATCCTCTGAATGGCCACGTCTGGTGAATGGTCACCATGTCAATGATATCCTTGTCAAGACTTCATTGGTCTTGCTGACCATCTCAGCTCTATTTTTGAGTTACATAAAATGTTCAGTCATATATCCTGGCCAGCACCGCAAGCCCACCTGTTAAGTCTCTGCATACTTCTGCAACCCTTCCATTTTACTAAATCTTCCTTTGCATTGCTATCTACACCATAGTGATAAGATATTGATCTTGCATGAAAAGAACCATCTTTAACATAACAAAGATGTAACTTACCTTCANCTGCATACTTCTGCAACCCTTCCATTTCACTAAATCTTCCTTTGCATTGCTATCTACGCCATAGTGATAAGATATTGATCTTGCATGAAAAGAACCATCTTTAACATAACAAAGATGTAACTTACCTTCAGATATATATTGACCAAACAGAAAAACTCTTGTCAGCACTTGTAATTTAATTACCTTTTATGTAGACAGTGTTTGTGTTTCACATTTTTCCAGTATCCCCTGCCTCCAGTCCATAAGATGGATGGATGGTTAGATGATAGATAGATAGATAGATAGATAGATAGATAGATAGATGATAGATGCTGTTGCTGCTTTAGTATCCTCAC
Source organism: Ailuropoda melanoleuca (assembly GCF_002007445.2). Lineage (NCBI taxonomy): Eukaryota > Metazoa > Chordata > Mammalia > Carnivora > Ursidae > Ailuropoda > Ailuropoda melanoleuca. Next base: position 16,723,705 of record NC_048218.1, read on the forward strand.
TCTTTTTCTGAATTAAAAAAAAAAATCGTACAAACTTCAAATAAGGTTTGTAACTGTAAATGTTGTTATAAACCTCCACCAGTAGAGAGACATGAGTGTGATGTGCTGTATTCTTAATAATTGGATGTACAGGTTGAGTTTTAATACATTGGAATGAACATCGGAGACCAGAGAAACACATTCATTGCAAATCTTGAGGATGAAACTGTAACGAGGCTGTCAAGGTTTGAAATTGTGTGAATGAAATTGAGAGGTTGCCAGTTTACATAATTATACTTACAAAAATATATAGAGTATGGCCATGTCGTCAAGGGGTTTAATCAGTGTGGTTAAAAAAATAACAACTGCTTCTGTTCATAATTTCGTCACATGCCCACATTTCTATGGCAAAGGGCCAAATGCATTTAATGCAATTCAAGGATAACAAGGAGAGTTGATAGCCTCTAATGAGCAATTGCTACCAGCAAACAGTGAGATGCTAAGAATCCAGTTTAAACTCTATTCAGAACAGAAGGGCCATTTCCATGAGCTGTGGCTCTTCATCTGAGCTTCTTAATGACATATGGAGTAAGAAGGGGAAACAATTCTTGCATTTCATTATTTGAAGATAACGAACCCCAAATTGTGAAAATAAACATATATCTTGGTTTAAAAAAATGTATGAGGAAATAACCTGTAGTGTCTAGCAATGACAACTGAGTCTTTCGTCTTAAAGTTACTGATATGATTGGAGAAAAACTGGATTAAAAATGTATTGTACTATATTATTATCTCAAAGACTGATTATTATGCAAAAGTGTGTTCCAATTTCAATTTTAAAAACTACTAATTTGTTCTCAACAGCTGTAATTTGAGATCCCACGGGATGACATATGAGGGTGCACAGGAAACTTGGGGAAGCTATTGCTGGTTTGGTGACTTGATTCACCAAGGCTACTTGGCCGAGATTTCCACTGTCTGAAGCTATAATAACATGGTGGCAGCAATGTAATTCATCACAGCTGGGATCTCATAATATATGGAACACAATAAGGACCTGAAAATGTACTAGAGAAAAGATCATAGGGTATATCTTTTAGATATTCTTTACCTTGGTTGGATTTGTATGCAGCAACATAGGGAAGAGTTAGAAGAGTGTGTTGACATTTAGTAGGTGACACTGGTTACATAGTAATAACATCTTACACTGACTTCCGGGAATCTGCTGAGATCTTGCTAGCGTATAACATATTAAGGTGTGTGAGGTCGACATTGTAACATATTAAGGTATGTCACAATTCACCTCAATTAAGCACACGTTCGTTGAATTTGTAGCATAAGCCAGACATTGTGGTAGTTGGGGATACAAAGATGGTAGCTATAATGGACACGACACTTACTATTTCAACTGGGAAATAGTCATCTTTCATAATAATTGATGTTTTTTAAAAAATCCTTTCCTTCTATGATTATTCATTTATGGCTCAATAGATTACTATCTTGTTTTTTTTAATATAAATGTACACGATGTTAATTAATTTTCATTGAAAACAGTAGTCAAGAAGTTCTAATGTCTTTTAATGCTCAAATAGCATAGAAAGGAAAGCTGATCATTACAAATCTATCATGTCAAAAATTTTGGTTTATATTTTCTCTTATGTTTCATAACTTAAAATTGTCTTGTGATGTCTCTTTCATCCAAATCGATCACTTTTAATGATCATTTTAAGGGGGTGTGACCATGTTTTTCTTTGAGAATCTCTTAAGAGCTCTACAACTTCTCACCAGAAAAAAATGCATACACTCATTTATATAAACACAATATATTACATATATTTTTTGCGGATTGATCAGATTGAGAAATCTACAGGAAATCTACATCTTCAATCTACATGAAATCCTATGAGTAAGAGGGTATACATTTTTGAAGACACAACCTATGAAATTACGGCTCCGTTTGGAAATTAGGAGAAGATCTTTCCAGGAATTATGCTATTGGATTACAATTTAGCTTCCCGTTCGAATTACTGATACACTGATAGTTTGCCACAAATAGGTGATTGCAGTTTGCCCCTGTGTTGGAAAATAAATTACTAGGCCAGGCTTCTGATAAATTTAGCATGAATTTAAGCCAGAATATTAGGGCTTTAGGAAGCCTCACTCTGTGAAAGTGATCCCAGACAAATGTGCCCGCATATAAGCAGCAGAGCCTCGGGAAACTGCGGTGGCTGTGGTTAAGGGACAAACCAGGATCCTAGAACATCTTTTAAAATGTAATTGAGTCCCATCATCCTTCTGTGCCTCTGGGGCCCAGAGAAGCGTAAAAGAGCCGATGCCGTTCCTTTGTCTTTGGAACACTTCCAGAGCTGAACAGGTGATACCATAAACATATCCCACTCTTGCCCTTTCGAATGAGCAAGTGGCTCTACAAGGTGGCTCCTTCTGGATGGAAATTGATTTTAATGATTTCTTTCTTTCTCCCGGGCAGGATTTATGTGGGCATCATTCATGTGACACCCTGGGAATGGCAGACGTTGGGACCATATGTTCTCCGGAGCGCAGCTGTGCTGTGATTGAAGATGATGGCCTCCATGCAGCATTCACCGTGGCTCACGAAATTGGTATGCAGCGCCTTTTCCCTTCCCTCGCCAAATCAAACACTCGTAACAGCTGCAACAGGAACCAAAATACATGGCAATTAATTCCAGATTTCTCCAGGTTCAGATGGACCGTTGGGGATTGTATTTGTTTATATTTGCACTTTTAGGGTTAACTAGTTAGGGAGGAGGAAGGCAAAGTCAGGCACACAGTAGATGTTTCCTTTTTGACGGTGTCATTTAAGAGTTTAAAAGAAATTCGCTACTGCTCCTGTCTTTTTAAGCATCTAGCAATGACTCTTAGATGGAATTTGTCACAGTTGATTAGGGAATGTAGGGATATCCCTCTTAAAAGTTACTCGAGGCCCTACTGACTCATCCCGGGCTAATCAGTTTGCACAGAAATTTATCATGTTTATTCCATTGTAAGTGATCAGAGCTCCTGTCAAAGGTAAACAATAGCTTATGGGAAACAGTCCTATCTCCTTTCTAATAGCAAAGACAGTGAAACCCAGACCAGCAGTCAGCAGGGTTTGTCTTCAAATGTCACACGATTTGTGTGTCATAAGAAACACATCTAAATCTTAAAATGAGAAATTTAGGACTGAGTTCATTGTTGAAAATTATCCCATCAGTTAGGAAATGTGTTTCCCAGGCGATGACCCAGGTGCCCACGTATATGAGTACTTTAGTACTTAGAATGAGACAGAATCAGACACATCTGGCCTCAATTCTTGCTAGGGTATTTCTACTTGTCTTATTATTGGTCTTATTATTTAAACTCGCAAAGCTTGTTTTCATATCTGAAATACAGGAATAATGGTGCCGATTTCACGGAGTTATTTCAGGGACCAAACTGGGTAGGTTATAGATACCAGCTGTTACTTACGCCCACATACACTTCTG
>NC_048218.1:16727286-17018866 GCF_002007445.2 Ailuropoda melanoleuca
GGAGTTATTTCAGGGACCAAACTGGGTAGGTTATAGATACCAGCTGTTACTTACGCCCACATACACTTCTGTTTTTGCTTTTTAGTTAACGAGTTCATTTCATTTTAAATGTATGTTTCACCTTTCAGCGTCATCCTTTTGGGAGCAAAGTATGGTTTGATACCTTTTTTGCTGTATTTGTATTAAACAGATTTAGTTTTTAACCTAAAACCGTAATTTTTAAACAGGAAGTAAAGCTTCTTTTTCACATTCCTGGTAGTAGGCAGAGAACATTTCACAAGGGGTAGATTTCTAGCTGCTATGTTTTCTTTGGAAAGTTAAAATAACTTCAAAGCAAAGATGTAATTGTGTAAGGCAATATGTTGCAGGAGTGAAAGAAAAATCAGTAGTTACATTTCAATTCCTAAGTATTAATCATGACCTTAATTTTCTTAACTGACACTCTTCTTACCATCTAAGGAAACACCACACACACACACACACACCCATAAAGCCTTAACATGAACAACCATCCAACAACATCACCAATAATAATTTACACGTTATTAATTAGACTTCTTTAGCTTCAAGACGGAGTCCCATCTCTGCCTCGATGGTCTCTGTTTTGTCTCATGCAAGAGATTCAAACACCCGGTGTCTATCTCTTGTCTCTAAGGTGGGCTAATAATGAGGTGTGACTCCCTGGTATGCTACTCCAGAAGACCTGGAATATCCAAAAAGCTTTTTAAAAAACATATGCCATCTGAGCTTCTGGCCTGGGAACATGCTTTCACCTCTCTCTCACCCGTACCGATCAAACTGATGATAATACAGCCACATATAGATCCTCAGTCAGTATTTCTTATCTGTCTATGTCGGTGCACGAGTGAGTAAGTGGGAGAAACACAGGAGCTGCCCAAGGCAACATTCAGAATGTGCAGTGGAAGCTAAGAAGAATTAGCCCAAATCCTCGAGAGGATTGTAATTGAGCAGAGATGATTTCAAAAGTACACCAGTAATTAATCACCATTATTCGGAGTGATGGAAGTTCCAAAAGAAAGGTTCTAAATCCCTGGGTAGGCAGAGGCTGGTTCATTTAGGACTGGGTAAGCAACTGGCATCATCCATCCATAAGATGACGAGCCCTAAATCCTGATCTTCTCAGGAAGGGATTACAGATTTCTCGAGGAAAAGGCTTTTTCTTCCTTCAATCCTACAGTGATCCACTCGCCCACATGGATAGCACTGGGGAGGGGGGAGGTTTCTCTGGAGGAGGACCTCCGTGGCAGTAAATGCAACTTCTCTGGGGCTGCACTGACTCCCAAAGCAACTGGGCTGGAATGAAGAACCTTCCAGCATCCCCTTTCCTGGCCCTCCTGAATTCCCAAACCAAGGGTTGACACAGGCCGACCCGGCACTCTGAGAGGTAGGAAGACAGGTGCTGATGAGAACAAATGTTTTATTAAAACTATATATGTACGTTAAGAACTTTTCTTAGCAGTGCAGGATTGGACACAGTTTTACAAGGGAATGATGCAGGAGAGATGTAGGCTTCTATGTGAAAAATCAAACCTGAATCTTTGATCCATGACTATGCCCTGGGTTCCCTTTTAATGTCTTGGTTGGGTCAGCTCTATTTCCTTCTTTAGAATTCTCTATGATCCATTCTTCAGTCAAACACTGTCTGCTTAATTTGTCTTTCTGCATTACATATAACCGAATCGGAGAAATTTAAGATCTGGGGATGGGGGGATATGGACTTAATTTCCCTTTCATAAGGGGATCTGGCTTTCATTCGCTTTATTTTCTAATTGCTTTATTATTCTTTAATTTCACTTTTTGCCTAAATATTGTGAGCATGTGTTATAAAGTATGAACCTTAAAGAAATTAGAGACGATAACCTCACAAAATATTTCCTAATCATCTGTCTATGATTACAGTCTTGCCTCTGCAGCCAGTGTGATCTTTGGTAATGCCCCTGGCTTTATTTTTAGATTGTTGCATGAAACCATGGGTCTGAGCTAACCATGCTCTGGATTCTAATTCCACCCCATTCTTATGTAATTTCCTCCCTTCCCTTTTATTAGACACTTACCACTTTCCAGATTGGGAGGTTACACATACAGGCCACGGATGGTGACGAAGTGACCTCGGTTTTGCCCACGTGCTTTGAATCTGCTTAAGCCCGTTCCCAAATGTGCAATCTGCTTCATATACACAACGTAAATATAGACTGTGCTCGAAATGTAAGCCATGGAGAGAGTTTCCAGGATGTTCCCATAATTTTTCTACTTTATTTCTCCTATATGGAGTAAGAAGATATATTTAAGAATAAGGCTTTCATCAATGGACTTAAGTCTCTCATGCAATGCCCCACTGCTGCTTCTTTCAACCTATAGTGGTTTAAAATACAAAGTCGGTGTTTTTTAATCAAAATTTCCCCTTGGTGTTTTACCTCCTCTATCTGAAAAATGTCCTAACTTGAAAATGAGCATGTAAGATAAATAACGGCAAATCTCAAGTGACCATCTTACACCTTTTCTATCCATCACGTAAAAATCAGGAGGGTTTAAATGAACGATTCTGGAAAGTGACTTTTTTCCTGGACCACATGTTAATGTGAACACTTCTCTTTTCCTGCTAATTGTTTCTAAAAAAAGATAGCGCACCTGGGTGGCTCAGTCAGTTAAGCGTCTGCCTTCGTCTCAGGTCATGATCCCAGGCTCCTGGGATTGAGCCCCGCGTGGAGCTCCCTGCATAGGAGAGACGCTGCTTCTCGCTCTCCCTCTGCTGCTCCCCCTGCTTGTGCTCTCTCTCTCTCTGTCAAATAAATAAGATCTTTAAAAAAAAATAAAAAATAAAAAAAGATCTAGACTCTGGAGGTATGTCATCAACTGATGCCAATACAAGCTTCTAGAAAATAGATTTTGATAAGTATAGACTCAACACAGGCAGTAATAATTTGCCTCCCCCCTTGGTCTTATGAATATGTAAACATTCACTAAATCATTAGGACATTTAAAAAGTTCTTTTAAACCATCAAGAACACAGTTCCCATCCCTGTGCCTTGAGTGGAGGCAAGAATGTGGTTATGGCCCTTTTACAATCCAAGTGTGATCTGTAGAAAGTTTTCAAATGAATGTAAGTTTACATTTTGAGTTTATATTTTTAACTTATCAAACTTTTATTATTGGCTTGTAATAATAAAGATTTCACCTGCTGCCCACATGGTTCTTCAAAATAATAATTTTATTGATGTTGGGCCAGCTTCTAATATGCTAGGGGGAACAATCTGATTTTATTTAGACTAATGAAATCCATAATTTGCAAACTTGCTGAAGCTTGGCTTTATAGTTGTTAATTATAAAATGTGCTAAGTGAATCTCTTCACCATGAAAGACTCCAAAATGCTTCCTAAGCTAAAGTCAGGCAACTTAGAAAGTCAAAGCCAAGGGTGCCTGGGTGGCTCAGTCAGTTGAGCATCTGACTTTGGCTCAGATCGTGATCTCGGGGTTCTGGGATTGAGCCCTGCATTGGGCTCCCCGCTCAGTGGGGACTCTGCTTGTTCCTCTCCCTCTGCCTTTTCCCCCTTAACATTCTCCCCCACTCACTCTTTCACTGATGTTTTCTCTCTCTCTAAAATAAATACGTAAAATTTTATTTTTTTTTAAGTCGAAGCCAAATATTCAGTTGGAAGCTAAGGAAGTGGCTGAGAGGCAACAGCGTAGCCGCCGTGTTTTGCTGTGGTTAGAACGAGTTCTCTGGTGGTGCTGATTCGTGTGTGACTGTGCTCACGGGGATGATTAGGTTAAACAAGGCTGGGTTTTGAAAAGCTGCAGAGGCCCTAGAAACACCGTAGACTGAAGNCTTATTTTTTTTTAAGTCGAAGCCAAATATTCAGTTGGAAGCTAAGGAAGTGGCTGAGAGGCAACAGCGTAGCCGCCGTGTTTTGCTGTGGTTAGAACGAGTTCTCTGGTGGTGCTGATTCGTGTGTGACTGTGCTCACGGGGATGATTAGGTTAAACAAGGCTGGGTTTTGAAAAGCTGCAGAGGCCCTAGAAACACCGTAGACTGAAGCCAGTGCCCAGTCAGATGTCAGGACTGACTGTGAGATGTGAAGTGAAAGGAAACTAGGATTAAACTTGGTATTCACTCCCAAACCTATAGCTTTAATCAACATGAACTGAGCCTTTATTTTCTCTGTCTAGTCTGGAGCAATGCCACACTGTGTCTTTCTTGGCCCCCAGTTGAAAGTTGGGAATGGGTCTATACTACTAATATGTCTAGCAGCACAGAGAGATTTCGTGTTTAGTGTCAGTTCTGTATTTTTTAAATCCTATCCCAATTTCCATTCCTCTCGGGGAGGCCTAGAGATTGTCTGCCACATGTGTGGAAATCCAAGTTGAAGGTCGCATAAAAAGGAAACGCAAACATAATACATGACTTTTTTCCCTCTAATGAGTAGTCAATTTCCCCTTCTCTTCCACATTGAGAGTGTCTAGTAACATCAAAATTTATCAAAGCTACTTGAGATTAGAGTACCCGTAAGTAAAAGTATAACAAAGCCAGGAAATCAGCGAGAACAGTAAAGTTAGCTCACAATGCCTGGGCTTTTGATATTTGCCAAGCAGATTTTCTAAGCACTTTGCATCTTTCATATCATTCAGTCCTCACAGAATGCTATGGGGTCAATACTCTCGATGAGACACCCAAGAGAGGGAAAAACTGACACACAGAGACGTACGTGTTTTTAAGAGTTTCTAAACCTATCTGAGGTCAACAACTAGTATACCGCGAGGGTAAGTTTTGAACCCAATTCACCTGGCTCTAAAGCCTGAGATTTTGCTGCTATCCTATAATGGCTTGTTAGTGTTCATTTGCCAGGAGATAATCCTGAATTTGCTTCAAAAGGAGATGGACACAGCTAGCTGTAAGGTGAAAAAATTAAGTTTTCTTCCTTCCAAATTATATCATTGAGGCAACATTTACCATTTATGTTTAATGTTTTGAAATGGGAGTTTAAGAATTTTGTCACTTGTACATAAGGATTTGCATTTGAATAGACATGTATGATCCAATTATTGGAGCTCCCGGTTCTCTTCTCCAGGATTCTGGATTCTGATCCCATGTGAGCTATTGGCTCACTCTTCAACCCTTGGCAAGACCTTCCTACACCTCAGTAATCCCAGCTGGAAAATTAGGTAAAATAAAAACATGACCTCATTAAGAAACAGATGCTTCATCTGAGCGGTGCTTTTTTAAATAAACACATTACAGAGTTTCTTGTGACTTTTTTTTTAGGATGTGGTGCTGTGTCGCCTTGTTCATTGGTCAGTTTGGGGTCAAGAGACAAGAGTTTGAAATTCTGTTTGATTTTCAGACCAAAGTTTAGAAAAACAAGCAAATTTCCTTCCTGAGGTTAATGTGATAAGTCAGCCCTCATTGTACAGTAATACTTGAGCTGAATAAGAAACTGGACCAACATTTTCCTTTATAGTAACATGACTTTCACCCCGCATACGTGATCTCAGATTTCTAACATCAGATTCATTTGTGAATTTAAGGAGGCAAGATACTTTCTACGTCTATATTGTGAATATCAGAGGTGAAATTTATTTAATGAAATGTCACCCATTTGCCTTTAAATTATAGGGTGACAAATTATTTGCTAATTCTGAGATAACAATATATTTCAGACTCTTACCCTGTAGACTTGGCTTTGACATAATTTACTGTGAAATTCATTTCCTTAATGTAATCCAAAGAAACTCCTTTCTGATGTCCCTTTGTGGGATGGGCATTCGTTAGCAAGACTGTTGTATTTGTGATGTGATTTAATATCAACTAAGAATACATCACTATTGGGCGCCTAGGTGGCTCAGTCAGTTAAGCGTCTGTCTTTGGCTCCGGTCATGATCCCAGGGTCCTGGGATCAAGCCCTGCTTAAGGAATCTCTGCTCAGTGGGGAGTCTGCTTCTCCCTCTGTGTTCTCCCCCTCTCTCTCAAATACATGAATAAAATCTTAAAAATAAAATAGATCGGTATTTTCTCCAAAAGCATTTGCAGTTTACATCTTGATTTTTTTTTAAAGATTTTATTTATTTATTCGACAGAGACAGCCAGAGAGAGAGGGAACACAAGCAGGGGGAGTGGGAGAGGAAGAAAGCAGACTCCCAGCAGAGGAGCCTGATGTGGGGCTCGATCCCATAACGCCGGGATCACGCCCTGAGCCGAAGGCAGACGCTTAACCGCCGTGCCACCCAGGCGCCCCTACATCTTGATTTTTAATGATGATTTCAAAAAGCAAGATCCAGTTCTGAGGTCTGCATCACGTGGGAAAATATTGGATTACACCCACGAATTACTCTGAGTTTCCCTCTGACTCTGGTAATACCTTTAATTTTCTTATTTTTGTATGTAAATGCAAATGCCATTGACAAGTGCACCCACTACTCAAGTGTCTTTGTTCCTTCCTTGCCTCAGGATTTGAGGTGAGAGATTTCCACTTACATCAATCAAGAATTAAAGATGGACTAAGAAAGATAGCAACATGGGGCGCCTGGGTGGCTCAGTCGTTAAGCGTCTGCCTTCTGCTCAGGGCGTGATCCCGGCGTTATGGGATCGAGCCCCACATCAGGCTCCTCTGCTGGGAGTCTGCTTCTTCCTCTCCCACTCCCCCTGCTTGTGTTCCCTCTCTCTCTGGCTGTCTCTGTCGAATAAATAAATAAAATCTTTAAAAAAAAAAAAAAAGAAAAGAAAGATAGCAACATAAGCAAGATTACTGAAAGCCAACAAACTGCTTTTCAATCTTTTGCATGTCTGCGAATTACAAAATACTAATACCTCTAAATAAAAATACGCATACAAATGCAAATATTAATTTTTCCAAATACAAATACTAATTCTTCCTTAGAGCGAGAGACTGTGGGGCCTCTACTTGAAACCCTGACAGGGAATTGTCGCCTTAAATCTAGTATCCGCATTGTCTCTTCTCAGGAGGGGTTTTACTGCCCGAGCTTGGTTGAGCTTCTTCAAAACTCTTACCTTCAAAACTTCTCTGATTCCTCTTCACTCTTCTTTTCTACATGGACTCGAGAAACAAATTTCTGAATTGCCTTTCTCTGTGGGTTTCTTGACTCTGTCAGCCCGCCTCCTCCAAGGACCTCACCCCTCACTAACCCTGCTCTGTATTGTTCCAAAAACTCATCATGAGATACACCTTGATAAAGTAACAAGTTAGTTTAGGCGTTGTAAACATTTTCTCCAACAATTCTTATATTCGTCATGTGTTGTCTTATTCTCTGGAACAAATTTGTGTAAATCCCAGCTCTGCTAATCTTGCTAGAGGCTGCTTGTTGGGGAAATGCTTAGTCTCCAACCTACACCTGTAACTTTAAACATCTCCAAGGGTGACTGATGAACAAATTCTCACTGGAAAAGGTGGGTGTCCTAGGAGACTGGTGACATCATGATACATTCTTTTTTTTTTTTTAAGATTTTATTTATTTATTTGACAGAGATAGAGACAGCCAGCGAGAGAGGGAACTCAAGCAGGGCGAGTGGGAGAGGGAGAAGCAGGCTTATAGCGGAGGAGCCTGATGCAGGGCTCGATCCCATAACGCAGGGATCACGCCCTGAGCCGAAGGCAGACGCTTAACCGTTGTGCCACCCAGGCGCCCCAACATCATGATACATTCTGATGAAGCCTTTCACAACACCGACTTGATCTGTATTATTGTCAGCTACATTATATTTTAAATTTCCTGGATTCTGGATTTTTCTGTTCCTGAGCTTTTAGTATCATAGTGTGCTTTCTCTAATGTGAGTGTCCTTTTAAAATAGCTTGTGCCTTTATAAGTGTCTTGCCACTTCAGGGCTCAAAGATATGGGCAAATTTCAAACTGACATTAGATGTCTTAGCATCATGATTGGGGGATCACATTTGAAAATAACCACTCTTTTGCTGTTCCCAGCCCTTAGTATGGCTGTCACGTCTCTCCTGAAGAGCATCCAAACATCCCTCACATTGATCTTCCATTTTAATTCCTGTCCAGCTCCTGAAGGGAAGTCACATGGGTCTGTCTCACTGTGCCCTGGTTCCAGCTACTGGAACTGGCTGCCAGTTTCCGTGGGTGCTTAAATGTTCTTCACGTTGACCATGACTCCTGTTGTCCTTGAGAGAGCATGCCTCTCCCAGCCAACTGACAGACTTTCTTCATGGAAGACAAAACATTCCTCCAAAGAGTCTGCCTCTCAGTTGACCCTCAAGCCACCCATTCCTGACTCACTTTTGCAGGTCTGACAAAATTCACATCTTCTTTTAGCTCTTGCTGAAGTGGAACAAAAATTTGTTCATGCTCAGAATGGCAGTCTTTTCTGGTTGCCCTATAAAAAATTCCTCATACGTATCTTTGGCAGCAATTAAGTTACGTTGATAAATTAGTAAATTTAGGGAAGATAAAATTCGCTATATTATGCCAAGTCACATGCCAAAAGATTCATAAAACTGTACCAAAATATTTTCAAATAAATGGTTTTGCTTATATAATTGAAATCTTTACAAAATTAGACGCCTCACCATTCTGGTATGCAAGGAAAAATTGAGGTACTATGTCAGGTTTCTCAAAGCGAATTTCGTGTTTGCTACATGGCCTTGTATTTTAAATCCAAACTCTGAAACTTACCCTCCTAATGAGGTGAAAATCACTTGGATGCTATAATAAAAATTCATCTAGGGGCACCTCGTGGCTCAGTTGGTTAAGCATCTGCCTTCAGCTCGGGTCATGATCTCAGCCCCATGTCAGGCTCCCTTCTCTGAGGGGAATCTGCTTCTCCTTCTCTCTCTGTACTTACCCCTGCTAATGCTTTCTTTCATTCTCCCTCTCTTTCTCTCTCTCTCTCTCAATCTCTCCCTCTTTCTCAAATAAAATCTTAAAAATATTCATCTGGAAAGTTCTATTTGTTTAGACACATTTGGAGGAAAAGACAGTTGCTTCATTAAATAAATATGAATATCTTATGAACTAGAATGCAAAATCACATGTTTTTCTAAAATATAAAACCTGTTTTCCAATCAATGTTATGTGGCAGAGGTCACCTTAGGCCACTTCCCCTCTCTCTTTCTATGCCAGGGGGAAAAAACCCAAGTGTGAAGCTTCCACGCAAATCCCACAATGTTAGCTGATAAAGATTCTACGCTGGAAAGTTCAAGAAGCAAGGAGTGCCTTCTCAACAAGTGTTAGATGTACTAAGTAACTTTGAGCCGTTTTGAGCAGGGCATGATGAAAGGTTCTGGCTTTTTCTGAGCTGCGGGTTGCATGAAAAAAAATCAACATACCACCCAAAGATTGGAGAAAGCCCTGCCAGTCTTTTGGGACATACTTCACAGACTCTGGTGCACATTCGTGCTACCGAGCAAATAAAACGTGAGAGCAAGAGGGTTTTCCCACTGAAAACTTGCTAGGCTGGCAAATGCTATGGAAGTAAATAACTGCGTAAATACCATAAAAATGTGGATCTTTGGAGGGTCACTGAGCCCTAGCCACTTAATTTCAGCCACAACAGCAAGCAGCTGCCCAGTGGACAATTTTGTTACGAGGTGTTGGTGATTTAACAAGTTGGCCAAAAGTAGTTGGAATGTGGCATGAAAGATTTCATCTCTGTTGGGTTTTACTGTTGCATGCTGGACTCTTTTTTTTTCTTTTTTCTTTCTGGTTTTTTTTTTTTTTTTTTTTTTTTGGTTTTTTTTTTTTTTTTTTTTTTTGGCAGAATGGCCAAAGTCCCTGCCTTTGGCATACAGGAGCCCAAAGAGAGTGCATTAATCACTTTGCTGTAGTATTTTATACACCCTTTTTAACGCTTTGTGTATGATTCTATAAAGCTATACCAAAAACAACAACAACAGCAACAACAAAAACCCAACTGAGGTCTATTTGTCTGCTTTTTTAGAGTCTCTACAAACTACTGTCCTGGAATTTTTTTAAAATGGCATTTCAGATTTACTGGTGAATGTCATTTTATTCTTCGACTATGTGAAAATTAATCTTATATAATAAAAAATAATTTTGGTGATAAGAATGTGGTTAGGATATCTAGCTTGATAGACCGGAAATGCAGTGTGGGATTGCAACGACCGTGTGTGAGTGCCTTTGGACAACGACTTATCTTTCTAGTATTTGTTTTCTCTTCAAGCTCTAACAATCCATGATGGGCATCTTGGTATTTTAGACATTTCTTCAATGTAAATGGGTATGTTTTCAAAATATGGCATTTATTTGTGGGATTAGCAAACATGCAGAACTTTCTAAATGAAAGAATTGAAAGGGTGAACTTTGCCTGGAATCGGCAAGTTCATGATTTCTCTTTCTTCCCCCCCGCCCCAGTCATTTCTCGGATAGCTACCTATTAACTTGGCCAAGAAAACAGAAGTAACTGATTTTCAAAAACCATCTATTAAGTGTTTGCAACTTGAGGAACATTGAGTTAAATACAGAGATTTCAACAGTGGATGGAGGAGATGCTCTCTGATCTCATGGGGCTTATGGTTGATCAGAGAAGGCGGAAAATTAGACAAGTAATCAAAATAATATGTAGTGAGGCTATGACATAATCCCACAGTTGCCTTGCAAATCCTGGATTCTAAATAAGGCCTGTTTCACAAGTCATTGAGCATGTGTGATCCAGATGGATTATGGGAACATCCACTCCATTGTGTAATTTTTCAGTTTTCCCCTAAATGTTCACCCAAAGTGACTGCTCTGACTACATGCAGCTTTAATTTCCCTGGGGGTCCAGTCTGTGCATGAGAAGGCAGTTAAAATGAACTCATGTACAATTGGGGGGAATATGTGGGAAACCAAGTGCTTGTGTAATTGTCATGGAAAAGTAGAAATGCAAAATCACCCAGTATTGCATTCCCTCTCTTCTCTGCTTTAGGACATCTTCTTGGCCTCTCCCATGATGATTCCAAGTTCTGTGAAGAGAACTTTGGTTCCACGGAAGATAAGCGCTTGATGTCTTCCATCCTAACCAGTATCGATGCATCCAAGCCCTGGTCCAAGTGCACTTCAGCCACCATCACAGAATTCCTGGATGATGGCCACGGTACGTGTCATTTAAGACAACACGGGCTCAATAACAACACTTACAGGGGATTATTACCAGTGTTACTTCATGACATCCTCATGAAGCCCACCATGCCCCCTGAGACAATGGTTGTTTAGAGAGGGTCAGGAAGGGAGCAGAGGGACATTCTGTTGGTGTCTAATGCCAACGTCCTTGGTGGCATTATAGCTATGGTATTTTTGCTTTGGAATTGAAAAGTTCAAAAGAGAAGCAGTGTGGGAGACCACACAGAATGCCTAGCCAGTGCCCTGAAAGCCTGGCTTTTATTCCGCCTTTCACCACTAGCTTCCTGTGAGAATGTTGGCAGACATCTTGTTTCCCTGCTATTAATATGACTCTCAGAATTATTTGTTACATGCCTATTATAGGGGTGTGGTTAAAATGTAGGTGACAATTCTGTCGGATCCTCTTTATGGCACTGGAAAACCAGGAAAGGAAGCTCTTCAAATTTGTGTTCACTGGAAGAATCTGGCTTCATCCTGACAGCAGATTCTCCTGGAAGTAGAATGAAAACTGTAGAACAGAAACAGAAAATCAATCTGAAGAGTGGGAAAGCACTTTAAGAACTTCAAAAGAAAATCTTTGGCTTTATCCACTAGATACAGTTCAAGAGCATAACCTACTTTATTAAATTCTGCAAATCGAGGATTAGTGCCGTAAATTATATAAAAATGCCAAAGAAGTTGCACTTTTTAGAAATAATAAATTCTGACCCTTAAGCAATCTTCAAAACAAGCTGTTGCTAATTTCCTAGCATCCCACATGACTTGAAACTACTAGAGGCACAAGAGGACAGATGCGTCAGAGTGGAAGTGGTTCAAATACAGACACCATGTAGTTCGAGTTTCTCACGTTGTAGAAATGGACGTTTCTCATTCCTTTTTTTTTTTTCTCTTAAAATTTGTCTCTTTCCAAAACTGGTGGTTGAACAGAATATGACAGAAATTTTTGATCATAATAATTGTCCATAAAATTATCTCATGATGTATGGTTTAGAGTTAGCTAGAGAGAGTCTGTGATAGTGTTTTTCCTAGTTCCACGAAGTTTATAGCCTAATGTTTCGTAATATCTTAGTGCACTGGCCACCTTGAACTTTGGCTGTGTAATATCAAAACAATTGATGAATTCAACTCTTTTCAGACAAAAAAGAACTCTACCACATAGTTCTTTGGTCTCTCAGAGGAAAAATCTGTTCATTAACTCAGTTTTGCTACGTTAGTGGTAAACCGGTAATGTTTTAGCTACTTAAAACTTTTTAAAATATCCTGTTCCTGAAAACAATCCATGCCTAGCCTAGTTTAAAATTTCCCTCAATACAAGCTGTTCATTAAAAGGACATCCCAATAGCTCAAAGATTAGAAAAAAACGCTAAGAATAAATGTATTAGGCTTTTCCTTTAGACTAATAATAAGTGCTAATTTTCTGTGTAACTCAGTTTACAATGCTGATTCAATGCTGGTAAAGTCCTGCAGTGAATGTTTACCTAATTATTTGCCTGTCCACATTGATCAAGTCAATATCTAATAAAGTCCCTCTTGGGTGGAACCTTAGTCTCCACTCTTAATGTCACTTTTGCTGCTTTTTTTTTTTTCAGGTTTTCTGAAAATGAAATAACATTAATATTTTATTTCAGAATCACACATTACACATTCCAAAAGTTTGAGCTCAACTTTGAATCCCTAAATGAATGGATTTAGTTGCTAAGGCAGCAAATACTTACGGCTAAAATGGGACCAATTTTTTTTTTCCTGTGCAAGTATTAGGTCAGCTAATTACAATGCTGTGCAGAATTTTGTTCCTTATTGCCATAATTTTGGAATGATTCGTTTATTTCATGTTTGTGGAATTCATGATCTTACTTTTTGTGCAGTAAATATGCTTTCAGTATTGTCTTCATTTCTTAACATTACTTCTGTATTTAAGAGTCCACATTCAGCTTTTTAAAACTTTTGCAACAAACTTACATATTTTATGCATCTCGTTGTGTCCATTCCAGAGATCCTCATGGTAGATAACAACCAAGTGACATAAATTTAGTAGACATAGATTTTATTCACTGGCACTGATACAATCTTTTTTGAATTTCCCATGTATATGTTAAATAAATTGACTAAATTAGTGAAATTCTTGGAACAACAAATTCTTAATAAGCCTACGTATTAATTAACTCCTTTCCTCAAGCTTAGACTCTCTCACTTTTGAATATGTTGGTTATGCAGTCTTGTGTTATAATCCAAACATACACACACAAACACACACACACACACACACACACACACACACACACACACACACTGATTTTATCAGTAGCCTATAATGAATAAAGTCATTTCAGAATATGGAGTGTCAAAGAAGGCAAAGGTACCATGGTTAGGGTTAGCAAAGCTCAATTATGCTCATTTCAAAACAGCACTCGCGGGAACTGGTGGTACGCTCTAAGCACTGTCATTTAAATGTGAACTCAAATAATTTAGCGACGTTTACACTGCCACCAAAAAACTGACTTAAGTCAGTTTAAGTGAAAGTGTGGTGATAGGAACTAGTAAGCACGATTTTGAGATGGTTGAGGCTCTGGCATTTCAACTTCAGACCTTAGGGGAGAACATCAAAGTCCTAGGGGAAAGAAACACAAACAAACACATCTTTCTTAGAAGACTTGACTGATACCGAAAAACCATATGGTAAAACCCTTTTGCTTTGCTTGTAGGAAATGACTCAGACTTCCATGCCGAGCCCATTCATTCAGAGTTAATAGAAATAGTTCTACTATTTTTTTCTGTACTAATTTTCTAGGCCATAACAATTTTAAGCAACGAAATAGTCGTGGCAAGGGGCTGGGGGCTGCACTTTGGACAGACAGACTAAGTGTGAAAAGGGATATCATTTCACAATAAGGGAGAAACCAGAAAAGCTGTTCAGTGTAGCCCTAAATCACTAAAAGCTCAGAGGTCTGGCTCCTTTTTCCAAACGGCCAAAAACGGTATCACATCCCCAGGATCCCTGAAGGTACCCCTGTATTCCCGCATGATACCACCATCGATAGCCACAAAAAAATGATTTGCAATTATTGAGGAAAATTAAACTGTGACACTAATATAAATGCAGCAAAGTCTTTGCTGTGTTTAAGGAGATGCTCTCACAAAACTTACACAATTTCTCGATGGGACCTAAAGAGTTCTTTATCTGGAAAATCCATTTATGGATAATAGCTCATACATCTCCCTCTCACCTCCAGCAGCGCTAGAGAAATGAGGTCTTAAAGCACAGTTAAATTCAAATTATTTGATTTGTTTTTAAAATTATTAGCCATAAGTAGCTGGACATTTGTAGCACTCTCCCACTGCCAAATGTAAATTCATTAATACTGAGTGTTTCCTGATTTCGTTCCAAGAACTATGTAGCAATTCTGTTATGGTTGAAAAGTCAATGTGCACACGTTAAAAAAACTGTGCCTACAGATTTGTGATTCAGAAAAGGAGAAGCCATGTCTCAGGGCCACCAGCCTTGCCAAGATACTTGACATTCTGCAGTGTTTGTACAAGTTAGCTCTAGGCAAGCTGGCGAGGCCTCAGAAATAAAGGTAAGCACTGGCAGGGAAATTGTGCAGTGAAAGCAGGCTATTGAATTTCCTTTCTCAAAGGCTAATAACCTTGAAGCCAGGAAAGATAGCCGTGTCCGCTATATCCCTAAGTCCACAGTGCCAGGGGATGAGAAAGGCGACCTTCCACACAGAGACAGCTCAAGAACCGTCTTGACACAGACTGCTAAGGAAAATCTGGACACAGCTTTGAAATAGTAATAGGCAGCATATTTAAAGAACTAAGTTTACAGCCATCCACTAAACACAGAACTTTGGAGGTAAAATGGTATTAGAAACCCAGTTCTCTGAATCTTTTGTCTGTGGAGACTATAAGCTAGTAATCAATAGGATCTTAACATTCAGTTTTTAAGGTAATGCTCATACACTTCAAGGTCCATCATGATAGTATCACAGTTTTCACAATGTGTTCTTTGAAAGAGTCTGCAAATAGGACATATATTTTAAGGACATGGTGACCTGTGTTTTTAAAAACACTATGCTTCTTTTTCATCTAATTTCCCTGGTACTACCTTTGCTAAACAGGGCGCTTAAAGCTTGTGACAGTTTCACACAAAGACCCCTTGAATGGCTTTCGGTCAGCAACCATAGTCTATACATTTCAATGCCCTTAAGTTTTCTCTGCCACCTGGCTTGTAATGCATCAGTTTCTCTATTATGTTAGCCATTCAAATAAAGACCTAAAAGAACTTTGAGTTGCCAGGCCAGGGAGATACGCTTAGAAGTAAAAGGGGATAGCTTGCAATGGACGAGTTTTATTAGGAATATTAATTGATTTCTGATATGCTGTGGCTATTTGGCTGATGCCTAATTTTGTGCCTGTGTATGGGAAAGGAAGAGAGGACAGAAATAACCATAGTGTAAACAGAGAAGAAAATATGAAAAAAATAGAGAACTAACTTTGATCTGATAATTTTCATTAATCATTAAAATGAAGGACAAAGAGTGCTGGCCATGAGATACAAAAAAGCCAACGATTTTTCTGTCTCGTTTCCTGAAGACCTGGCATACCTTCCATCACGCTTAGCATACTGTGTGGCCGTGGAGAGACTGCCACTTTCTTTCCTTTGTTTGTCCATCACAAACCACTGCCTTTGACTTTTTCATTTTTCACCTTTAAGCATTTAACTGAACATGGATGGTAAAAACATATACGCAATATGGACACGTTTCCTATTGTCTTTCTTTTGGGAACTGTCCATTTTTATACATAGGAAACGTTAAAACAAAAGAAAAGAAGGAAGCAGGGAGGAAAAGAAAAACCATGTTGACAATTTGTGGAAAAGAACAAACAGGCAAAATGTTGGCAGCAAAGTCCAGATAGGATTTCAGACAGGGATCAAGTGAAAAATATGTGAACTAGATAGGAAGAAGCAGTTGAGAATAAGAGTCAAGCAGATTAAGAAAAGTCAGCAGTAGGTTGGCAACTTTTAGAGCTCAATGCAAATGATACTGAAAGATTGACAGATTGACTCTTTCACTCTTCCCCCAATCTGTAACGTTAAAAAAAAAAAAAGACAATGTATATTATTCAATCCACTATTAGATTTAAATATTTCATACCATGTGATTCAGAATTAGGCTCTAGATTAATTTTTTTTATTGTTGTTCCATAGTACAAGAATGGAAAGCATTCCATTTGTGAGATTTGTCTATACCTATTTTATTGCAAAAGGACATAATTCAATGTATAGATGAAATTGATAGACTGTATGTTTCAGGGTAAACAGAAACTAAAGCAGCAACAAATCCTGATGAGAACGTTGGAATAATACATTAATGGCAGTTCTGAAATAAATCATTTGATTATAAGCAGGAAGTCATCGCCAGGTGATCTCTAAGGCAAAACCATAGAGCTGAGATACAGTATCTTTAATAGCAAAGCAAATGTGTGATTCATTTTTAAAACTTATACTTTGGACCTGAAACTAATGTAACATCACAAGTCAGCTATGCTGGAATCAACAAAAACAGAACAAAACGTATGCTTTGATATGAAGCTTTTTAAAGAGATGCCACATCTTGAAGTCTCCTTGTTATAAGTTGATTTCAAATGAATTCTGCATTTCTTTCTTCTTATCATGTCCTAGGAAAATAGAAAGAGGTCAGTGACTACACGTCCACAAAGAGGTGGTGAGTTATTTTGGCTCCAGACAAACAAGGTGGACCCAGGCCACATGTACCCACACATGCTAAAGACTTCCCAGCTAACCCCTAGTGACGCAGTCTTAATGGTTCTGTGCTTTTTAGTAAAATAAAAGTTTCCTAAAACAGCACTTTTGAAGAATTGGAGAGCATTCTTGCTGTCTCAGAGATTTGTTGACAGTCTTGTAACATCAGTAATCTGTGGAGCATTCCCTGGTTTATACAATCTTCTTCTTCTTGTTGTTGTTCTTTTTTTTTTTTTTTTTTTTTTTTTTTTTTTTTTTTTTTTTTTATGTAACAATGAAGATAACGCTTCTCATGGAGTTCTCAGTGCCTAATCTTGCCATCTCCTAAACAAAGCTGAGTGAGGGTTTACTATCATTCTTTCCTATTGACTCCATGTTGATGTTTTTCTTTTAACTTGATGTTTTTCTCCCAAAGTTCTTTTTGGCTGGATACTTATTTTTAATGCTTTTTCTGGCTTGCCTTCAGAAGCTTTACCTCTTCAAACGTTCTGGCTCTGAAATTAAATAGGAACTTTGCTCTGTATTCATTTTCATATAATGCTTCCATCACAAATTGACAAATTCTAAGGTATCCACTTTGAAGAAACTTGAATGTAGTTGTGAAAATATTTGCAGTATACTTAAAACATGCTGACTATTCCATGTCTCGGTAAAGTAGGGCTGAAATGTGATTTTCTTTTGTTAAGTAAAAAGAATGACTCTCAATATATCTAAAATTGTTAAATACGTTGAGCATAGTATCAACTGTCGCTGTTTTGTATTTTTCTGGTCACCCTTCGTATCTCTGTTAGTTATTTTTACCCTTACGAGAAGAGAAACATTATACAGAGTTGAAAATCAATTAGGGAGAGATTAACTAACTTGGTCAAGAACACTCACCAGAATTCGACTTTGGACTGGGTGTTTCTACCGTTAGGCACGGTATCCACCATTTAAAGGATCCCTCCACATGCCTGCCCGGTCAACAATAAAACAAGAAATCTATCCACATGGGGAGCAGAAGTGAGATGGGATATGATGAGGAAGTCAGGCTCAGAGCATAAACCCCTAATAGCTATGTGAACGTGGCCTATTATTTTCCTTTTTCAGTTTCCTTATCTGTAAAATAAGGAAAATACTAGAATCTGCTCTGTGGAGTTCTTGTGAGGATTAAATAAGTGAATCCATTTAAGAAAGAGAGAATGGTGTAAATGTGTAACAAATATTTGTTATTTTTAGTACTATGAATAGTTGGCAAGCAAATCCCAAAATCCCAAGTAAACAAAAATGGGCAGAAACTGATGGGCAATGTGCATGTTCCCATAGGCCCAGAGAAAATTCATAGTGTTAACTACAGGTCAGGGATTCTTAGGGAAGCTTCTGAGGGGAGGGGAGGCTCATATCAGCTTCTGAATTTGCATTGCCCGCCTGCGTGCCCACTTCTTTTGATCCCCCAAGCTCATTCCTTTATACCCCCCACATCCTGTAAGGAGATCACCAACTAACTTGTGCGACATACTGAACTACCCAACAACCACTAGTTGTAGTAAAGAACAGACCCAAATGGTGACAAAGAAGAAGGATTAAAAGATGGGCTTCATCCCAAATTATCAAAGATAATGTCTTTCTTTTGCCCACTGATCCTTTATTCTGTGACTCCTGAATTCTTTATAAAAATTCGCGTAAGTCTAGAAGAAATACTTCATATCTTTTATTGTCTCCACTTTATTGGGAAACCCCGGGGGCTGGGAGTGGATCTGGGTCATTTTTGCATTTTCCCAGTATCTAGTATGTTTGCTAGGACATTGTAGGTGCTGACCAAATGTTTGTTGAGGGCAAGAATGAACGAGGTCTCCCTTTGTTATTATTTAGGGAATTAATGGGGAGGGGCTTGGGCGGGCACATGAGGAAGAGAAAAGCCAAACGTGGAGAAGAGTATAAATAGAGTATGTGGAGAAACTCTGTTTCTCAGAGTTGTAAATGCTTATTTACTATTATTGTTGTTGTCGCTGTTGTTGTTATGTCCATTATATTATTTCCTCTAGGTCCATCCCAATTTCTCCTAGTCCCTCAGCCCAATGGCTATTTTCACAACTAATTATTGCAAAATAATTTTATTTGATCATATCACTGCCATCATTAGAGATGCCCCGGAGCATACAGGCCATTGAAAAGCCCGGAAGGGGTTGGTGAACGCAAAGAGGTGCCCTCCCCCATCCGCGGGGGAGTCCCTGCTCCGTCCCTGGGGGAGTCCCCTCTCCAGGGCCTCAGCCTGCACGTCTGTGGGTGCGTGACGCTCCCACAGCAGCTGGAGCCCTGCACTTTCAGATCCACGACTTTAGTAGCTTGAAACCTAAACAGAGCGCAGTGGTCAGTCTCGGTTTTTCTTTCAGGTAACTGTTTGCTAGATCTACCGCGCAAGCAGATCCTGGGCCCCGAGGAACTCCCGGGACAGATGTACGACGCCACGCAGCAGTGCAACCTGACGTTTGGGCCCGAGTACTCCGTGTGCCCGGGCATGGACGTCTGCGCCCGCCTCTGGTGTGCCGTGGTGCGCCAGGGCCAGATGGTGTGTCTGACCAAGAAGCTGCCCGCCGTGGAGGGGACACCATGTGGGAAAGGGAGGATCTGCCTGCAGGGCAAGTGTGTGGACAAAACCAAGAAAAAATATTACTCAGTAAGTGATTTGCTTGTCACGCAATGCCCGGAGACGCAGGATCTGAGGTCCATTCCTGTGACATGTGTGGGTCTATCACCAGAAGGCTTTCTTTCCCAGTTAAAATATTTTTCCTCTAGAGGCCCAGGCAAAGCATCTGCTGGCTGTCCTCTGAGTTTCAAACTCCCGAGCGGAGCACTGACATTCGGCACAATGCTTATGTGTTTTCAAGACTATCCCAGAACTGTGCGTTCTCAGATACTCTGACAGCAGCCAGGAGTTCTTCACCCCGTCCTTCAGCAAGGAGTTTATAATATTCTTCCCTCTGGAAGTCTCTCCGCTTCCTGCTACCCTGTTTTCCAGAATGATTATTCCCCCGTGGTGTAAGCGCAAGTGGTGTGTGCATGGGGACAGGTCCACCTCAACATCTGTCACATTCCCTCTCTACAGAGAAGGACTCTAGTCTAATGAGGACCGAAGCCAAACTCAGGTCAAATACATTTATGCCTGTGACGGAGGCTCTGTCTCCGATGGGATGTGTGAGATCCACAAAGGGTTGCAGAACGTCCGTGCTAAACAGGGAGAAGAAATGTAAATACAACCAACTACGCAGGCATCATGCAAAATCTTCAACATCATGTATTTTGTCAAAGATGCAGGATCAGAGTGGACAGAAAGTTAGCTATGGTTCAAGTGGTTATTAACAGAATTGTATGATATGAGAAGGTGCAGAGAAACCTGGAGTCATTCTTGCAGTGTGCTCAGAACTGCCAGGGAAACATTCAGGTACTTGTGCCAGGGGGTGGCAGGGAGCAGAAGAGATGACTCACTTAGAATTGGAATTGCACTACAATTCCAGAATGTCCAATATCTGTGGCCATGTTCAATTCAGTGAAAATTTACACCTGTGGTGGGGTTTCCACTACAGCATTGAACGCAAGTGATTTCCAAATGTACATTTGGAATGTTTTTTCTCCCTTCTGCATTAAAATGTCTTCTATTTTCTATTTCAGACATCAAGCCATGGCAACTGGGGATCCTGGGGGTCCTGGGGCCAGTGTTCTCGCTCATGTGGGGGAGGAGTACAGTTTGCTTATCGGCACTGCAATAACCCTGCACCCAGAAACAGTGGCCGCTACTGCACAGGGAAGAGGGCCATCTACCGCTCCTGCAACGTCATGCCCTGCCCACCTAACGGTACGCTGCTCCCAAGTGTCGGTAACCACCATGTGCCACGTGTAATTTGTATTCTAGCAGTAATAAATAAAGGAGGCTGGAGAAATAACCATTAATCTTGTACTTCACAGTTCCACCAGTGTTCAAATCAATAACAACTACATGAACGATTGTTTTAAACTATTATTAAAAATAATTAGGTATTTTGAGAGTAGGAAGAAAATAATTGTTGCTTTCAACTCCCGTGTACAGATAAAATCCAAGGCTGGTGTGTAAAGAGGCCCTGAAAAAAGTTTGCATATTCTTGTTAAAATGAGTTAAATGCACAAGATTCTGTCTAAGTTTCAGAATAGACAAAGTAAAAACATGACATGTTTGTTTTTTAGGTAAATCTTTTCGTCATGAGCAATGTGAGGCCAAAAATGGGTATCAGTCTGATGCAAAAGGAGTCAAAACGTTTGTGGAATGGGTTCCCAAATATGCAGGGGTCCTGCTGGGGGACGTGTGCAAACTGACCTGCAGAGCTAAGGGCACCGGTTACTACGTGGTGTTTTCTCCAAAGGTAACTGCACGCCAACTGTCCAGAAGCAGTAGACATTCTTGCCAGAAATTATTTGGTAGATTGAAGCCTAGAGATACCAAATATCAACAGTCATTATTTTTTGGCTGACTAGATTTTGGAGGGTTTTATTTTCACCTCTGTAGTGTCTATATTTGCAAACCTTATACAAAGAACAACAATTATTCTGTAAACAAACAAGTAAATGTTTTAAAAGCTATTTTTGAAAAGTCGTAACTCTGTGTCAAGGAAGGTGAGGTGTGACCTTCACTTCAAAATAGCCGTGAAAACAACTAGAATTTCCTAGGTATGCTTGTACAGGGAACTGAAAGCAAAAAAAGCTTTCTACTTCTCTATCATTTAATTAAGAATTCCTTTGGTGATTTATGAAGATAGGTTTCAAGATCATCATCTCTGACCCAGACCTTTAAATGTCTTGCACCCTTAATACGAATCAGTATCCCTATCATTATACACGTGATAATATATGCATGTGAAATTATCCCTTATTTTTTCACAGAAGTGCATTTTCTAAATTACTAACAGTTTTATTTCTCACAATCCATGTTATGCAGCAATTTAAAACACTGTTTATCTAATTTGTAAGCAGGTGCTATGTTTCAAATCACTTCTAAAAGTGGCCTTCAGATTTGTATGAAATATGACTGAAAATAATTTAATGTCCAACTGAAGTAATTTTTAAAATACTTTATCTTTTTATTGCAAGATAGTGCATTTTAGTTTAACAAATATGACAAAGAATTAGACCAGAACTATCACCTGGCAATGCCACCATCTGGAGAGCTGTGCGCCTGTTGAAATACACCCTACTTCAGTTCACACACACACACACACACACACACACACTCACTCACATACTCACACGCATATGAAGAGTGTATGTACACAAATACAAAACACGTCTGTTTATTTACACATATGACTACATATCTTATTTCTATATGCACAAACCAGAGTCCATGTATGTACTCTTTTATAACTAGCTTTCTAAGTATATACTGATTCCTTTACTCAAAATACATTCAGTGTCTCCCAGTAAGTACTTCCCTCTGGCTTCCCCAGACTGTTTCTACACTAATCTGTGGGTCTCTATTTCAGCATCTGACAGTTGCGCACGTGATAGGGAATTCTTTCCAGCCATTCACAAGGTTTTGAATGTCAAGTTCAGATTTTCAAATGTATTACTATAGTAACAATTATGCCACAAAGAAGGATCTCAGCGATCTTGAGCCTGCTCTTTTTCTGCTTTCCACACAAGTGACAAGTCCCCCAGGCTAAGTGAAATCATACCAGGGGACTGTGCTCTGTGGGCAGAAAGGGAGATGAATACCTTGGGTCTCCTGGCATATTTGGAATTAAGCTCAAGAGAGAAAGGACATAACCCACATTAATCCCAGATCAGCTTTCTGCCAAGACGTCAAGGATTTTTCAGCTAGATACTCCAGGGTAGGGGTCCCAAGGTGGTTTAGATGGTTAGGCGTCTGCCTTCAGCTCAGGTCATGATCCCCGGGTCCTGTATCAGGGAGTCTGCTTCTCCCTCTCCTTCTACTGCTCCCCCTGCTTGTGCTGTCTCAATCTGTCAAATAAATAAATTTTTTTTAAAAAAATCTTAAAAAAAAAAAAGGTACTCCGGGACACTCTGGTTTTGGGTTGGTCGGTTATTTTTCAATGCACTATCCCAGTCAAATGAAAACCTCCACAAATTAGAACTTGCTGTTTTACCATGGAAACCAAGTACCTGTGCACGGGTATCTTCCCACTGCTCATGGGGTCCTTGTCATTCAGGTGACGGATGGGACTGAGTGCAGGCCCTACAGTAACTCCATCTGCGTCCGGGGCAAGTGTGTGCGCACTGGCTGTGACGGCATCATCGGCTCAAAGCTGCAGTACGACAAGTGTGCCGTGTGTGGGGGAGACAACTCCAGTTGCACAAAGGTGGTTGGAACTTTCAATAAAAAAAGGTAAGGTGATAGAATCGTTGCCCTGACAGCAATCAAACCAAGCTTTAGACTTGCATGACCGAAAAAGGGGGACTTGTGTTACAACATAAGCTGTCCGTGGGAGGAGGTCCAGCATGGCCCTAGTCACTTACATATGAGAACCAAGGAGGGGGTGAAAAAGTTCTGGCTGCAGAGTGCAAACTCCCGGCGCCTCTGGAGGCAGATAAACTGCAGTGGCTCTGAGGTCAAGATTTTGCAGCGTGCAAACACTAAAAACAGAAAGGCTGTGATATCCCTGCGAACGATCTCCAGTATTATTCCTGAAACATCATTTAGGGAAGGATGGCTGGTTTCCATCATAATTATTTCGTTTTACAGAGAAATTTTCACTAGGCTGTATTTTTCTTGAAGACACCTCTCATTGCAAAATGTTAAGTTAATTGCAGGAGTGTAGACAACAATATCATTTTATAGTGAATTCTCCTGGTCTATATCTACTCTATAAAAAGTATATATACAGTAATGTCTGCTTACTCTCAGGGTCCTTGATTATGCTTTCATTTTAAATATGTAAGTTTATAAAGTACCAATTCCTGGAATTAAATATTTTTAAGGTTTGTTTATTTATTTTACATAGAGTGAGAGGGTGCACAAGTGCAAGTGGGGGGAAGGGCAAAGGGAGAGAATCTTCTAGCAGACTCCCCACAGAGCCTGACCGAGTGCCCCACATGGGTCTCGATCCCATGACCCATGAAATCATGCCCTGAGCCGAAACCAAGAATTGGTCACTTAACTGACAGCCACCCAGGCGCCCCTGGCATTAAATACTATGTTATCAGAGAAGATGAGGAAGCTGGCTAAAGAGTCTTCTGGAATGCAGGACTGTCTTTCTTCTTCACCAAACCCTTCTTATGCTGAATGGTACTGGTCCAGTGCACTCGTATTCTTGATGTGTGTGCTGTGTTGTCTTTAACTGGACGGTAATATGCAAACTAAATTAACAATAAGAATTTATTAAAACAATTGCATGCCATGTTATTGTGGAAAACAGGAAATTTATCTTTGATATAATAAAAAATGGTGTGGCTGAAGAATTTATTCTGAGTTTACTAATCTTATTTGCTAGTGATTTAGTAATTATTCATCCAATTGTATTGAGCCATCTTTGTAAAATACCCCGCATGTCGATCATATACTGCATTTTTATATATTGCGAAGGTGCAAGACGCCTTAGAAATGATGAAGTCGACCTTTTTGTTTTTCAAATGAGGAAACTGGGATTCTGAAAGTTTAGGGCTTATCTAATTTTGCATGGCTGGTGAATGCCAAAGCAAGGGCTACACCTTAGGTCATAAGAAGGTAAAAAAAAAAAAAAGAAAAAAAAAGAAAGAAGGAAGCAAGAGGAAGAATTCAGGTATCAAATAGGAAATAAATTACCTTCTGTACTACGTGCTATGTATTCTTCCTACATAAACTTATAAGCCACTTTTTTTTTAAAAGATTTTATTTATTTATTCGACAGAGATAGAGACAGCCAGTGAGAGAGGGAACACAAGCAGGGGGAGTGGGAGAGGAAGAAGCAGGCTCATAGCGGAAGAGCCTGATGTGGGGCTCGATCCCACAACGCCGGGATCACGCCCTGAGCCGAAGGCAGACGCCCAACCGCTGTGCCACCCAGGTGCCCCATAAGCCACTTTTTTAAATACTGAATTTGGCATTTTGTCGTTTGGATTGGCAACCAATATCTGTGCATTTGTTGTACCATGAAAAGATGAAGAAATTCATGATCGCCACAAGCAATGGGCAACCTGACAGCTTGCAAATTGATTCGACCAAGATTATATTATGTGGTACAAATGGTCTGTTTAACTACTCCAAATAAATTACCTTGGCCTGATGTGATGTATAAAAAAAGGGCATTGATCTTGGGGCTGAAAACTTTGTCATCAAGCTCTGGCTCAGTAATTTACAGAGACTGCGATCTCTCAAGAGTTACTTCTTTTTTTTTTTTTTTTTACCATCAGAATTCTTGAGAGTCGAGTGGCATTAATAGTAATTTTCTTGCAAGTTAATATTGCTGTGAGGATCTAATGAGATCATGCACATTAAAATATTTCATCAAGTTCAACCCACTTACAAATATGACCGTAACCTTAATTCACCCCCTCTCAATGTTCTTCATCTCAGTAAATGGCAACTCAGTCCTTCTATTGCTCAAGTACCAGGAGAATAAGAGAATCATATTTTACTGAGGCACGAAGAGATCAAGGCACCAGTCCTCCTACTGACCGTTGCCTTGTGTAGCTCGGTCTGAAGGCCCCCGCAATGCTGACAATCCCAGCTGAGTCTCGTGAATCTGAGACAGATGCTCAGGAATAAGCATTAAAAAAAAAAAAAACCAAACAAACAAACAAACAAAAAACGCTCTCCTACCTGATTCCCTTACCCTGGATTCTTCTGCTTTGCACCCTGATATGTATCATTTAAACTCCAAATATAGCCAGAACATTTTCACATAACTGCTAGAAAGTATGACTGGCAGAAGTAAGGCGGGGGTGTCAGGAAAGGAGTACAACTAGGGGAAAGGCACCATGGCTTTGAGTCTAACACTGCCACTAGCTCTGGAGAGCAATGGTTCAAATACTTTAATAACCCTCTGCTTTAGATGTTTTCTGTGTAAGACAAGATATTCTTTCCAACATCCCTCCTGGCTTTGTTTGAAGCCACTGTAGGTTTGCATATGATCTCTTGGTATTAGATATTTCAAAAAAAAAAAATAAGTCCTGTAACAAATTCTGTAATGAGTTACTTTGAATGGATAAGCAATATCGTCAGCATTGTATCTTCTATCTCCCAATGTGGTGGGGAACTCTGACACCTGTATGGCAGCCAGTCCCTGTCCAGCAGATGCCCAATGGACAGCGGGCTTCCCTGGGGCAGAGCCCCCCTGTGATTCAGAGGGAATGGCCGGGTAGGGAAATACATTTGGACCCTCAGAGTATGAACCAGTTGCCCTATCCCTCTAAACCTGAATAAGAATTCAGCAGTAGACAATTAAATTTCACACACATCAAACTTCACAGACAATGTATCTATTTATATTCAAATAACTAAGATAGCAAAACATGTGGTGGCCTTATTCTAAAACTACTTACAGAGGCAGAGAGTTTCACAAATGACTCCTTACTGGTATAGTAGTCCCTTGGCACTTAATTAGCATTTCTGCCCTAGCCTTTTTCAAAAGCTGTGGATGCTAGAGATATTGATGCTTTTGCCCATTTTTCTGAACAGATGATGGCTCATTAGAGACCTCCTTTATTTGTCACCCATCATATAGCCTCACTCAGTCTATCATAATGTTCATGGACACCAAGTATCCAAGGAAATTTGCTATGGCATTAAAGAATCATTTTTTTTTCTTTTGATGATACTGGTAAGCTATGGTTATCCACTTACAGAATTTTACATTTCATTTGTGTGCTGCTCAAGAAATGCAGTGTTCTAGTAGAAATAGAAGCACAGCCTCTACTGTCTCTAGTTCAACAGTTAAAGCCATGGTTCCCCAACTACTCTGCACATTTGGAACGACTTTCAAAGTCCTGCTGCCTCTGCCCGGTCCTGACAGATGGGATTTAATTGGCCTGGAGTCTGGGGATTTAAATTTTTGAAAGATCTCCACATGATTTTAATATGCAAATGAGTTTGAGACACATCAGTTTAAGGTTTTCTGTAAGATTGAGGGCAGATTTTTGTTTGTGTTTACATATATCATCCCATTTTGTGCCAGAACGATAGGACTTGATACGGGTGTAAATGTGTTTGGAAATCTTTAAAGAAAGTTGGTGTACATTTTTAAAACAAAGGCAGGTGGCTAACATCATCCTAATGTTGAACATCGTAATAAAATCATAGTCCATTTGCAATTTTATTTTGTTATAAAGAAACTAATTTTTGAAGCCAATTTTAAAATAATCTCTTAACTACATTAAAACTTTGTGTCAAGATAAGGTAAGACTTCTAGAGAACTTTAATTTGGTTATCCGTTTATTAAGTGTTTACTTATTTTTCCTTCTCTATCTCTCTTCTCTCTCGCTCTCTCTTTTTCTTCCCCTCTCTCCTCTGTGGACTTTTCTGCTTCCAGTAAGGGCTACACTGATGTGGTGAGGATCCCCGAAGGGGCAACCCACATAAAAGTCCGACAGTTCAAAGCCAAAGACCAGACTCGATTCACTGCCTACTTAGCCCTGAAGAGGAAAAACGGCGAATACCTCATCAATGGGAAGTACATGATCTCCACCTCCGAAACCATCATCGACGTCAACGGAACCGTCATGAACTACAGCGGTTGGAGCCAAAGGGACGACTTCTTGCACGGGATGGGCTACTCAGCCACGAAGGAAATTCTCATAGTGCAGATTCTTGCAACCGATCCCACTAAAGCATTAGATGTCCGTTACAGTTTTTTTGTTCCCAAGAAGTCCACCCAAAAAGTCAACTCTGTCACCAGCCACGGCAGCAATAAAGTGGGCTCACCCACTCCACAGCTGCAGTGGGTGACAGGCCCGTGGCTCGCCTGTTCTAGAACCTGTGACACGGGCTGGCACACCAGGACAGTGCAGTGCCAGGACGCAAACCGCAAGTTAGCGAAGGGATGTCCTCTCTCTCAGAGGCCTTCCGCATTTAAGCAATGTTTGCTCAAGAAGTGTTAGCCTGTCGTTACGATCTTCTGCAGAGACAACTGGATGTTTCATCACGGATCAGTCCAAGCAATGGTGGTGATCGGTCGTGGTGAACAAAAGGTCTACCTAAAGCACAGAAAGTCACACTTCGATGGCATTGTCAACAGGAGTCTAATTATGGGCAGAATCTGCTCTTGGTGACCAAATGAAAACGTGCACTGTTTCGTGTGCCAGTGGTGACCTTGGAATATAGAAACACTTGGGAGCTACTGATCATCCCCTGGGCTACAAGAATGAAAAAACACTGATGAATGTAGAATCAGGGGACATTTGAAGATGGCAGAACAACAGTCTCCCGCTTGTCACCTACCTCTTCTGGAATGTCTTCAAAGGCATCAGAATCATTATCATCCACAATATACAGTAGCTTATTTTTACTGTTTGTAAATACATTCTCCCTTGGTATGTCACTTTATATCACTTGGTTCTATTAAAAAATATGTGTGTATACACACACACACACACACACACACACGTATATATTTCTATAAAAAATGTTTGACCAAAGTAGGTCTGCAGCTATTTCAACTCCTTCTAGTTTCCAGAAAGAGCTGTGGATGTTTTACTGGAAATTAAGAACTGCTGCTGTTTTAATAAGATTTCACGTACTTTCAGACTACAGGAGATCAAATTTTAGTCAAAAACCATTTTGACAGCAAGGATCTTCTGAGAAATTCTAAAAAGAAAAAGGATCTCAGTGTATCTAGTTATTTAAATGCATACGTGGGTCCATTTCCTTAAACTTTTGACTGCCTGCATTTTTTCAGGCAGCCAGCTAAACTGATGCATAATTAGGATGTAGAAATAGTGTTTGCGTGTGTGTATGTTATGAGTATTCAAAGTCTAAAAACTAGTTTCCTCGTGTTAGAATTTAAAAGGAAAAAAAAAAAAAAACACCGTATTTCACCATAGTCTTGATTTATATTTTCACACCACTTTCCCCAATCAGAAGCTTTTATCTGATACCTTATTATTGTGTAATATTCATACAAAACACACTGCAGAGAGTTTTCTGTTCACATCCGACACCTTCAACACTGGTATACCTCTTACCAGCAAGCCTTTAAAATGAGTTTGTTTTTGCTTGTCTGTCTGTTCAAGGGTTCTGTAAGACCTACAGTGTTTTGTACTTCTTGTTGACTTAGTTTGATAGGAGTATTAAAGATCACTTTGTAGTTAGCCACATCTAGAAGTGGTTATCATTCATGTGGCTTGTGCAAAAAAAAATAGTGGTTAATATTAATAAGACTGTTTCCACACCATACAGGCAATAATTCCTTGCATTTTTTTTTAAATCCAAGCATACCGATACTGTACGTAAGATTTTTCCCAATTGGAAAGCATTTGGTTGTACCCGTAAGTGTCTGAGTGATGAAATGTGATGATTTTTGAGAAGTTTGTTGCTTCTATTTCCGGAGTCTGTCTAGGTAGGTTGTTAAGTTTGGATGTTAGATATGGAAAAGTTTTACAATCATATGCATAAAAATCTTTTCTTAAACAGTAAACCGCACCCTTCCACCCCATAGCTCAGAAAATCCAAGGTGTTCGATCTCATTGGGATTTCTTTATCTTTATGAAATATTACAAAGCCTATTGTTTGTTAAAAAATTTTATAATAATCATACCAAATGTGCCTACTATTAAAAATTTTCATATCAAGATGTTAGGGGACCTTTGTTTGAGTTCCCTAAGCTCACAAGAGTTTATTTTTATTAGAAGATATTTTTAATATAAAAGTATTATGTATTGATCTAACTATATCACATTCATTTCAGGGGCGAGGAGAATGGATGTCTCACTGTTTTAAATATTTTCTTAGGAAAGTATTTGGTAAAACAAATAATTGTTTTACAAAACTGATAATCATCCTTTGGCTTTTCATAGACTGTCTTTGCTTTAGACATGGTCATTTATTCTTAATAAATTATTAATTAGAGAAATGAGGCCCATCTAGAACTTTTGGCCTCCATACATTTGATAGAGATCACCAGATATCAGGGAGAGGGAACAAAGCTATTCAAATCAGTCGGAAACAAAATTTTAAATCCCACCGACCATTTGATTATTCGGAGAGAATTAATAGCGAGGCCGACATTACTTTTTCCCAATTTTTGAAATAATTTTAATCAATTAACTCAATTCTAACAATGTTTATTTTTATCTCTTGTGGTTATATTCACAGCAACATTAAGAAATAATTGAAGGGCAAATATGCTTGTCTCCTACTCTGCTTCTCTATACTGTATTCACAGAGTTTTTTTTAGCATGATTTATCATTTATTTTTCCCCCAAATAATGAAGTCTTATACTTTTCAATGAAACAATCCTAGAGAGCTTAAAAGGAATAAACCACTATTCCATGCTTTTAAGGAGTTTTCTTTAGTTTTTTCATATGAGTATCAAACAGATTGACTGAGGAATGTATGTCTATCAAAACTCCTGAGAAAAACGGTATAGACTGGAAACTGAAATTCAGAGAAATGGCGTGTTCAGTAGATATAAGGAATGATAAAGGGAAAGTCCTCCATAACGAAATCTAATTCAGTCCAGTTGGATGTTGGACTATGCATTTCACCTTTCCAGACTTGCATCGTGAATAAAGTCTGAGGTCCATGATGCTGAGTTTCCTTCCTTGAAAGAAAAAAAAAAAAAGTTTGTCTGAAAATGCTCAGGTTAGTAAGAATCTAATCCGCAAAGCTTAACACTCCAGATTAAGTTTCACCGAATAAAGAAACCCAGAAGAAAACAGCATTTCTTTCTTCTGGACAGAAAAAGCCAAATTAAGCCCTGCCTTGTTCAAAGGTTTAAGGGCGATGTTTTAATCTATTCAGTCAATTCAACTTCATTTGCCTTCCTGTGGAAACAGTTTTATCCCATTAAACTAAGAATTAAGGGATTAATCACAAACAAAAATAAAGTTGCAGCACTGAAAAAAAAAGTAATTTATTGTTTTTGCGACTGGTATGTGAATTTGTGTGATGAAAGTATTTATTCTTATTTAACAAAAATATGTGCAAATTCTATATTTAAAATGTTTTGCTGTTGTCCTACTTTTAATTTATGCTTCATGTTTGTGTATAAAGTACACTTTGTGAGTTTACATAATATACAGCACTGGTTGCTTTTGTATTTTTTTACAGAAGGCTTTCTGCGTGAAACAGGCATATATGTATATATTCCTCACGTATCCTTATTCTGATATTATAGTTTTCCTTTCTAAGGAAGTTTTAAATTTACTCTTTCTTGACTAGTAGTGTTCATTACTTGTAGTTACATTAATAGGTCCTTTGGGTTTCATTAATACTGATTTTTCCAAGTCACAGATAAGAAAAACACTTATTCAAGCAACTATGGTCTAAGTTCTAACTCGACGTATAGATAGACTGGCAGCTTCCCATAGAAGCTAAGACACAGTTGAGAATCAGGTCAGTTCATTTCACTGATAAACTTGGACAAGGAGCTGTTGATGTATTATATGAAATTTGTATATACACAACCTCCGAGAGACATTGATGATAATAAAACCAAATATTGTCCTTTGCTGCTTTAAAAACACTCCTTAAAAGTTAATATCATTTAGTCTCTAGCATTGGTAGGATTCGATAGTGAGAGTAAACAAACTGAATTTAAGTGATTCAGATATTAGTAGTCATGGATGTTTCTACAAATAGGGGGTCTCCATTGATAGAGTGTGGCTTTATACTACTACTAATGAATCTCATGGAGTAAATAGGACTTGGGACAAGCAGGGACACCTTTGATCACATCAGCTTGCCTATGACTGGGATTTCAGTCTGGCCACAGCAACAAGGCAAAACACCTTTGGATATACAACTGACCAGATCAGTCTCTGGCTCTGACGTTTCCCCCATTGACTCCTTCCTTAGTAACAAGGTCATTGTAATGGTTTAGGTGAGCACAGCGACCAGATTCAATGAAGTGCAGGACTCGTGTATGACTTAGAGTTCACTGTTTTTGAGAAATAAGATTGAATTTAATAATGGCCGAATTTTGCTAATAGTTTATGGCTAAGGTTTGGTGAATATTACTAATCTATTTATAATTAAACTTGAGGCGATAAAAATCCCTTATATTTTTTAATATTTCAAAGTTAATAATAATGATGAGTACAGAAATGGTCATCCGAAGCTATCATAGAACCAAGGTCAGGGTAAGGTGATCTATCACTTAAACACACAAACAAGGAACTCGTCTATTTTCTCTATCATTTTTCCCATTTGCCAACAAACTGTAGTTTTAGACTGTCAAACAGGTAGATCAATTTAGCTAATTAGTCCACTGAAAAAACAATCTTCCTAATAGTCTCCCTGCCAGCATGAACCAGAGAAATAATTCTCAAGTTATATGATCTCACAACATATCAGTCTATAACGCATAATCATCTTCTAGTCTGTTAACATATGGGAACATTTTGAAATAAGAGCCCATTGCATTAATGAGACAAAAATGGAAATACACATGAAGTTCAGATCACGAAAGTATTCGATCTGCCAAATGTCTTTCTGGTGCAGATTTTGTGGGAAAAAAAATAAAAGAATATGTTGTTAGATGTTGTCGGTTTTAAAAGAGACTAAGACTGAAATGTACATATTAGTTAACCCAGTTAATTGCACCTTCCTAGTAGCACTTTAGCAATAAGTTGGCTACCTGTGGTTCTTATCCTGGAGCTCAACCAACTGGTCCATGTGTACTGCCAGAAGTCAAATGAAAAACCAAATGGCCCAGCATCTTAAGGCATGGCCACATCAGAGTGATCCAAAGTGTAACACTGTGAGGAAAACTGTGATTTGTGAATAAAGCAGCATTCTTTTTTTATTTTATTTTAGCACATTCAATGAACAATTGTTATTTTTATCAAGGTGCTAATATCTTCAGCAATCAAGGTCAAGTGTGGTATTTCTGAGTTACTATTTGATTCTACATGATTTTTCAATTTGCAAAAGAGAACTCTTAAGTTTTTGGTCAAGGCAGGACACAACTTGATACTCAGGGTTCAGGAAACTGCATCTAATGGTCAGTCTGATCAGCAGGGTTCAGTGACATAAGCTAGAGGTACATCAAGGATGTTTAAAGTGACATCGAAACTGGAAGAGTGTCAGGCTAGAGGAACAGACTTTCAGAGGATCATGTTTCATCACTTCCTAAGCCATTGGTGTTCCTTTCAAACCTGCCTTTCAAAAGAACTTGTTTGTTTCCTATACACAAGCTTGTGTGTGTATTTAGCCTGACTTACTTAGCTCTGCAATATATTATGTCCACAGTAAACACTTGGCCACTACTTCTTGGTCTTTTCTTCAACAATCCACAGCATGTTAGAAGCACTTCAACCCAGACTGAGTATAGAATAGGAGAAAAGAAGAGGAGATCATGTTGTGTGTGACTTTGCGAGACTAGACTTTTGCTTAAGAAAAATACATTGTCTCTGGACGGTGTTTTTGTGTTACATGTTCAGGCATGACATAAACGTGGGAGTTGACAAATACTGCTTACATTTTAGTATGACGTATGAGCAGAAATCATACACATGCCTTGTTAATAGACTGCAGGTAACTAAACAGATCGCAGAAATGTATTTAATGTGTTGTAAGCAGTGGCACAAATATTTGATTCCTATATTAGAGTCTATGAGTAAAGACAGGTGATCAACCTAAGTGGGTACAACTGACATTTTTAAATCTTGAAACATGCTTTCAAGGTAGAGTAAAATATTGAAGATTGACATGTCGTATATAAGCAGTAAAATGTAAGCTGCTTACTATCCTCAATTTTTCAGAAGTGATGGTATTTTTCCGTAAATGTAATGCAGTTGAAAAACCAAAAATCTTGGAAAACTAAGACGGGTTTTGTTTAAAATGTCTCTTCAGCTTTGGCAAATTTTGAACCTGAATCAACTATTGAAAGCATTACTGGGTCTTGTAGCCTGCATTCCACGACAGCTCTGTTATTCAGGTAAACCACTTGAACTGAGTCGTTTGGGACCTATACTGTAATATTTTTCATTGAGGAACAATATCCTATTTTGTAAAGCATTTCCCTATGTGTGACTTTAAACTGTAAAATTAAACATTGGCTTTGTGGTTTCAGTGGGGATAATAAATGTTAATTGTAAACTAGGTTAAAGTATGTACTGCATATAATATGTTTTAGAGTTGGAAACTATTGTCCATTTATTTGTAATTTTCTCATAACAGCAGTAGGACCAAGCCTGGTCTTAAGGAAGCCCTAGGCTCTCTGTAATTTCTACTGTCCTTCCATTTGGCATAGACAATTCATACTTTTCTATATAGGTTACAGGACTTCAGACTTGTTACATTCTTCTTACCAGACTATCACGCCCTGCAGTCTGTCTCGTGCTGAAGTTCTAGTGTTAAATTAGGAACGGCAAGCCCCATAATCTACCTGCTTCGTTTTTACTCTTTTTTAAGATAAACTTATGCCACATAGAAAATGAAAGAGTCAATCCTAATGCCTGCGTGGAAATTCGAAAAGAATTATCATTCGTTCGCTAGCAAAAGCCTATTCATTTGTAAACAAATTTATGGCAATAAGTTTCCTAAGGACATTGATTCCTTCTAAACCTGAAGTCATCACTGTTTAGTATACATTGCAAACACTGAATTTCTCCCTCATATCAAATAATATTTCAGAATTAATGTGCTTTAAATTCCCTTCTTAGTAGGATGTATAGATTTTAAAGAAGTAATTTGAAACACCTAAACTTTTAAAAGATGGTATAGAAATTTAATCATCATCATAGTACTGCTAGGATCGGTTGACCATGTCTTTGGGTCACACCCTGTGCTAAACATCTCACAAACTTTCCCCTACCTGTTTCTCCCCATGACCCGTATGAGGCTGGTCTGAAGATCCCGATGTTGCAGATGATGATCGCATTGTCGTAACTGTTAATGGTGACCCGGCTGTTCCCAAGTGTCAGGCACTGTGATAAGCACGCTAGATATTTATTACCAGTTTTCGGCTTCTTGAAGCACTGAGAGCCTTCAATCCACATGGAATGTGAGTCTGAGGGAGCGACCATGTGGTGAATGGAGGACTGTGTGAGATTGGAGAAATGTGGGGAAGTGTTTCAATGGCCCAATGTGTGGTGGGCCCCCTGAGTACATGTAAGAGCAGTCCTGAAATTCCAATAAAAACAGCAAGGAAACTATGGAGATTCAGACAAGCAGTGAGAACAGAGGCTCAGAGTATACAAAGGACTGTTGTTTAAGGAGAGAGGAGAGGGGCGCCTGGGTGGCACGGCGGTTAAGCGTCTGCCTTCGGCTCAGGGCGTGATCCCAGCGTTATGGGATCGAGCCCCATATCAGGCTCCTCTGCTATGAGCCTGCTTCTTCCTCTCCCACTCCCCCTGCTTGTGTTCCCTCTGTCACTGGCTGTCTCTATCTCTGTCTCTGTCACATAAATAAATAAAATCTTTAAAAAAAAAAACGAAAAGAAAACTAGCAAATTGCTGAGAAGAATTAAAAAAAAAAATCAGTATTTAACCTTGCAAACTCCTTCACAGCTCATAATGAGCTGGTTCAGACAAGGTCAGAGGCATAAAAAATGGCCCCGAGGGGAGCTTTGAGATTAAAAGTAGAGTGAACAAAATGATTAGAAATGGCACTACAGACACTGGAAAGGTCCAAATCATCTATAATTCCTAGACTCCGTGGGAATCTTTCTTGATGTCTTATTGTTTTAGTTGTCCAATTAAACTAATGTTTTCCCACAGAAGGAATGCTCACCTGTCTAAATGCGGACACAAGCAAAGGGGTGTAGCTTCTCTTTCTCTGTTTCCCCCCCCATGTCCATCTCACAGGGGAAAAGAATCAAATCTCAGGATGACCAACTATCAGGGCTGTTCCCAGAGATGGAGAAAGATACGGAGCAGCCCCAGGACCTCATCCAACATGAATTCATAAACTTTGCTGTAATATTGATCTCTCTTTTCACTTCTAGATGCCCACAGCACCTTGTCTCCCTATTTCAGCCTTCGTCAGGGTTTGCCTCGAATTGGAGTTACAGACCTTCTGTCGTAGTTTCTCATTTTTGAAAGCATCTCAGTCTTGGGGGGCAGGAAAGTGTATCTCTTAATCACTTGGACGTAGACTTATTCCAAGAACAGTGGCTGAACTAGTTTTAGGTTAAATAAATTCTTCATCTACGAAAGTGTGGGGGACTGTTAACCTACTCATGTTTTAGATAAGTCTGGTACTTACGAGGCATTGTAAGAATGTACCTAGATGTTTCTTTACTCATGAGCCTCTTTGCTAACTCTTTGCCTCCTCAAAGGTGTTTGTTTTCTTTTGCTCCTTCGATCTTCGTTGTATTGTTTTAGGCAATTTCAAGATAAGAGCTCAGACTTTAGAGCTGGATAGGACTGCGCAGAAGATAAGACACAAGGGGCTACACAGGTGGAACCTGGAGGAGGTGCCTGGAGCCGTGACCACTATGGCGTGTCAGATGGGATATTAGTGTGCAGGGACAAGCCACAGAGATCCCTTCCTTCCAGAGTATGTTAAGAACAGCTCCTTCTTAGCTGCTCCACTGCTATCCCCTAGTCCAAGCCACCAACCTTTTCTACCCTGAACAACAGCAAATGCCTCCTAACAGTGCCCCCTGCTCCCTATGGCGCAGCCAGACTGATACAGAAAATGGTGAGTCAGATCGGTTAGCTTCTTTGCTAAAAATTCTCCAACACCTTCCTATCATACCCGAAGTCAAAAACAGTCACTTTTCCATGGCCTTCAAAGTCTCTGGGGATCCAGTTCCTGCCTTCTACCTGACTTCCCCTCCTAGTTCCCTCACCCTGGTGCATCGCTCCAGCTGCCATTCCTCTCCGTACCGTGCACGAACCCCATCCAGATCTTTTCCCTGGAACATTCTGCCCCAGATAGACACTTGTTTCTTCCTTCCCTTCAAGTCTCTGCTTAAATGTTATCTCTCAGAGAGGCCATCCCTGACCACCCTAAATCAAAGAGAACCATTCCACCTTCGTTTTTCCTTATGGCCTTTATCAACACTTGAAATTGCCTTATGTAATCATTGTGTATGTCTGGTATTATTATGCATACATTTGTATGTGTATATACTTTGAGGCCACTTTTTTGTTCTTTTCACTGCCATATCACCAGCTTCGAGGAAGATGCCTGGCATATAATAAGTACTCAATAAGTCTTTGTTGAATGGATGAATGAAGAATGAATGAATGAGGGGCGCCTGGGTGGCACAGCGGTTGGGCGTCTGCCTTCGGCTCAGGGTGTGATCCTGGCGTTATGGGATCGAGCCCCACGTCAGGCTCCTCTGCTATGAGCCTGCTTCTTCCTCTCCCACTCCCCCTGCCTGTGTTCCGTCTCTCACTGGCTATCTCTATCTCTGTCGAATAAATAAATAAAATCTTTAAAAAAAAAAAAAAGAATGAATGAATGAATGGATGTATGGATAGCAATCCAGGCAAATAATCATGATCACGAGGGTGCAGGAAAGTGTCAGTGGAGCCTAAGTAAGTGAGCAAAATATGGTAATGGAAATATTTTAAATAGGTCACACTGACATTATGGACAAAAGGCAAGCCAATTTTGACCAGGGAAGCAGAGAAGCCAAGGTAGATGGGCAGGTGGTAGTAAGAACTCAGCTTCTTGATTCCAAGACAGATCCTAAATTCCTGAGATGATAGGTTGTAGAAGGAAGAATACTAAAGATATCCCAATTCCCATACCTTGTTTATTCAATCAAACACTAATGCAGGTATGGATGCGAAAGTATTTTGCAGACAGAATTAATGTTACCCACCCACAAACCTCAAAATCAGGCGATTATTCTGGATTCACTGGGGGGCCTGCTGTAATTACATAAATTCTTAAAAGTAGAAGAGAAAAACAAAAAGGGAAGTCAGACAAATTCCAAGGATGCAAAAGATTCCCTGTGTCATTGCTGGCTTTGAAGATGGAGAAAGGTATCAACCAATCAAGGAAATGCAGAGTCTAGAAGCTGACAACAGCCCCAGCTGACAGCCAGGGAGGATACAGGGACCTCAATTCTACAACTGCGGGGCATGGGATTTGAGCAACAACATAAAGGAGCTTGCAATCAGATTCATCCCCAGAGCCCCTAGAAAGGGGTATATCCCTGCGATACATTCATTCCAACCTGGTAATACCCAGAGCAGAGACTCACCGGAGCCATGCTGAGCCTGGACATCTATAAAACTGGGAAATAATAAATTGATATTGTTTTAAGCTGCTAAATGTGTGGCAATTTTTATGGTACCTACAGAAAATGAAAACGCAGGTGAAAACAAGGAAGGATCCCAATCTAGAATGGAATATTAGAAAGGTTATCATATTAGACCCTTAAGCAGAATGAACAAGATTAAGACCCTGTTACTGGGGCTACAGGACAAGGGGGGAAACCTAAGACAAACACAGAATCTGAGTTCCTAGAACTGGCACGGAGACATGACTAACTTTGACATGGAGTCTCTTGGGCTGCGAGACAAGAGATCCATATGCACACACGGACTCAAGGACACGATTAGTGAAAAGCTTGGTGTGAAGTGAGAATCACAGTGTTAAGAACAAGCAAAAAAAAAACAGGCTGAAAAGGGACAGAAGCTGATGGATGGGAAAATCTATCACCTGCAACAATGTTGTCCAAAATGCAGCTAACAAATCCTTTGTTGCAATAAATAAATGAGAGGTTTTCGTCAAATAAGTTAAAAATTTAGCAAGGATATTTTGATTCTATATTGCTATTAACATACCATCTCAAAACTTAGTGGCTTAAGACAACGGTTTATTGAACCTCATGATTCTGTGAGTCAGGGCTCCGTTGAACAACATGTCTCCTCCACAGGTCAACCAGGGTCATTTGGTGAGAAGCATCTGGTGGCTGAACTGGAATGGAGGGGCCAAGATTGGTTCACTCCCATGCCTAGCGTCTTGGCAGGGACAGTCAGAAGGTCAGTGTCAGCCCCGCCCTTCCCTTTTTATGTAATCTCAGGCCTTTTCCTGTGCTGTCGTCACCAAGTTATAATTAGTTTTCTTACAAGGTGACTCCGGGTTCCAAGAGCAGGTGTTTCCAGAGAACCAAGTGAATCTACAGGGTTTCTCATGGCTGAGACCTGGAAGTCTCAGAACTTTTCATTTTAACACAACTAATTAAGAATTTCATCATGTGTGGTGAACTGGCCACACTCAAAGATCTTTTCTTGATTCTTCCAAAAGTTGATATCATACAATATGCCATTTTTTGTGTAGTTTGGTTAATCAACCTTTTAAAGTTAATTTTTCTTGCTAACATGTCATTTCAACACACATAAAAGTGGAGGTTTTCATTTCAGAAACAACACTGTTTAGAATTGCAAAGGCATAATAGTTAACAATTAAGTGGAAATCATTACCCTTTATATTTATTTTTGTATAAAACAAGCATGCTGCAGACAATAAGTCACACAGTCTTGTAATTAACTTGGTGCACCAGCCCTGACTCTGGGGAATCTTCCTGGTGGGTGGGGAAGATGAATTGATTTTTATTGTTTTTTGTTTTGATTTTGTTTTCACAATCTGCATGCCTTTCCCTAAAATAACATTTCAACATGTCTAAAAATTGTTGCCATTCTGTGGACCATAAATGCCTGACTTTAGAAGGCCCCAAATTTAATGTTGTAAAGAAAGGTTTTGGTATCAATTGTCCATGTGGAGTTGAACACGTAATAAATCTTTATTTTCCAAAACATATTAAGCCAGATGTATATAATAGCATAATAAATTGTTCCATCAGCTACAAGTCACTTCACAAACAAGTAAAACCCCTCTACCTTAAAAGGATGAGGAGTCAAAAAATGTGTCCTTGAAGAGATACAAATAACACCTAATAAAACTCTATTTAATGTAATAGTCAAGTTCCAATTCCTTTAAAGTGATGGACTTTGCTTCTAATCCTACCAGTTTTTCTGCCATTGGTCCTACAGGGAGGGGGCCAGTCATATGATGGATGAATCAATATCTATACCCCTCAACACAGATTTTGAAAGGTGTGCACTGTTGAAAATGGATCAGGAGCTTTTAGACTCTTGTGTATTTCATCTTTCTCCTAGTGAAAAAACAAAACCATTTTAATATTGGAAGTAGAGTGTTTCTGGAGCCCATTATTTTGTGCCCATAATCCAAAAAAGATAGATTCCTAAAAAAATTTTTTTTTTAATTTCAGCATTAACTAGTCTCTAGTACGTGAGCTCAGGGACAGAATTTGACATGAAATCCAGGC
The DNA here is from genome assembly GCF_002007445.2 of Ailuropoda melanoleuca. Lineage (NCBI taxonomy): Eukaryota > Metazoa > Chordata > Mammalia > Carnivora > Ursidae > Ailuropoda > Ailuropoda melanoleuca. The sequence continues at coordinate 16,767,518 of NC_048218.1, forward strand.
CTGCCACTGTAGGTGTTTTGTTTGTTTGTTTGTTTGTTTTTTAACTTTAGGATCATAGAAAGAAACAGAAATCTCCAACAAAGGATCCTTCCTGATTGTCCTATTTTCCTGAAAATAATCCTTCTCTCAAAGTACTTCTCCTTTGATCTTCGATTTATCCTTTTGTTTTGGACAAATCTGTATTGTATAAGAAGCTTACATTTCTTGAACCAAATAACACTTTAAGAACCTGATTAAATCTGAGGTTCACTTAATAAATGCATATGCACGCAAAATATTATGTACAATTTCTTGAGAGTTCATGGACCTCCAGAAGCTAGAAAGTAATTCCAATGTAACAGAAAGAAAAATAAATATGTTCTAAATGACCATTTTCTAATAAACAACTTGCAAGTGAAAATGTTGTGAAGCTTAGAGCATATTTAGTACACATTGATAATTTTTAAAAACATAGGTACTGATCACTAATATAATATGGTCTGTAATAATATTGGAGTATGATAGCAAATAACACAGAGTTCCAAGATTCAAGGACGTAAAGCCAGGGGGGATGTATATGTAGGTGACAAAGAAATCATATTGTAGGGGCGCCTAGGTGGTTCAGTCCTTAAGCGTCTGCCCTCGGCTCAGGGCGTGATCCCGGCGTTATGGGATCGAGTCCCACATCAGGCTCCTCCGCTGGGAGTCTGCTTCTTCCTCTCCCACTCCCCCTGCTTGTGTTCCCTCTCTCGCTGGCTGTCTCTGTCGAATGAATAAAAAAAATCTTTAAAAAAAAAAAAAAAGAAATCATATTGTAGTAGAATCGGTTCTATGATACAGTTAGAAAGTGTCATTTGGGACACCTGGGTGGCTCAGTGGATTAAGCAACTGCCTTCAGCTCAGGTCGTAATGGGTTTGAGTCCTGCATTGGGTTCCTTGCTCAGTGAGGAGCCTGCTTCTCCCTCTGCCTGCCACTCCTCCTGCTTGTGCTCTTTCTCTGTTAAATAAATAAGTAAAATCTTAAAAACAAAACAAAGCAAACAAACAAAAAAACCAGTGTCATTCATGTAATATAGTCGCCAAGAAGAGCTAGACTCTGAAGTGCATTGCTAGAACTTTATACAGTGATCCTCTTCATCTTCAGCATGTTGCAGACACTGTTAATGCTAACATCCGTTCCACCCTCCTTCCTGTGTCCATATTAACCACCGGGGGCGCCAGATGGTCAGGGAGAAACTGGGTCCTTGAGCAGTTCATATAAAGCCAACAGTCAACCATCTGTGAAATTCTCATTCAATGGGAACTTTTTTAAGATTTCAAGTCCTTACTAGATTTTCTTTTTCTTGCAGACAAAAGCATTTTTACTTGATTCGAGTTCTCATTTTAATCCTGGAAATCCTAATTTAGGAATTATATCAGCAGACTGAAACTCCGTTATGGAAAAGAAATGGGAAAGATAGAAGAACTTAAAATGATGTTCTCTTTTGTATGATGAAAAAAGTTGGAAAGGGATGTTAGAACAACATAGTATATATTTTCAAATAGTTTACAGGCTAATCATGGGGAGGAAAAAGATTATTTTATATAACCAGGAAGGGAGATTTAAAACCAGTGAGTTGGTCAAAATAAGGAGCAGTGTAGGGAAAAGTCTCTACCATTCTTACACCCAAACTTTTCTTCCAAACACAGTTGATTCAGAAGTACCATAACTGTGAAGGTTCGTTTTTACCTCTCTCCTACCCCCATGAAAGTCTTCTGAAAGTGTCAATGTCTGCTGTGTGGGTGTATTATTTTTAAATATGTTTAATAAACATTTGCCTTAATCTCTTTCATTGTATAGATTGCTGTACACTTCTTGCATTCATTCAGTATGCAATGCTGCCAATTGTGAAGGCTTAGTTCTACTTTTCCCAAAGACAGTGGTTCTCATTCAGGGGAAATTTTGGCCCCCCATAGGATATTTGGCAACATTTGGAGATGTTTTGATTGTCACAATGGGGGGAGGGGAGATGCTACTGGCTTCTAGTGAATAGAATCAAGGGATGCTGCAATGTACAGGATAGCCTCCCCCCGCCCCCGCCCATGACAAAGAATCATCCCATCCAAAACGTCAGTGGCGTTGAGGTTGAAACACACTGCTTTCGTGGATCCCTCCCATCTCACTCTGCCTGTGCAATCCACATTCTCAGAGGGCTACTTCTTACCTACTAACAAGATGGGAGTCAACACGCCTGTGACTCTTCTCCTTGATGCTATGGAAGTTGGGGCATCAGGGGCTGGGGGTCAGTGCTTCATTCTTGGAACACTTGGTGTGTATTTCCTCACGTAAGAACCAAATAATCTCAGGTAGGTTAGGGGCCTGGGCATTGTCGGGACAAGCGATGGATTATGCAGGTGAATATGGCATGGACTGATGACAGGCAATTGCCATAAATCACTGTTAGTCTTACTTCCAGCCACATGCAACTGATTGCAAGAAATGTACAGAAACCAGCCCTAGCCTCTCCATTTCAGAGAATTAGTCTTGTGTCCAAAGCCAGGTTTGCACATTTTCTGAATGAGCTAAGTGGAATATTTTCCATATAGCCAAATGAAAAGAATTGAGAAGAATGAAAGTTTTGTTCCTTCAAGTGTATTTTTACACAATATTTTACTTTAAGTGCAAATTGTATTTATTTTTAAATAGTGAGGCTATAAATGAGCATGTCTTGGTTTCTAGGGAATGTTCGAAGTTTGAAAACTTTAGGAAATACAAAAACACAATAATACAACAGACAATCCCAATTCAGTTTTCGATGTGAGCCACTGTCTATAGATATTGGGTTTTTTGTTTGTTTTGAAGATTTTATTTATTTATTTGACAGAGGGAGCGCCAGCAAAGGAGGGGGGAGAGCAAGCAGAGGGACAGAGAGAAGCAGGCTCCCCACTGAGCAGGGAGCCCGAAGGGGGCTCAATCCCAGCACCCTGGGATCATGACCTGAGCTGAAGGCAGACGCTTAAACAACTGAACCACCCAGGCACCCCTAGATGTTGGGGTTTTTTAAGAATCTTTTTTAAGGATAAAAGTTGTATAAAGACTTGTATAGGAAGATTTATGCCAAAATATATGTTCTCAAACTTGACTGTTTAGAAGAGCCCTAATGCTATTGTAATTTTTTTTAAAGATTTTATTCATTTATTTGACAGAGATAGAGACAGCCAGTGAGAGGCGGAACAAAAGCAGGGGGAGTGGGAGAGGAAGAAGCAGGCTCACAGCAGAGGAGCCTGATGTGGGGCTCAATCCCATAACACCGGGATCACGCCCTGAGCCGAAGGCAGACGCTTAACCACTGTGCCACCCAGGCGCCCCCCTAATGCTATTATAATTGACCGAAGAGGGGAGAAAATGGGGTTTTGTTTTCTTTTTCTTTTTTTTAAACCACAATTTCCTAATTTTGAAAAGAAATCACCAGCAATACAAAAGCTGGAAATTTGTTCAAAACCAAAAAGAAACCACAATACACATAAAGAGGAAGAAGAATGTGAGACAGAGTGGGGATGGGACAGAGAGAAGGTCACAGCATTGTGGTTAAAAGCAGGTAAGATCAGGGGATTGGCAGGGTGGACACACGATGAAATTCTGCTTACATTTTTATGAGGCTATTATTCATTTCCAGATATATACAGTGTACTTGCCACTGAATTCCATCAGCCAAACCAGAAAGATTCCTGAGGTTCTCGTTTATTTCTGCTGTCTAAAGCCATTACCTTCCACCTCCTAAAAGACTCAACACCACAGCTTTCAAGTCAAGGCCAAGGACGCTACCTCTCTAGGAGCGAGTGTACCATTTGAAAAATGATTGCTCTTTGATGTGCTTTGTTTTTCTCTCACAGAAATGATTTTCAATCATAACGGCCAATCTTGGCTCAATTCAAAACCTGATATACACAGTGACTGGTATGCTCGCACAAGTCATCAAAACTGAGAACCATCTCTAGCAACATATTACCTTGGTTCTGAGTCACTGTGCATGTGATATACATGGGGGTGACTAATTCCTTTTGTCAGCTCAAAGCCAAATGCTGGAAGCAGCATGTTTTCCTGGATGTTTAACTAACTCTTCTTGGCTAAGTTTACCAGGCCAGAGCCTCAAACTTCCAAAGCGCTGTTGCCTTTAGGAATACAGTGGGTTCTCTTTCGAGGGGATTCCACACTTTGAAGAGAATTTACAGGTCCATTCTTCACCCTAGAGGGCCTGGCCCTGGAATCTAGGAGATGACGGATGGTGGGTACTCAAAGCATTTAAATCCCAACCAACTTTTCCAGCCACACATCCGGCTATCATGTCTGATCATGCTACTCCGTGTAGCATTACATGTGTTTGAATGGGAAGTTAAAAAGAGGTATATCATTAAGCATGCCTAGTGTGTTAATCCAAAAATCTTACTAACTTCGATAATCAGAAAAAAATAATAAAGCTAGAAGTCTGGTGTTTGGCCTACACTCTGTAACATTAGATACCGGTTTAGGAACTCTACCTGGATCCCTTCTAGGACCCCTGACCCTGGTGTCTATGCCTTATGCCAGATTTCTGGTCCTGAAGCATTCTTCCACCTTGTCCCCACTGAAGCTTAGGTTTTGTTCATTCAAAAAACCTGGTTCTGAATGTTCAATGTACACTTCTGGGCCAGTTTTCAACCTCTCAGCCCTATTTGCCCTATCTGTGTAATGGGGAATTTGGCATGCCTATATACATAGCACAGAGGAATAGCTCCATAAACATTGTTCATTCTTGATTTCTCTTTCCTAGTGTACTCACTTTCCCTTCATGGAGCTCTACTTAAACTTGTTGATGTCTACCAAGTGCCAATTATTCAAACAAAACTCCTGGTGTTGGTAATCCGTCCGGGGGATATACAAGCTTAATTTTCCCACTTTTTCTCTCCCTCTGCCTTTGTCCTGTACCATAAGATCACTCTCACTCATCTAATACAGTTGGCCCCCACCTGTGTCCTAGCAGTCAAGGATCCCATCCCTTCCGTAGGGGAGGACTCTACCCCATCATTTTGTTCCTGAAATTGTTCTCTTTTTCTAGGGCCAATTTAACTGCCACTTCCTCCAGGAAGCTAGAAGAACCTCACTCCAAATGAATTCTTCCAAATTTAGAGCCTGAAATTCACCCTTTGCCTTTTAAAATCAAAAGTCAAATAAACCAAGAACACACCAAGAACTTATTTAAATGCAGAGTAGAGTCAACAAATGGAATAGAAAACAAATATGCCTGAAAAAAAGAAACACCATTTGTTTCATTTTAGCTTGACCTTTTGTCATTCTAAAAGGAGAGCCTGTGTTTCCCTTAATTCTTTCATGTAGATGAAATTCTTAGATCCTTGAGGGGTCTGGTATACATCCTGTTTGCAAGCTAGGATTTCTTCATGAATGAAGAATAAAATGTGCATACGCAGGCCTGAAACAGAAACCTTGTTTTGGGGCACTGCTATTAGTTTCAATCTTTATAATCGGCATCTCTGAAACGTTCCACTTTTCCAAAGTACAAAGCCGGTTTTCATAGTTCTCTCCTAACTTGTTTTCTTAATGCACTCCAATCAGTTTGATGCCGGTGAATTTCTGTTGTGCTTATTATATTTTGTCTTCTCTCCACCCAGGCCCCCCACCCTCAAATCCCACATTGTGAGCAAGCCTTTGAGTAACCAACAGCTTATTAGCAAATTTTCCAGCAATAGAATTTTTTGGAATTTTTTCCATCTTTGGTTGATGGACTTACACTGAAATAAACCAGTTATGTTTGTGCTAGACCTCTATTGAAACTTTGCTTCCAGTCACATTTAATGAATGAATGACAGACTGAATATACCAACAAAATCAAGCCACGAGTAAAAATAAAGAAAGGCAGAGAGACACTGAGTAAAACAGAAAGAATGTGAGAAGGAAAAGTTGGGAGAGAGAATGAATGTTCACTCCGGAGTCCTGTAATAAAAACTTAAAAAAATATAGTTTTCCCTACATTTAATATGAATATGTGAATGTCTGAGAGAACTAATTTAAGTAGCTAAATCCTTATTTTATTTTCATGTAGATCTATTCTGTAACTACGACATCAAAATATTGATAAATTTACTGATAACATAAATGTTAAAAGTCACAAAATGAACATGAGATCACAGTCAACTGAATTTAAATACTAACTAGACATATCCAGGTGAGTGGAGAGTCGCATGATAGCAAAGCCTTACCCAGAACGGCAAACAAAATGGGGGGCGGGGATCTAAACTTTCTTACTTCTGAAAAGTTTCCACCCCTCAACTACATTCATTCCCTTAGTTTTGGGTCACATGTTAAACACTTTCATTTAATTTTTGTTTTCATTTTTTTGCATCTTTCTTTTTACCTTTCAACATGTACCAAAAGGTTAGCTTGGAACCAAGATGAATAATTTAATACCAATAGGAAAATGAGAAGAAAAAAAAAACCACCAGAGAAATAACATCTTGTAAGTGGAAACACCTTGAAAATGGTCACATTTCCATCCTCTAAATCACAGTTTCGTATCTTGACTCGACCTACAACCATGTATTGCTAATTTCACTGAATTTTGTTTCAAGGATGTGAGAAGACCTGAGGTGACGATCAGCGTGTATGTCCCGATCCTGTCATGCTGACACCTAACACTTTCTAAATGCCTCAAGATCCTTCTAAAACCCCCAGCTACTAGATAAATGATAATAATTCCTTATACATAAAGCAGGACTGTGTATTGTTTTATAATCGCTTTCAAATACTGCATCATATTTTGACTGATTCCAGATGGGTGCTGACTCAAGGCTTGCTTCATTGGATTAAAATATATAGAAATCATGTGAGAAACTCTCATGAGTGTTATGGACCTGGGAATGAGACGTCAAAGTAAATGTTAGGTTGGAGACAGTACTAGGTTTGTACGCAGCCAAATCAGAGCTAGGGGCCAAGCTTGTTGGATGAGTTGACACACCAGTGCAGCTGGGGTTAGTTTATTTACCTGTGAAAGAAAACACGTACACAGAGAGATGACCAGAAGCTGATGATGCCAAAACTAACCAGAAAATATGCGGTCACCTGCCCTTTTGCTTTTTTATGGAGGAGATCAGTATTTCATAACTAGAACTCAAATTACCTGCCAATGCTGTTAACAACATCCTTTCATCTATTGACTCAAAAGGATCAGGTCCACATCCATGTCCTCAAACACCTCATATTTCCGTGTCACTTCAGGATGCTCTTCCATGGCAAGCATGGTACCTCTCTCATTTTTCACCACTCCACCAAAAACACTGAGCCATACCAGTACCTCTTTGGGATTCTGGAAGTGCACAGGACTTGTGGTCCTCACTAGGAGCCTGGAACAGTCCCACTCACAAAGCCCTGTGCTGCCTGTGTGAGGTGTCAGTCTGATGTAGAGCAAGAGCAGACAGGACATAAGAAGGGAGAGCAGATAAGGGCATCAAAGTGGGATCGTAACCACAGTTGGAAGCATTGGGTAGACATGACTATGAACAGAAAGCAGCCTCTTTAAAGTCCCGTTTGGGGACAGAATACTATCTAAAACTTCCAAAGAAAAACACTGAAGTTCATCTTTAAATATTATATGCCAGGGGGCGCTAATGTTTCCTTGTCTCTTTTGTCAGTGTTTATTTGCATGGCAAAATAATCTAAGAAAAGAAAACAAAGAAGTTTGCATTCAATACAAGATTTTATGTGTGTGTGTGCTGATATTCTCTCTCTCTCTCTCTCTTTTTTTTCTTGTCTTTTCACTTCTTTGCTTTGGAACTTAATGCAAGAGTGTGATTCTAATATGCAAAATAAGATAAAGGAACGAAAAACTTACAGTAGTACTAATTCATTCTAAACATGAATTTTTCTCTGAAACTTGTAAATGAAAAACTGAAAGAAACAAACAACATTTGGCTGCTTTGAGGCTGCTTTGGGGGATTGATTTGTTAAAAGGTTTTAATCTGGATGCCATCATCAAAATTGAAGTCATATGATTCAGACAGAGATATCTAAGAAATTCCACAATAAAATCTTCTAAGACTACTTCCACTGAAGACCAGTGTGTATGACAAATGCGAATTTTTAAAGTATACAGTCACAAATTATTGTTTTGACACAGATGTAAATTTCAAAAAAGAGATTACAATTTTAGCAAAGGACTGTCCCTTCTCCCTGCAACACAGTCATAGGAACTGGACTCGCCTTCCCACTATAAACAAGAAAACTAAAAAAAATTTTTAAAAAATAAAAAATAAAAATAAAAAAAGTAAAATATATATATATGCAAAACAATTATTTTCATGCATTGGACAGCTGACAGTCTAGGAGTGTTAATGGAGAGAAGGGAAACACGTGAGGTGAGCTGTGTGATCACTGAAATTTTCCTCCTGGAAGCACTTGCTCAATTTCAAAGCAGGGTAGGGGAGCCCAAGCAAGGCGTGGCAGTCTGATTGAGTTGATGAGGCAAGGATTAGAATTTGGAATTGGTGGATCTGAAGGCAGAGTACTGATGATGAGGAAGCTCAGAGAAATAGCTCTAGAAACCTGCATGGGACCGCTTGAGACCTTAACTGAACAGTAAGTAATACGTGCAGAGGGTAAAACTAAACATGGTGTAGAGTAAAATGCAGTAAGACTGGGCAGAGATAAAAAGGAACAAGGGAAAAATAAACTGAATAAATCCCGAACTCTCACAGGGGTGGGAGACTATTATGTCTGACCACTCGATCGGGAGAAACCTTGCTGAGTGCCTGAGGCATTCAATAGACATCCCAGAAAAGTCTTTATGGCAGGGCTACTCCATGTCACCCCAAACAAGCTGAAAGATAAACTCAAAATAATCCACAGGTATCTACATTTCCTGCCAAAATAGACTTCAAAACTCTTGAAATGAAAACTGAAAAATCCATACACTTGTCACCGTACCATATGCAATCTCTATAATCATGTAAAAAAGTACTGAGCAGGGTGCCTGGGTGGCTCAGTTGGTTAAGCGTCTGCCTTCAGCTCAGGTCATGATCCCAGAGTCCTGGGATAGAGCCCCATATCAGGGTCCCTGCTCTGGGGGGAGCCTGCTTCTCCCTTTCCTTCTACTGCTCCCCCTGCTTGTGCTCTCTCACTCTGTCAAATAAATAAATAAATAAAATCTTTAAAAAAAAATACTGAACAGAAAAAGAAGCAGGAAAATGTAGATTATAATCAAAAGAAAAGTTGGTTAATAAAAATAAACTGAGAAATGACAGATGATGGAATTAGCAGACAAGCATATTTAAACATTTATCATAAATATTCTCAAAGACTTAAATGAAAATAAAAACATAATGACAAAAGAAGTGGAAGATTTTTTTAAAATGTAATTTATAGAGTTGACAAGCATAATATCTGAGAGGAAAAATTAACAGGATAGACTTAATAGCAGATTAGAGACTGGACAGTGAAAGATTAATGAACTTGAAGACATAGCAGTGGGAATGCAAACTAAGTGCTAAAAGGAAAAAGACTGAAAATAAATAAACAGAACCTCCGTTACCTGTGAAACAACTTAACTGCCAGGAAAAAAGGAAGTTAAAAGGCAGATTAAAAGAAAAATAAAGAAAGAATGGTCAAAATTTTTCCATAAAGCTGCAGTAATCAAGACAGGGTGGTATTTCAAAATGCATAGATGTTTCACTCAAGGGAATATGATAAAAATCTTAGAAATAGTTCCCCACATCTATGATCATTTGATTTTCAATGTATATGCTAAGGAAATACAGTGGGGAAAGGAGTTTATTCAACAAATGATTGTAGAACAACTGGATACCTATGTAGCAAAAAAGAATGTCAACACTTAGTGCCATAGAGAAAATTTTCTCAAAATGGATCATCAACGTAAACGCAAAATCTAAAGCTACAAACGTTCCAAAAGAAAACACAGGAAAAAGCCTTTAAGAACTTGATGAAGACAAGGATGTTTTAAGATAGAAACAAATTGTCCTATCCAATGGACTCAACAACAGAAACCAATGAACTTACATGATGCACACGACAACACAGATGAAGGTCAAAAATATTCTCCTAGGTTTCAGAAGGTACATACCATACTCGTAGCTGGTACATGAGACATGGACACACGGCCTACACTTGTCCGTTCAGAAAAATCCACCAGTCTTCAGATGTGGAGCTTGCAAGATAGAGAAACAGATTGTAGGGGATCCATTCTAGTGCTGGCTTCAACCACATCTATTTTCCAGAACACCAGTAGCAGTGGTGCCTTTGGTGTCATCCGGAAGTCTGATTTGGAAATGGAGTTGTATAAACTGAGACACCATCTATGCCACTATCCTTGTCTGTGCAGTTATGGCTGTCTCCCAGCTTCCTTTGCTCATGACGATTTCCTGAGCCTTGTTCTCAGCTTTTCTGGCAATCCCGTGAGTTACTCAACATCCATTCAATATTCTTTTCTTCTTGAAATGGTCCCTGTTCATTTTTGTTTGCTACTAAGCACTCTGATTTATACAAATTGTGTCAAATGCCATGCATATAGTGATGATTTGAAAATGTATAATCCTAGCTTTGATTCCATCTGCAGACACATTAACACCTCCTTGAAATCTTCCTTGGATACAAACTCAGCATCTATAAAACAGAAACAGAATTCTCAATCTCCTCCTACCCATGAAGTGGTAATTGGCCAAAGTATAGTATTTTCTTTCCATAGTACATCAATTTGCAGCAACCAAACAGCTCCATCTTTCTTTTCATTATCATAACTATCAACTCATACAGAGGTCATACAATCCAGTATACCCCTTTCTATTTGTATCCCATCCCAATTCACCACAGGTTAAAGTATCAACAGAATCCAACCAAGAGGCCAGAGGTTATCACCCCTTTACTTTATCACAACAGTATTGCCATCTGGCACTTGCGTGGTCCAATTCTTGACTCTCATTCTGAGTCAGCTTCCCAGAACCACTTATAGTACCTAGGATTACTGGCAGAGGGTTGGATTCCCCAGAAGCAAATACTGAGATAAGGATATTTGAGAAAGTGATGCATTTCAAATATGTCTAGGAAGTAAGTAAAAAAGTAAGGATATGGACCAGAAAAGGAAGGAGGACAAAAAAGTGTGGGGTAGCAGCAAAGGCCCACAGAGTGTAACTTAAGTTCAATCAGTCAAAGATGCCCTGCCCTCCATTTAGGCCTCACCTCAGAGTTGGCCCCTTAGGGGACAGAGTATTTAGATTCCCTCATGCATCAGCCATTGGCTAAGAGCTGTTTCTAAGGAAAACAAAATTTGCAGGCATTTCACCCTCTCTGTGCTGGCTGGCAAGGTGGGTTCCAGCAACCTGGCACAAAACCCACAAGTATTTGTTTTTGTGCCTCTCCCACTAGACTGTGGGTCACAGGAGGTCCCAAGCCAGGTCATCCTGAACAGTGCTGTATTAATACCTAGCAGGATCCAAAACAGCAACGACTTTGCCCCCAGTGTGGCACTGGTCTGGGTCCCTAGAGTTGGGGTGTGGAAGTGGGAAGATACTACTTAGGAAGCAGCATTCTGAGGAAAGCCATGAAAAGTCATTTAGAACAGGATTAACAAGTGCATCTGGGATGTGACAGGCATCCCAGAGAGCAGAGGTTTAAAGCCAAGTTCAAAAAGCTGCAAGAATCAACATATTAGTGGGACTGAAGCAGACAGAATTAAGAGATCTTGTAGACAATACCGAATCCAAAATATAAGCAAAAAATATTTGTAAAGCCATGCTCATGGCTGTTGGCATAAGTTAGCCTAGAGAATTAAGGGGACCAAGGAAGATACCGTAGAACACTAGATAACTTTGCGTATCTGATAACACTGCTCAGAAAAGACAAGATACTCTCCACGGAACTGGGAAATCACATGGAAGCATCAAAGTCATTTCTCCTTAAACCAGCAATTAAATCAATTAATGAAAAACAGATATATAGCTATCATTTTATGGGGGAAAAATGGGGAGAGATTATGCATTTAAGTAATTTAGACATTTTTGACCCACTACCTATTACAAGGCAAAACTGGGCTGTCCAATAGAAATATAATACAAGCCACAAAGTAATTTTAATTTTTTGGTAGTTGCATTAACAAAAAAGTATAAAGCAATGGGTAACATTATTATTAAAAATATACTGTATTTAACCCAACATGTCAAAAAGTCACCATCTTCACATACAGGCAATATAAAAATATGAATGACATATTTTATATTCAGCTTTTAAATTAAATTAATTAAAAATTCAATTAAATTGAAGATCCAATTCTTCTCACTAGCTGTATTTCAAGTGTTCGATGACCACCTGTAGCTAACGGCTACTATGTTGGACAAGGTAGCACTAGAACCAAATATAATGACAATGTGAGACTGTCTGAAAAACACTGAATTTAATGGTTATCTCTATCTATTGCTTGTATCAGTGAAATTCTTACAGCTCTTTCAGGAAGGCAAATGTTTAGAAAATGCACTTATTGAAAGCTTCTTACTGGAGGATTATCAGTGAGGCTATTGCAAAAACCAAAACAACCATCACTTACTGGAGAGCGTTCTGAGTTAAGCTGCTTTTATTTAGAATTTGGGGCTCTCTGAAATGACCCATGATTTCAACTTGACCTTGCCACTCAGTTTCCAGATGTGTTGCCATATATTAATCATATGTTCACTGTGATCAACGCATGAGAAGAATGTAGAGTTCTAAATAGATGTAAGTATCACTGAAAATTTTGGTGTAAACTTCTCAGACTCCAAATAAATACTATCAGTATTATCCTACCCAAATCAAGACACAGCAACACAAGAAATGTAAATTCTAAAAATAAGGCCAATATTAAAGCTTTCTCTTTTTTTCCAAAGATTTATTTATGGGGGGGGGACGGAAAGGGGCAGAAGGAAAGAATCAGACTCCCCATTGAGCACAGTGCCCAACACAGGACAGGGCTGGATCTTACTAACCATGAGATCATGACCTGAGCTGAAACCAAGAGTGGGACACTCAACCAACTGATCCATTCAGGTGCCCCTGAAACTCTCTTATAATAACTTATTATGATTCCTTCTCCCACTTCCCCTTTCATTCCTCCTCCCACCCCCAGGGCAGGAAGGAGAGAATCATGTGAAGTCAACTTACTGCACACTGGAACACAACTGGATTTGAAACTTTTTATAGTTGGGAATTTATTCTTATGTTATAAAATCAAGGACACCTCCTATCCATGAAAAATGATCAGGAGATATAGTCATGAATATAATGCAATGTTGGAGGCATTTCTCAGGGAATACAATTTTTTATTTGGATAGATAGCTCAAAAATGGCCTCAGGGTCAGTAACTTCCATTTCAAACCTCTCTTGAAATAATCGCCCAAGTGAACAGATAGTCTCACAGTTTTGTTGCCAATAGTAGTCTAAATTAATTTAGTTCAAGGAATTTCCCCAAATTATCATACGTGTTTCATCACTCTCAATAAATGATGACCTGAAAGGACTGTAGAGATCACTAAGGATATTCTAGGAAAAAATTGACCATGATTTACTGGGTTTTCATTCCCAACACGCTTCTCCATATTTCATATCGGAAGCTATCTTGATTGCTAGTTATGGGACAATATCTCAACAATCACAACAATCATACTCTCCCTCCCAGATTGAAAAGGAGCTCACAAGACAGAGAAGGATCTATCTTGGATTCCATTTGATCTCCACCTACCTACTTGTCTCACCTGTATTATAAAAAAGTAGACGGTGCTAGGCAAAGGAGCTAATGCAAAGTGGCTTAACCCTGCTAGAACCATATTCTATGTGAAATGGGTTGGAAAAGCAGTATTACAAGAATCAGTCAAGGGGCACCTGGGTGGCTCAGTTGGTGGCTCAGTTGGTTAAGCACCTGCCTTCAGCTCAGGTCATGATCCCAGGGTCCTGGGATCAAGCCCCACATCAGGCTCTCTGCTCAGTAGGGAGCCCACTTCTTCCTCTCTCTCTCCCCCCAACCCTGGCTTGGGCTCTCTCTCTCTCTCTGCCAAATAAATAAATAAAATCTTTAAAAAATAATAATAATCAGTCAAGTATTCCTCTTAGGATAGCTTAGTGGTATCCACATCTGTCTTCATCAGAGCTGTCAGTTTTTTATTAGTGACATGTACATAAAATTCATTAAATACATACTTACGTGTACACATACATGCATATACGTATACATTATATATCATCATACATATGTGTATGTAGACAAAAACACACAGGCACACACTCATTTAACTCTCTCCAGAACAATCAAATGTGAAAACAACTGATAAAATGAAATTTCCAGGACTTTCTGCATCAACTAGTATGTATAGTTGCAGCTCTACGAAAGGCCACTTGTTTGTAACTCACAGATGGTAACTGATTCATTCCATAGTTGAGAGCTGATATTCAGATCCAAGCGGTCTGGATCGCATCCTTGACCACAAGAGCAACATAAATATTCATCTCTGGAATTTAAGAGGCTCCCTTGTCCAACTCACAAATCAATGTTTAATGTGTTCAATATCAACCCTGACAGTGTATTAATAATTCTCCTAGCAGTAGGGATAGGAAAACATTTCTGAAGCAGAAGGGATATGTCAGGGTGTTTTGATTTTTTTTTTTCCCCCTGTGTGACAATTAAAATAATTTAGCTACTCCTTAGGCAGTTCTGCTCTCTGATTTCCCAATTTTGAAGAATGACCCCCTCCCATCTGCTGTTTCATAATCATCTTTTTTTTTTATTTAAAAAAGGAAAACTCACATCATGAGAAGTAAAATAATAAATGTAAATAAATGAACTATCATTCATTATATATTTTCTAAGACATCCCTGTAGCTTGGGGAGGAGAGGCTGAAAAGTTCTAGAGTTAGTTAAATTGCCAAGTGTGCAGGGATGCCTGCTTAGTCAGTGAAGTGTCTGCATTTGGCTCAGATCGTGATCCCAGTATCCTGGGATCAAGTCCCACATGGGGCTCCCTGCTCAGTGGGGAGCCTACTTCTCCCTTTGCCTGCCACTCCCCTTGTTTGTGCTCGCTTTCTCCCTCTCTGATAAATCAATCAATCAATACTTTAAAAAACTAACATTAACTGTGCAGATGTATTAAGCCCATCTATATAACAGTCTAAAACTGCCATGTTGGTCTCAGAAAATGATAATTAGGTTTTCAAAAGTATTTTTCAAACACTGTGACTCATGTCATCTCCATTTTACCCTATAAAGGAATTCAGGCTTTCTCAAGGTTGAGATCATCCCTGTTGCAGAAAGAGACCAATTGTTGATATCTAAAAGAATGTATTAGAAATGAAAGAAAATACAAACATCATCGAAATTGTGGTTTCAAATCCTTCCATAGTTTTTGGAAACAACCATAAAAGCAGCTCTATCAACAGAAGAGATGGGGATAGGGGTCTCCTAGTGATCTCCAAGCAAAGCTTCCAATAGGACTACGGTCCTGCTTCCCACTTTACATAAGCATCCTCCCCGGCGGTTCAACGGCAGCACCGGGACTGTCCGGCATAGCAAACCACGCCACAGCTGGCACAGGTATCTCCCTAGATCTGGAGTGAGATTAGAGATGGAAGAAATATCAACATCTCCCGAGGCCAGTGGAAGCAAATTTAAACTCTCTCCCACCACCAAACAAACAACCACAGCGGCATCTTAAAAGCCTCCATCAGGATGATGGTTGGGGCCCCACAGCCCTGAAGTGGCTTCTTCCATATCTGCGTCCTGTAATTAGTGGCGGGTGTTTCCTCCAGACACTGAAGAGTTAGAGATTTGGTTTGAATGTTGTTCTGAAGTTGATCCAAATCAGGCTGGATATTTTTCTTCTGTGGGTGCTCTTCCCTTCCCTTGCATGTTTTCTTTCCCACCGCACCGCCTCCCTGTTTCAATTTTCTCCTGAAAAATCTATACATTTCCTTCCAAGTCCATAATTTCCTATTGTGTCTCATGAGTGTAGTGCTTGTATTTTATTTTCTAAACGTTCATTTTACTTTCCACAGATGAAATAAGAGATTAACTTGCTTGTCAAAGAGCGTGGCCACGTTGAAATACATCCAAGCTCCTTTTAGCGAGAAGACGAATTACTCATGCCCATATGTCACAAGCTTCATTTTTGTTTTTAAAATTTTTTTGAAACAGAAAACAATAAAGGCGAGAATCACCATTGTCTTTATTTGCCTGGCTAGCCTTCTTCTTCTCAAGAACACCATGATTTCCAAATGTTTGAGGAATTCCCCTCTTCCTCTCTTGTGGGACTATAATCAGGGGATCAAACCCCTCGTAGTTAAGCAATGGAGATGTTCCCCAAGGTGGGCAAAAACTCAGAGCCCTCTGGAATTGGAATCTTGAGCACTGGGACACAGGGACAGAAAGTTGTGGTCCTCGTTTCCACCTGGGCTTCCTGACCAGAGCCTTCACCTTATAGAACACTTCTTGGGCTTCTTGCTTGGTTCTCTGCATCTGTTTTTTCTCCTGCCTGGTTCACATTAGAGTCAGTTTCTACTGCCTGTAACCAATGAACCCCAAGTAACAATATTCAGTTAAGACCTGTCACTTATTCTTAGGTGGGTAACACATATACTGGAGTCATTGGCTTATGGCCACATTTTGTGTAATCAGTAATGTTCTTGGTGCTGGAAAAATGACAAGAAAAATGGAAGACACTGACTTATTCTCAGGGGAGTTGCTGTATAGTTCAGATTATTCCCCATGCAACAGTTACTGTTCCCAGCCACACAAAGACCTCAGGAGGAAGGTGTTCAATCTCCCAGCAGTGACTTTTCATGTCACCCACTTAGTTTCGCAAGCCTAAACCTTTAACTCATCCTTGACTTCTCCCTCCTCCTCACCCCACACATTTAATTAGTCACAATTCATTCAGTGAGAAAATATTTACTAGCACACCAAGTGGTTTGTGCAGATTTTATGTCTCCTACTTCTTTCCATGGGCAAAGCCTCTGCTTTAATTCGACCCCTCACGATGCATTTCTCACCTGACTCACTTCAGCAACTGCCTAACTAGCTTCTCCGCCTCTGTCTTCATTCCTTACGGCCCCTTCTCTTCTAAAAAGACAGCATTTTCTTCCTAAAGGGAAAATGTTATCATGTTGCTCTCCTAAGGCTTGCCAACATCTTACGAAAAGCTCCAAATGTCTTAGTGTGGTGTTCACAGCCCTTCAAGGCACTTGAAAACTCTCCTGGAACAAAGGGAGTTGTAACTTAACAATTGAAAAGGCAAGGTTATCGTGACATGGCTCTACTTATCTTTCCAGCTTCCTCCCTCATCACTCCACGCCACAAGTATATTGAGCTACTTACAGGCCTTCCCAGAACAATCATCTCATCTCCGGGCTTGGGCACCAGCTACTTCTCTACCTGCAGTGCCCTTCCTGCTCCCTGCCCTCATGTCATCTAACTGACTCCCACTCTCCTGCCCTCTGGGCGTAGGAGAGCTACCCCTCCTTCATTGCCCCATTTGTCACTCTGTGACCCCTCCTACATGCCACAGCTCTTTATATCACAGCATACACACTAGCATTCTATACTACAACGTTCTATTCCTTTGTATGCCCTTCTTTCTAGAAGGCAGATTCTGCTCTTTGAGTTTGGGAACACTGTCTGATTCATCTTTGTATTCTCTGTGCTTGGTAGGACACCTAACACATGAAAGCATTCAATAAATGTTTCATTGACTTACTAGATACACATAAAATGTTTTCAGGAATAATGCCTACAGAACCTTTTTTATAAACCCAAATAACAGAGAAGACCTGGATAGAAGACATTTTCAGGCATTCTATTTGTAAACACAGGAAACATCCTAATACCTAGATGTTGTTACTTCAAGACTCTCTAAAAATGCCAATCCTGAATTATAACAAATGTATTATTTCAACAAACAAAATTTCTAGATTTATGTGAAGTTCCCATTGACTCAGTGCTCCATAAACTCTCATAAAAACATCTTTAAAAACTATAGATTTTCATAAAGCTCTGTATTTTGTGGGATAACACTTTATATATTGATGCATCATGCATACTTGGAAGTATAAGCTGGTCCATCAGAATTGGTTTTATAGAAAAAAAAAAAGGATAAATTAAGCCAACCTGTGCTGGCCAAAAAGGAAATATGCCACATATTTTGGACAACATTCTCTGATTAAATGAGCCAAGACAAAAGGAATGGAAAGCTGTACAAGAAACAAGAAAGCTGCTATTATGGCAGATACTCTCCTAAGATGGAGTCAAAAAAGTTGCAAAACATAAACATAGTTTCAGAGGCATTTGTAACAACAACAAAAAAGGCAACATACATATGGTAAAATGTGGGTATACTGGTCGCAAAACATAGTTGATATGGTCCTTTTAAAAGCTTGTCCTCCTTCTTCTACCATGAACAGGTCTCTGTCTATCATGAACAGGCCCCATCCTTCAGGAAAATGATTCTCCCTTCCTATAATTACTATTTTAGGCCATGAATGACCACCACTTTGCATTAATCCCAAATTTGTAACTGCCATTCTGGCTTCTAATTCAGTTCTTATATACACCTGTCCTTTATATGCCACTATCCAATGAGCTGGCCCTTATCACAATAAAATTTATTCAGTCAGCTTTGCTTAATGTCAGCGCCTCTTCCCATCATCTTATTTCTGCAAATACTGCCAATCTTCCAATTATCATATCGTTCTCAACTCCTTTCTCATCCTTTGTATCAGACTTCTCTTTCTCTCCCTATCTCTCTCTGTGTCTCTGTGTCTGTCTCTGTTTTTGTCTGCCATGATTGAATGCATCAGGAAATCAATTCATGTAGTTGTAAAATATCCCTCACATGCCAGATTTTTCTGAAACTAGCTAAGTCAGTGGAATATCATCTTACCTACATATTGTGAGCCTCACTGCCAACATCACGTCCCTGAACCATTGTCTACTGCTTCTGTCTTGCCACTTCCACTCCTCATCTTCCTCCAAAACATTCTATGGATTCCCAGACTGTCTTCTCATCCTATATTCTTCATACCTATAGAAATTCATCTTGTATCATGTTAGAAGTATACTCTTTCTTCAGGGCACCCGGGTGGCTCAGTCAGTTAAGCATCTGCCTTTGGCTCAGGTCATGATCCCAGGGTCCTGGGATCAAGCCCCACATCAGGCTCCCTGCTCAGCAGGGAGCCTGCTTTCCCCTCTCCCACTCCCCCCTGCTTGTGCTCTCTCTCTCAAATAAATAAATAGATAAAATCTTAAAAAAAAAAAAAACCTCTTTCTTCTGTCTAAGCCAGTTTTAATGCATCACAAACATTTCCTTTCCCACCTTTGGTCAGAATCCCCAGCTCAATATGCCTTTCATGTCTCTCTCAACTTATCCTCAGTTCTACCTGTCTTCTAAAAGCTTGCTCTAATCTCACATTTATGAGGATTTGCACAACTGCACCATTAAATCCGTTCTGATGATATAACAGTACCTCCAGTGACACATGCAAACTAATTTGGATTCTTTTTATACACAAAAGCTCTGGATGACTGTATTAGTCAAGATAGGCTCATTTATGCTGTACTAAAAAAAAATCCCTGAATTTCAGTGACTTAACAAAAGTTTATTTCTCCTTTATACTGTATGTCCCATGTGGGTCATCAGAGAGCTTTACTGAGCAATCACTCAGGTACCTCAGCAAACACAGACTCTAGTATTTGGTACTCATTACCCTCAGGTGCCATGGCAGGAGAAGAAAGAAACTAGAGAATGATACAGAGGATTTACTTGGCCTCTGATCAGAAGTGACATAATTCATTTCAGATCACATGGTCATACCGAACTGTAAGTGGGCCATGAAATGTAGGGCAACAAGACAATACTTAGTGAACTTTGCTATTTCCATCACTATAAGTTTGTATTAACAATCTCAGCTTAGCCTGTGTAAAAAGGGAAGGTCTCAATCCAAGCATTGCATCATTTCACATTGGAACGTTACTATCTGCAGGAAAATAATTGGAGACTGTGACTGTCTCTCCCGACAAGCCCCTCATGTCTCCTGCTGTCAGAGACCAAACAAAAAGCCACGTGGATAGGAGCATAATCTTAAAATCTTAAGCCCAACAGCCCAGGCACATTAGCAACTCCCTAGTCAAAGCAGCTCCCTACAAAAGACTGCCACTTACTGGTGTCGAGCTCAGTGGACCAATAAAGATGGTCTTGAGCATATCTGATGTGATTCAGCCAAATTACCTTGAGCTTCCAGAAAAATATGAAATATGGGAGTTAGCACTTGTTTTGTTTCACTTTTTCACTGCTTTAAGTGTCTATGTGCTCTCCATAATTAGACAGAATTCTATGATCATAGGAAATGCTTAAGATAAATTCTCCCTTGTGCTCCGGTACCCTATTATCAAGAAACACTCAAGGCTGTTTCATAGTAGACAAGAACCTCTTCATTAGAAAGAACATTTGAGGAGGGGCAGGAAAGATTTCTTCACTACTGGCCTTTCCTTCTGTGTGGAGAGTGTTCCATGGTTGGCACACTCACAGCTCCCCTTAACCTCCCAGTCATTTCCACACAGTTTATCTAACTGGGGAGTTTGGAAAGAGAACCCGAGCTAGTGAAACCAGCATCTTCTCTTTTTCTCTCGAGAAACAGCTGCCTGTATGTTGTACTTTACTTCTCTGTGGGCCAGCTGTAATTTTGGAGGTAGTGCCCGGTCACGCACTGCCGTGGAAAGGTGAGGAAGGCTATATATAACTCTATATAGCTCCATACATGGAGGCCAATGTCCTCCCAGATGCAAAACACATTCTCCAATTTCAGTATGAACTGCAATAAGGGTGATATTTTTGTTCTCCATATGTTGGCTCTTTTATTGTATTTCTTAATTGATAAAGAATTTGAATGGGAAGTAAGGTATAATTTATTACATCCCCCAAGTAACTTCTAAAGGTAGCATATTGTTTTATATTATTAATTTAAATACATTCATTATCAATATTTACAGTAGGCTTTTTTCCACTGTTAACATATACTACGACTTTAGTATTCAGTGATACTAATGCGTTTTTGTCAGTTATTAGAATGTGCAGCTATCATGAGTTGTTCATAGAAATTTGTCGGTGTAATATGAAATAAATATTTGCAAATGTAATTTGCAATATACATGCATTATATTCTTAATTTACTTGTATTGGGACTTGATTATTTACACAGAGGCAAAAAAAAGAAGCAATAATAAAAATCAGCTTTAACGTAACATTTTTTACTGACATTTTCTATAACCCATAGACATGTAATAATGTATTCATTTGGATTCAGATAAGAGCATCTGTTCATTCGAAGTTTATGATAGAGGCAAAACTTCAGAGAAAATCACATCAAATTATCCTACAAATGCCAATATTTTTCGATGGCAAAAAAAAAAAAAACAACCCACTGGTCTTAAAAGCTAAGAGCTACAATTCAAATCAACTTCAAATGTTTTGTGTTGGACTGAAAATAGAAGTCATTTCTTCAGTACGTACAGTCTACAAGCTGCTGAGAAGACAGTGTCTTTTATGCCTTGAAACATAAAAGAAAACTGAAGTTTGTCAACCATCTCTCTCTTTTTTTTTTTTCCCCCTCATTAAATTACATTTACTGGAAGGTCACATAATGACTATCTGCTTTTTAGTGCCACCTTTTGGGGGGGTCCTGTATTACATAACAGCAAAATTGAAAAACTAGAAATTTGTGTGTGTTAATTAAAGTCTACCATATTAAGGGGCGCCTGGGTGGCACAGCGGTTAAAGCGTCTGCCTTCGGCTCAGAGCGTGATCCCGGCGTTATGGGATCAAGCCCCACATCAGGCTCCTCCACTATGGGCCTGCTTCTTCCTCTCCCACTCCCCCTGCTTGTGTTCCCTCTCTCTCTGGCTGTCTCTATCTCTGTCGAATAAATAAACAAAATCTTAAAAAAAATAATAAATAAAGTCTACCATATTAAGTTCATGCTTTTTATTTTTCCCATTAACTGCACAGTTTCTCAATATAAGCAGATATACAGTTTAATTAATATCTGTGCCCTTATATTCTGTAATAAAACAGGAATTGAAAAGTTTCCTTAGAGCTTTCTGGCTCATGGGGTTCAACCCTGTCCATCCCTGAAAACAAACCCCAGCACTCACATCCATATAAACTCTGATCTAAGCTATGTCTACTCTTCCCCTTATAGGAAACTTAAAATTCAGTGGACAACCGTGGACACTGAGAAGGACTGTGTCATCGATTGACAGACACAGCCAGAGAAAACTCCATGGTTTTTCTGACGCCTCACGATTTGCAGGTGGTGGAGCTAAAATCAAACCCAAGACCATCACTGCAGTTCTGTGAAATACATTTACCCACTTCAAAGAAAATATTGGCTCTAACAAACATGCTTTGGTACTCCTGTCCTGGTAGAGTGGGTCGAACTGCAGGGAAGATGAGAAGTCGGCTCTCAAAATTTCACAACAAAAATAACAGAATTGCTCGCTGACATCTGGTATTTTTCTAAAATCACAGTTCTGAATTTGGCCAATGACAAAGACTGCTTTGCTCTAAGTTGGAAATGGGAAACATCACTGATTGACCCCGCAGCACCTGCACTGACTCCCAGAAGTCTTTCATTAAAGAGTCTATTTGGTGTATTACCCTCCCATTCATCTAGACTCCCAGAGTCCTATTCCTATAACGAATTAGATCACTGAAAAATAAGAAACCTAAAAATTATTAACTTAGTTGACATAGAAAATATTTCACAGATTTATAGTATGATTTTCAGCCTTCAGGTCACTAAAAGCATCATCTCTTTAAACCTGATTTTAGAATGTGCTGTAAAGCCATAGTAGTTTGCCACTGAAATTTAATGTTCCTTATACAAGTACTTCTTTTACATTTGACTCCTGAAAAAAAACTGTTGCAAGTGAGTTTGTATCATTTAAATTATTATGACTATAAAAACAAAATTAGCCTAAATCTCTTTGCTTCCCTGCAAATCAAACTTCGTGCCCAATTATGGTAATTAGATCATCTCAAGTACTTGATCCCATTTACTTCTCCGCTCTTTGCTGCTGACCTCTGTTCTACTTTGTTTTCATTCCAAATTGTCCTACCTTATACTACGTTTACTTTTACAAATTGTCTTAAATCTTATTGGATGGAGCTCAACTGCCAAAATGAAGGAGTTGCTTCAGGAATTCAGTTCCAGCAAGGAGGTTGTAGTTACTAGACCTTAGAATCATACAGGAGCAGTATGGAAGAGCCCGCTGCTCATGAGCCTTCCAAGACTTCATGGGTCTTAGCTGAGGCCATTGATTGTCATTGCCAGCGGAGAGGTAAAGCAAAAGAAAACGACAGCAAATAAGGCAAGTGCAGCAGAGATATGCATCAAACACACTGGGATAATAGGCGAGAAGATTCGCAATCAGTTTAAATGGAGCTAAAGATTTTTAAGAGAAGGCTTATGAAGCCTCCTGGGTCTGAACGAAAAGCTGGGTTAGCAAGAGTCTAATCACCAATGAGAAGTCAGGGTGTCTCATTGGAAGCAACATCACAGTGGTCAGGAATTTAGAAGTTCATGACAGCAAACTACAAGGGTAGAGGTAGCATTTGAGAAAGGGACCGGTGCTTCCCTCCTGGATCTATCCATTCTGAAAAACACTGTCTCCTTCTGAGAAATGAAGAATACGATAAAGGAACAGTACAAATCAATGAATTGTATAAACGAATACATTCCATACAAGAAAGAGTACAGAATTACATCATGTTCATTGATTTTTCTAACCTTTGGGACTAGTTTCCATATGTCACATGGTGTGATGAAACACAAATTTGTTTCAAAGTCTTTGTCCTCGGGAAGTGTAAGTTGCTCGCTTTGGGTTTGTGTGTTGACAAAAATTAAAGCTAATCAACGATGTGCTACACATTTCACTAGAACAAAGAATAACTTTGTTTAGGAATCAACATAAATATCCACAAACGGGAAAAACTACAACTTTTCAGATTCTTATTTGCTTTACATTCAGGGTAGTATTTAAAAAATAAATACACTAAGGGTATCTGGGTCGCTCATTCGGTTAAGCATCTGCCTTCAGCTCAGGTCATGATCCCAGGGTCCTGGAATCGAGCTCCACCCAGCTCCACATTGGGCTCCCTGCTCAGCAGGGAGCCTGTTTCTCCCTCTGCCTGCCACTCCTCCTGCTTGTACTCTCTTTCTCTGTCAAATAAATAAATAAATAAAATATTTAAAATAAATAAACACAAACCATGCAAATCTCATCGCCTTCTCCTTATTTCGTTAGTACATCAAGAAACTATTACTTCTAGTAGTAGAAAAGAAATACAGCATCGGTGATAAACTATTATTTCTCTTTTCTATTCACAAATTCTACAAATCAGTTAATTTATTGTTTACTTAAATAGGATCCTCACGTAGTGTTTAAATATCCCCCACAGACTTGTCTTCACGCTATTTGAGAATTTCAATATATTAATTGTTCCTCTTTCACAAATTGGAAATGCAGCCTCAGAAATTACTTGATTTTTACCAAGTTCATTCAAATTTGACTCTCTCATTAAACTCTAGGAAATCTAGTAATTTACCGCTGCTTTAGTATTTTATATATTTATATGTTAAAACCCTAAAGAATGTTCACAATGATCTGTTCTGCCCATTTGGCTCCCAACAGAAGATCTGGGTGATACTTGGAGAACTTTATCTGAAATGTATACCTGGACTCATCTAAAAGAAATGTCTTCTAAGGTGGATTTATATCTTCTATACGCAATTATAGGTTTTATATTGCTCAAATAAGAAACATTTATGTTATGTGACTTCTAATTACAAAATTACATTAAGTGTAACCCAATTTTCAGGAAACACAGTTTTAAAACATTAATTCAAAACTAAAAATGATATTCATTATTGTATACTATATAGAATAAGTTTACATGATAGAAAAAAACTAAAAACTACCATTAATCTATAAAATCCATAATATTAACTGATTCACCTAGAAACTAAGTTTCTAGATTTTTTTTTTTTAGAGAGAGAGAGGGAGAGGGTGGGAGGTTAAAAGGGAGAAGGAAAGAGAGGATCTTAAGCAGACTCCACATGCAGCATGGAGCTTGACCCAGGGCTTGGTCTCACAACCCTGAGCTCATGACCTAAGCTGAAATCAAGAGTCAGACACTTAACCAACTGAGCCACCCAGGTGCCCCTAAATTTCTAGGTTCTTATGCAATTTCTCCTTTTAAATATAAAAAATGTCAGAAAATCTATATACATTAAGTGGAATAAAATTTTTATTTAAAAATTACATACATTATTTTCAAATAAACTTTATTTTTAATAATTCCAGATTTACAGAAAAGTTGCAAAGAAAAAATACAGGAAGTTCCAATATACACTGCATTCAGATTTTCCAAATGTTGCCTCTTACATAACCATAGTTTACTTGTTAAAATTAATGAATTAACATTGAGACATTGATTAATTAAGTTACAAACTTCATTCAGATTTTACCAGTTTTTCCAATAATCCTTTTTCTTTTTCAGGATCCAATCCAGAAAACCACATTGCATTTCACTATGTTATTTCTAATAAAAACATGTTTATATTTATTCTGGATATAAAGAACAAATATCAGTAATACAAGAAATCTTATTTGAATTTTTAAAATAATGTAGTGTAAATAGAAATCAAATACACTTATTTTCCAGTAGGCTTTATAAAACTTAGAAAAAAATTTAAAATACGTCTCTGATTTCAGTCCCTTTAGTACTTCTAGTGTAATTATTATTTTCATTTGCTCTTGATTCATTATTAATTGACATGAGTCTCTTGTAGAAGCATAAAATTATATGAAAAGATTGAAACAATAAATTCACATACACTCTGAAAAAGTGGAATTTATATTTTCACGTGTTTATTATATTATTATTTGCCCAGTATATAGAAAAAGGCGGGGGGATGGGGTAACTGGGTGATGGGCATTAAGGAGGACACGTAATGGAATGAGTACTGGGCGTTGTATGCAACTGATCAATCACTGACCTCTACCTCTGAAACTAATAATACACTGTATGTTAATTAATTGAATTTAAATAAAATAAAATTAAAAAAAATAAAGATGGGTTTCTGTGACCACAAACTGTCTGGGTTAGAGAAAAGGACAATTTACGTAGAGATGGTAGATGACATACCTGAGAAAGTGAAGAGAGAGAGAGAGAGACTTCAGCCATACCAGGCTTGAACGTATCTGGGGAATTGTGAATAGAGAACTACCTTATTAAAGACTTTTTGGAAATTGAATCTGGAACCACTACCTACGAATTTGTAACTGATATCATAGGGGGTATAGCACGGAGAAATCAAGAGGTGATCAATCCATTGCACTCAGGAGTCATCAATTACACTGAACAAGGTTTTCAAGCCAAAAAAAGTAAGGAAAAGTCAGAAAAGACCAGAGGAATCATGCAAATATGGTTAAATGATTAGAAAACATGATCTTTAAGACATGGACTTGTTTACTCTAGAGAAAGGAAGCAGAATCGAACTTCAGTTTGAAGTTTGGCTACTACCCTGAGGATGCAATTACTACATCTACTAACCCATAACAGATGGAATTAATCGCAACAATGGCAAGATGTATGTGAGATAAAGAAACAAAATTTCCCCCTGATTATGGAAGTTATTAAACGGTTGAAAGTTCAACAGTGTTTTTGTTCTTAGCAAGTAAAATGAAATAGCAATTTTAGCAGAATTTCTTATCATGTCCTTGATTTTCTTGAGATTGTCACCACTTAGACTTCCATCTTTTAACAACATGCCATGTCTGGGTGTTTCTAAACTTCATACAAATAGAATGATACTGGATATAGTATCTTTGTTTGATACTATATATCAAAAGTATATTTTTTGATCAAATTATATTTGATCAAAATTATATTTATATAAATTAATCCATCTTAGAGTTGGGGTTCTTTTGGTTCTTGGGTTTTGTTTGAGCAAAATTAGCTTGATCAAAATTATGTTTATATAAATTAATCCATCTTAAGGTTGGGTTTTTTTTGTTTTGGTTTTTGGGTTTTTTTGAGAACGATCTTATTCTCTGGCACCATAAGGTATTCTGAGCAAATCTTATATTTCCTTTTCCCAGCCAACCACTTCACAAGGAGCCCTGGTTCCTTCTATTGCAAAATGATATTTAGGAATCAAGATCTGGGCTCTAAGTGCGCTTATTTCTACTGGGTTGTCATTACTTTTAGACCTGCTCAGCACATAGAATGCAAAGATATGTTTATGTATACGAACCCATGCATACATACACATTATATTTATTTCTGTATCTATTTATTTGTGTATTGAAAGCATAAGTAAATATTTTATAGAAAATGAGATGCAAGGATATATATTGAAAATACTAAGTATTAAATGTTCATATATATATATATGCATATCTCACAAGTTCATACAGACATTTCCAATTCCCATCCAGCACCACAGGGTTCCCTCTTGCCTTTCCCCCTTTGCCTATTTGTAAGGTTTTCCTCAGAGAGTAAGAAAAAAAATTGGCTCCCATTTTCTACAGTATATTTATTTATTCAATCATAATGTAAATCATACTACACAAAGTAGTTTCATAATTACTAACCCATACCTCCATGAGAAACAAATTTACTCACTACAATGCATTATTTGTGTAATACTTTTTTTTTTTTTTTGTATTTGGCTTTAGATTATCCACTTACTCTTTGTGGTGTACAGTTCTACTGGTTTTTAAAAACTGCAAAAAGTCAAGTATCTGCCATTATTGTTGTGACACCAGTTTCAACTCCCCCCAAATCCTCTCATGCTGACCCTTTGGGTCAACATCTCCCCTCACTTCTTACCCTAGCAACTATGGATCTGTTTTCCAGCCCTAGAATTTTCTTTTTTCCATAATAACGTGTAAGTGGAATCAAGCAATATGTCGTCTTTTACAGTTGGCTTCTTCTACTTAGCAAAAAACATTTAAGATTTATCTATACTGTGTATTGGTAGCTTTTCCCCTTATATTGCTAAATAAATATTTTCTTTTATGATTGTACAACAGTGTCTTTATTCATTCACTGGTTAAAGGATAACTGAGTTGTTTCTGGATGTGGACAATTAGGAATAAGTTTGCTGTACACATTCAAAGAAAGGTTTTCATGTTAATATAGATTTTTATTTATCTTGTGAAAATACTGAGGAAAAAGATTGTTGAGTCATGTGGTAAGTATACGTTTAACTTTATAAGATTAGAATAAAGAGTCCAATGATATTCATTTACATTATTAACATGGTGCTAATGTAATTCAACGGGGGAAAGAATGATGTTCTCAGTGTGATGCTGTGGTGGAGTAAGGATGACCACCAATTTGTAGATATCCCTTCCACTGAGACTTAGTCAGTCTCCCTTCCCTCGAATCTGAGCTTTCCTATGACTTCTCTCCCCCAAAGAGTATGAAGGAATTGACACTATATCGATTTTAGACCATAAGTGGGCTAGCAGCTTCTACCTTGCTCTCTTGACACCATGAGCTGCTATGTAAGAAGTCCAACAACACTGAGGTCACCAGACAATGAGAATCCAGAAGGAAGAAGCTTCCATTGAGTATGAACCACCATGGGAGATAGAGAGCAAGACAGAATAGTCAATGAGCTTGATCACCACACATTTGAGCAAAGAAGCCATTTGGCTTCAACTCCAGATGCCGTCACTGATAACAGAGATCAAAAACAAACCACCTTACCAAGCCCTTCCAGAATTCCTGATCCAAAAGTTTATTATGGAGAAAAATGTAAAAGTTGGCTCCTACTTCATTTCACATAGTCAAACACTAATTTGAAATGGATTATGACTCTAAATGTAAAAGGCAAAGTTATAAAAAATATCCAGGTAACACATTGGAGAAAATCTTTATAACCTAGGATTAGGCAAAATTTCTTAAACAAGATTCAGAAAACGCTAAGCATAAAAGCAAAAATTGATAAATCGTACCTCACTAAAATTAGGGGCTCCTGGGTGGCTCAGTCAGTTAAGCATCTGCCTTCGGCTCAGGTCATGATCTCGGGATCCTGAGATCCAGGCCCACATCAGGCTCCCTGCTCAGCGGAGAGTCTGTTTCTTCCTTTCCCTCTGCCCTTCCTCCCCCAACTCCTGCACTCTCTCTCTTTCAAATAAATAGATTTTTCTTTAAAAGGATTTAAGACTTCTGTTTTTCTAAAGATGACATTTAGAATTTCAAAAGGTTTGCCCATAGATTGGGACAAGATGCTTTATAACATACATTTTTTTTTTAGTTTTCATTGCATATCTTTTTCCAATCCTCATTTTTAATCTATATATATTTATGCTTCTTAATTAAAACTTAAAAATTATGGGGTGGTTCTTTTTTTATTATTTTAAACTAACAATTTGTCTTTTAACTGGAATACTCAGTATCCTCGCATTTAATGTACCTACTCATAGAGTTACTTTGTTTTCTATTGTCCTGTGTTGCTATTCATTTTTTATATATGAGCTAAATATCTATAGCTCTCTAAAATAAAAGTATTTTATTTTAATTTTTATCCAGTTTTTGTAGTTAGTACTATGGAAACAATGGTCTGTTTTTACCTTCTGTATCCTATCCGAAGCCCTCCATTTTAATTTTTCTTATCAGATAAGATATCCCCTTGCAGGAGTGTGATGTGTCCCTCTCTCTTTTCTCATAAATTGTAGAATCAGTTTGTCAAATCCACTAATAAACTTTTGAGGTTTTTATTTGAATTGTATTTCATTTATTGATCAATTCAAATGCTAACTATTTTCTTTAGATAGTTTTTCAATCCATTAATGTATTATATCTGTCCATTTGTCTTCTTTAATGTCTTTCACTAAGATTTTATATTTTCAGGAATTGTATCTTTATTTATTTATTTATTTATTTGATGGAGGGTGGGGGAGAGAGAGCACAAGCAGGGGGAGGAGCAGAGAGAAAGAGAGAGAAGCTGAGTCTGCACTGAGCATGGAGCACAGAGCCCAATGCAGGGCTTGATCATATGATCCGGAGATCATGACCATAGCAGAAACCAAGAGATGGTTGCTTTAACTGACTGAGCCACCCAGGTGCCCCAAGTCTTGTGTGTCTCTTATGAAATCTACTCCTACATACATTTTGTTTCCAATATAATTAAAAATGGCTTTTTTTATTCGATTTCATTTTCTGTTTATTAGTATCTTAATGCAAATTAGTTTGCATATTAATCTTATGTGCAAAATTTGATATACTTTCTTATTAATTCCAATTACCTACAAATTATTTTTATTAGATCTTCTATAATGACAATCTCATAATTTACATATAATTATATCTTTTCTGACTCTCCAAAAAGAATGTTTATTAAAAATGGCCATAGCAGATATCCCTGATTAGTTCATATGTGTAATATTTCCAACATTTCTCCATTAAGTATAATTTTTACTGTAGAATTTTTATAGAAACCTTTAGTAAGGTCATAAAAGTTCCTTCTATCCTTGGTTTTCTATGAATTTATTTGCAGTGTATGGATGATAAGTTGCACTTCTTATTTTCCTGTATCTTTTAATACAATTGTCACATTTATCCCTTCCAATTGTTAATTGTAGTAAATTGCATTCACTGGTTTTCTTGTATTAAACTTCTATTGCACTTGGACACCTGGCCAAACAGTATTTTTCTTATTTTTTATACATTTCTCAGTCAGATTCACTAATGTTTGGCTAAACATTTTTGCATCATTGTCACAGACCTGAAATTATCCTCATTCACTCTTTTTGTGCTTAAACTTATGCTATTCTTATATAATGAGCTGGAATGTTGTCTCTTTCTATACACTCTGGAATCACTAATGGTAACATATAAGCTGTTAACTGACCCCCCGCCCCCGCCCCAGAAAAAACTTCCATCTGGGATGATGTACCTTTTTTCAAGTACATATTTTAGGTTTTCCTTATTGAGAGTGTGTTGCAGGCAAATTCTTTTAGGTTTTCTTTATCTTAAAATGTCACTATTTTGCTCTCATTCTTGTCATTTTTCTAGTACACTACTCTGCACTCATAGCTATTTTTTCTCAGTATATTAAATACATTATTGCACTTTCTCAGTATATTAAATACATCATTGCACTTTCTTTTACTGTTGCTGTTAATAAATCATCTCAGAATAATTGTCGTTAACTCTAGATGTTACTGTGTATCCTGTTGGCTGGAGTTTTAAAACTATATCTTCTATTTCTTTTTTAAGCTGTATTTTTCTGTTTTCCACCCTAAGGGCTCACTTACATTCATAGAAATTTCTCCATTATTTCCCTCCAGTTCACAGATTTGCTCCTCATCTTCTTCTAATACACTGATAAACTCATTTTATTCAAATTTTATGTGCAGTCATTTTTATGGACCCTTACTTATATTTTGATTATTCCATTATCTAATGTTTTTGCAGGTTTGAGTTTGTGATTTGTTTGTCTGGTTTTTGTTGTTGTTGTTGTTGTTGTTGTTGTTTTCCCCTGCTGGTTCACAGTCAACATGGCTGGCTTAGTTTGTTTTATTTTGTTTTGCTTTGCATTGTTTCTGTTTTTACTGTGAGCTCATGTTACTGTAGATATTATTTGAGCCCTGAGTTGAGGTGTTTTTGTTTTTTGTTTTTGTTTTTGTTTTTAATGAGAGGGGGCTATTGTCCTGCCACTTCCCAAGGGCACAGCTAATCAGGGATCACTTTACACTGAACACGCGTAAGTTGAGTACTGAGACCACCCAGGAAGTATGAATTCAGCTGGTAAAATTAAAGTCAGTTGGCTGTGGTTACTAGGTATAAAAGAAAGTGTTTTATTCCCCTCCATACAGTATCAAAGTTCAAGACAGATTAATTTTCTTGTCCTCTTTCAACAGGTGGATGCATGGTATATGGAGACACAAGTCCCTGAAAGCATCCCATCTTGTATATACCTAGGGTTTAACTGTGTTCCCCACTTCCTTTATTTTATTTTATTTTATTTTATTTTATTTTATTTTATTTATTTTATTTTTTGATGTAAAGTTCAATGATTCACTGGTTGCGTATAATACCCAGTGCACCATGCAATACGTGCCCTCTTCCAAACAGTTTCAGAAAACAAACTTCATCCATACGGAAAATTCCTTCAAGGGGAACTGATTCAGAGTTTTGTTTTCCTCTGTTGATTCCTTGACTTCTAAGAATTCTTTACTTTCTTAACTATTCACAGATGCATTCATAAAGATTTTATTTTTAATATTTCCTCCCTTTCATTTAAGCTGTTTTCAGCAGAAGGGGTCTTAAGGCAATCTAGTTCATAGCACTGCCTGAAACAGAAATAAAATCTTGCTCACGTTTAAATCCTATATTATAAATTGAAACACCAACTCTCAGTTATCAACTCTTGTATTAAAAAGTTCTTGCCTAAACTGAGGGTCACCAGAGGGGGTGGGGGTTGGGGGAAATAGGTGATGGGGATTAAGGAGCGCACCTGTGATGAGCACCAGGTGTTGTGTGGAAGTGTTGAATCACTATATTGAACACCTGAAACTAATATTACCCTGTATGTTAACTAACTGTATTTTAAATAAAAACTTTAAAAAAAGAGCAGACCAACAATTCAAAAAATAAAAAAATAAAAAGTTCTTGTCTATAACAATTAAATAGTAACTTAACAACTATTGTTTTAAATTATGAAAGATAAAGGAAAACATTAAAAAAAATCTGTCTCCAAATAATTCCTTCATCATAAAAGAATTCATTTAAAGTATGCCATTTGCATCCCATCATGGGCAAGCATCGTTTGTATATTAGTCTTAATAATTTTCAGTTCAGTTGATCTGAAAGGAACATTTGTTTGCTGAGTGTCTATAATCAAAAAAAAAAAAAAAAAAGCTGCAGATGGAGATAAGCCAATCCCTGCCCTCAAGGACTTTACCCTCCAGTGGGAGAATTATATAAGTAACCAATTACCAAAATTGGATAGACATAAAAAGTAATAAAAGAACTATGGATACAGCAACAAAAATAGAAGAAAGGTGCTTGTTACTACCTCAGCCGGTCTCTTTGTGTGTGGGGGAGGAACTGGCATCATCCAGCATTTTTTCACCATGGAGTCGTCATAGAAGCATACTGAAAGTAAACAAAATTGCTCCAGCACAGAAGAGGCTGACGGGTGTTTTGGAATTCAGGAGGGGCAAATAGAACAGAGAAAGGTACGGAGATAGAAAGCAACATTGTGCATGCAGGAAACAACAAATAGTGTTTACCCTGAGGACTCAAATGGCAAGAAGGCCTGTGAGAGGTGAGATTGTACACATTGCCATGGGTCATGGGAAGGAATGTGAATTTTATGTGCCACATGAGTAAGAAGCATTGTTTTAAGCAGCAAAGAAGCAAAATAAATTTGTAAATCAGATATATTATGTAGGAAATTTATGGAGGATGGAATATGTGGAACATGCCTACGTGGTTTTCTCTTCATTTTTTATTGTATTTCTTTATTTTTGGTTTACCATTTTCTACAGATTCTTCTGTGTGTTTCTGTAGCATTTATTTATCATTATAATGAAATATACCATTTTATCACAAAGAAAATTGATTTGATACACACATCCACATACACACACCCCATCAGAAGTTATATACATCCTATCTACCTATACATATCTCTAGATAGATGAATGGATAGATAGATGTATCGTTATAAGTAAATTTTCTTTTATGCATGTTTACATAGTTTTTTAAAGCATACAGTACATAACACACATAGTTCACAATGCTTTGTAAACTTTTTATTAGCTTAAAAAGGATACCATGAAAGGGGCACTTGGGGGGCTCAGTTGGTTAAGCATTTGTTTGGTCTTGATTTCAGCTCAGATCGTGATCTCAGGGTCATAAGGTTGAGCCCCGCATTGGGTTCTAAGCTCAGTGTGGAGTCTGCTTGAGATTCTCTTTCTCTCTCTCTCACTGCCCTTCCCTCCCACTCCCACTCACTAAAATATATAAACAAATAAATAAATAAATAAATAAATAAAATCTTTAAAAAAGAAAAAAAGGTACCATAAAAATTTGCCAGGTCTTTAAGGTTTCTTTTCAAGATATCTTTATGCTACATAACAGTAAATCATATATCACTATTCTAATTTATTTAAAATTGCTTATATTAGGAACAATGGGCTGGCTTAGTCAGTGGAGAGTGTGACTCTTGATCTCGGGGTTGTGAGTTTGAGCCCCATGTAGGGTATACTTAAAAATAATTTTTTAATAACTTAATCTAATATTATTACTTAAAAATAATTTAATAATCTCTAAAAAATAAAATAAAAATAAAATTGCTTA
The DNA here is from genome assembly GCF_002007445.2 of Ailuropoda melanoleuca. Taxonomy (NCBI): domain Eukaryota; kingdom Metazoa; phylum Chordata; class Mammalia; order Carnivora; family Ursidae; genus Ailuropoda; species Ailuropoda melanoleuca. The sequence continues at coordinate 16,801,925 of NC_048218.1, forward strand.
TTTTAGGATATATTTTGATTTTTCACTATTAATAGAAAAGAATCACACAGGGAAGCATCATCATACATAAATGCTTTAGCATACCTTTAGGTATCTCTTTAAATTATATAAATAAAAAATAGAATCCTTCCCAGTTAAAGGTGAAAAACATGTGGAAAACATTTGTGGCACATTTCCAAATTGACCTCCAAAATGTTATGCTCATTTTCACTACTCCAAAGAATGCAAAAAAGTGCCAGTTTCTTCATCCTCTCATCAACATGGGAATGTAATTTGAGATTTAATTTGAATTTATTTGGTTATTAATAAAGGGTTTCTTGATATTTATTCTGAGGTCAACTATGTTTCTTCTTTGGCGAGCTGTTTATATTATTTAAATTTTTTCATTGCAATGCCCAAATTTTAATAATTGTTTGTAAATAAATTGTTTGTGTTCTAAAAACATGAATACTTTCTCATACATGTGTGAAAGAAAAAATATTACTCCACTGATAAAGAACAGTAAGGCAGACTTTATTTAGGGGACCATAGTGATAGGTGTAGGGACCACCGGAATCCGGTTTTGCACTGGTGAGAGAGATGAGGCTCTACTCCAAATATAGCACGGGAAAGTAGGAGTTAGAGCCAAGGAGCACTGCAGAGGTCAGTGGATGGAAAATTACCCAGAGGGAGCAGCAGGGGTAAAGGAGATTTGGCCTAACTGGCCCAACAGGATTCTTGGCTGAAGGGAGGCCAGGGTGGTCAGACATCACCTGGGGGATGGTGAGGAATGAGGAATCTGATCAGATACAGAGGATGGGGGATTCTAGCTAAACTGACTTAGAAGGATTCTTGCTAAAACTGGACATTGCAGAGACAAGCATGGAAGCCCCCAAATCAAGGATTAAAGGAATTTGGAGGAACTTGAGTAGAGTTTGGTCAAAGAGAGAACTTTTGTCACATGTTTTTTTTATATTATCTCAATTATGATAAATCTAATTTTTTCTTACATTTTTTGACACAACTTTTTTTTAAAGATTGTATTTATTTGAGAGAGAGTGAGTGAGAAAGCACAAGCAGGGGGAGGGGCAGAGGGAGAGGGAGAAATAGACTCCCAGCTGAGCAGGGAGCCCAACATATGGGGTTCTATTCCAGGACCCTGGAATCATGACTTGAGCCAAAGGCGGATGCTTAACCAACTGAGCCACCCCAGGTGCCCCAACACATGACAACTTTTAAGTTAAATCTATTGGCGATTTCTTTTTAATAATTTATATGTTGTCATGCTTTAAAACACTTTCCTTTCCCAATGATGAAACAGACATATATGTCTATATTCTCATTCTCTTAGTACTTCAATTTTTAACTTAAGTTGTTAAAATTCAACTAGGATTTGTTTGGTATATGGTATTAGAAAACCAACTTGTTTCTTAAGAATTTAGCAAATTTACTAAAGTGCAATAGTAACATAGTCTCTACTAGATCAAAATATTACTTTTGTCATAAACCGATTTTATAAATAATCATAAGTTGTTCATAGATTTCTATTTTGTGGTATATCTATTCATGAACTAGTTGTTTGAACAAGAGTAGCTTTATGACATTGAATGTCTGTACATTCTCCTTCCTTGTTGTTTGTCAAAGATTACTTGCCTCTTCTTATCTACTAATTCTTATATGAGAAATTCAAAAAGATTTTGTCATATTACAAAAGAAACATCATTCAGCCTCTTCCAAGTGTCAAAATGTTATTATTTTTGGTCCACATAGTTAAAAAATAAAAGGGAGGGGCGCCTGGGTGGCTCAACCAGTTAAGCATCTATCTCCCTTCAGCTCAGGTCATGGTCCCAGGATCCGGGGATCGAGCCCCACATCAGGATCAGGACCAGTCTCCCTGCTCAGCAGCGAGCCTGCTTCTCCTTCTCCTTCTGCCACCTGCCCCCCAATTTGTGCACTCTCTTGCACGTGCTCTCTCTGTAATAAATAAAATCTTAAAAATAAATAAATAAAATAAAATAATAAAAAATAAAAATAAAAGGGAACAAAAGGCTATAGAGTGAAATGTGTCTCCTATACACTTCCAAATACTGAACTCTCATCCGCAGACAATCAGTATTAATTACTGTGTATCTTTAAGATATATTTCATGCACATACATGAAAATTCTAATCTATTTACCTTTCTAGTGATGTGGGAAACAAAGGCAAAAGAAAAATTTAATTTCCTTACTACTTACAGCCCGTTGACAAGTCCTTGGAACAGGCAAAGTGACCTTCCTCTGGGAGCTCAGCTGCCTCAATGTTAATGCTCTGCTAAGGACAAAATGCAATCTTAAGGACCCTGTAAGTCTACTTTAAACATATAGAAATTCTTTTGGAAACTTCCTTTATCTCCACCCCCCAAGACACAGGTTGGCAGTCATCCCCAAAACATATGATCCACCGATACATGTCGAAGGGTCTCATGACTAAGGTTTTATTAGACAGTAATAAATGACCTTTTCCTAAAAGTTGCTAGCCCACATCCTGGAAACCTTGCTTCCAAAGTTCCTTAGAGACTTGCACTATCCCTAACCCCCTCCCAACTTGAAAGTATTTAAGGGGCCACTCCTCATGACCCCTCTTTCTGCCCACGTGTCCTGTCCCTGTGTTTTACTAAAACCACCTTTTTGCACCAAAGATGGGTCAAGAAATCTTTCTTAGCCCTAGGCTTTGAACCCCAACATCTTTCCGACATCACTAGCATCCAGGTTTTTTTTCCTGTTTCTTAAAAAAATATGGATTTCTGGGTGGAAAGATTTATTTCCTTTCTCAATGCAGTAAACATGGCTCTCTGTTGTCTTCTGGGTTGCATCCCTGCTGAAAGAATTCTGCTGTAACTTTGGTATTCATTGCTCTATATATAATGTTTCTTTTTCACTGTGTGCCTGGGAGATTTTCTGTTTTTTGGCAATTTAACTACAATGTATCTAGGAACTTATTCATATTCTTATTCTTATTATTTATCACTCTTGGGGTTTTCTGTGTTTCTTATATCCATGATTTTTTTGTCTTTCATTAATTTGGGGAAATTCTTGGCTGTTTTTCCTTCAAAGACATCTTCTGCTTTATTCTCTCTCTTTTCCCTAACTGCAAGTCCACTTACTTGGATGTTAACTACTTGAATGTTGTCCCACAGATCTTGGATATGCTAGTGATTTTTGTTTGTTGTTTTAAAATATTTTCTTCCTATTTATGTTTGAATAATTTTTATTGGCCTATTTTCAATATTAGGGACTCTTTCCTCAGCTATGTTCAGTTTACTGATAAGTCCATCAAAGGGATTCTTTTTATCTGATGGTGTGTTTTTATTTCTTGCATTTTCATTTTACTTCTTTAGAAAGTTTCCATGTCTCTTTTGATGTGACACATATGTTCATGCATGCTGCCTACGTTTATTCATAGTTATTTTAAAGTCCTAGATACTTTAAATAACTGTGTCATTCTGGGTCTGGTTCTGTGGACTCCTTTACCTCTTGATGTTTTTCCCCTTGCTTTTCAGGGTACATTTTCATTTTTTGTTGAATGATGGTTATTGTGTGTAGAAAAGTAAAAACCAAGGTAATTAGAATTTATTCCCAGAAATGGGTACACTTTTTCTCTAGTTCAGTCGTTATGTCGGGGAGGACGAGGGTCAAGCTACTTAGTAGTTGAACTGGATTAGCTTCTGTTACCTTCAGTGCACCAGAGACTTCTACTTGTGCTCAGGGTGGGCTGTAAGGCACCGAAGGCTTTTTATGATGCAGTGCCTTCCATGGACGTGGACATGATATCATTTGACCAAATCATTTTGCATCTTTCGAAAGTGGTTCTAAATTTGTTGTGATTCTGGGTTTGGTTTGGTTTTGTTTTTGCCATGTTTCTGTCCAGGATTTAATAGTTTTTTATGGTTGTAAAGGAGGATTTTCTTACATTGTATCTTTAAACTACTTGCTTTCTATATGTGTAGATATTATGACCATGTTAAATTATCTTATGTTATATAATAGTTTTTATTTGATTTTCTTAGCTTTCAGTAAAATATCAGACTGTTGAATGTGAAATATGTTACTTTGCATTTCCAATTTTTCTTGTGATTTATTCCTCATGCCTAATATCATTGGTTAGTTCTTCCAGAAAAATGTTAGTTAATATTGGTAATTGTGGAATTCTTATATTGCTACTTCTATTATTTGCTCATTTAAAATGATGTTAACATATGGGTAAGAATGCCAGAGAATATTTTTAAAGTATCTAACTTTCTTATTTTATTAAGAGCCTTTATGAATCATGGATATCATATTTATTAAATGCTTTTTTTCTGCATCTAAGGAGTTCAGAACATACAATTTTTCCCTTAGACCTATTAATAATAAACTATTAATAATTCATGATAATGAATTACCCTTGCTTTTCTGGCTTAAATATTAATTATATGGGGTTCTTTTTCCAATTACAGGTTTTAGGTGAGTAAAAATGAATTAGGCCTTATTTTTATTTTTTTTTTATTTAAAATTCAATTGGCCAACATATATTACATTATTAGTTTCAGTAATTCATCAGTTGTACAACACCCAGTGCTCATCACATCACGTGCCCTAAGCCCATCTTCCAGTTACTCCATCCCCCCACCCACCTCCCTTTCCACAACCCTCAGTTTGTTTCCTATAGTTAAGAGTCACTCATGGTTTATCTCCCTTTCTGATTTGGTTTGACCTTTTTTTTGGATGAGTTTTGTTTTGTTTAGATTCCACGCACAAGTGAGATGACACAGTCTTTTTTTCTCACTGTCTGATTTCTTTACTTAGCATAATGCCCTCTAGGTCCATCTATGTTGCAATTGGTAGAATTTCTTTCTTTTTTATGGCTTAATAGGATTCTACTCTGTGTGTGTGTGTGTGTGTGTGTGTGTGTGTGTGTGTGTTCATTTTCTTTATGCATTCATCCATTGATGGACTCTTAGGTTGTTTCCATGTCCTGGGATCAAGCCCCGCATTGGGCGCCCTGTTCAGTGGGGAGTCTGTTTTCCCCTTTGCCCCTCCCCCAAGCTTGTGCTCTGTTTCTCTCAGGTAAATAAATAAAATCTAAAAAGAGAAAGAAAGAAAGAAAGAAAGAAAGAAAGAAAGAAAGAAAGAAAGAAGGAAGGAAGGAAAGAAAGAAAGAAAAGAAAAAGAAAGAAAGAAAGAAAGAAAGAAAGAAAGAAAGAAAGAAAGAAAGAAAGAAGAGAAACATTTCAAGGACAACACCAATGACTGCATAAATGCTCTCTTATCTATAGGACATTGAGCACATCAATTAATCTCTCTAACCTTCTGATAATAATGGAATATACCTCATAGGGCTATTTTGATGGCAAAAAAGCTAATACACAGAAAGTCTATTGTGTAGTGCCAGGCAATCCAAAAGTTGTCAATACACAAGTTGTCTTCACTTCTACCAACTCCACCACCATCACCATCATCGCATATCTAAATCAATTTCATTCAAGTATATAGAAATATTTTATACGTGTTTCTCTTGGATTATCCAATATTTTAAATTATTTATGTCTTTGACTCCTTCATCAATCAGAACACCTTATTTGACTATGATTATTTTCTTAATTTTTTTTGGTTACGTGGTGACCATTCTGGGCCTGTACATGAATGTCTACTTCAGCATCTACCAGACAGTGAAGGAGAAAAAAGAAGCCATGCTGGATAAGTGTTTCATTTAAATGGCATTTTCAATTTTTCAAAAGATGCATGTTTAAAAATACATGATGTGATGAGCACTGGGTGTTACACGCAACTATTGAATCCCTGAACACTACATCAAAAACTAATGATGTGCTATATGCTGGACAATTGAATTTGAATTAAAAAACATATAGTATATTTTTCAAAGTGCCAATTCAGAAAATGTGCTCAAAATTGTAGTATTATCACAATTTGTAAAAATATGATCAAGGCATATATTGATTTCTCTAATATATATGTATATAATATCATACCAGAAATTAGTTGTAAGATAAAAATTAAACCATTTTCACAAACTATTTTTGTTCCTTAATATAAGTATTTCCCTCTAATCTGAAAACAGAATACAAAGGAATCTATTTTTCTTAGGAATATAAGATTATCTTCATAGATCCACTATTTTGTACCATCATTAACAAGAATCATTAGGAAAGTAAGGAAACTCCATGTAAGGAGCCCAAAAACCTATTCCTATTACTTTACTCAATTTTTTTAAAGAACAAATAAATCATGTGTAAAGGAAAAAATATTAGAATATTAAAAATATTAAAAATTTTTATATTAAATTGAAGTCTTCAAGCTTAAGGGTGTGTTTTGTTTTGTTTTACAATGCCCCAGTCATTCTTTACACCAAATAATAACATTTTAATATTTTAGTTTAATAGGCATCCATAATCTTTCCTTTTTTTTTCAAAAAACAAAGAAGTATTGCTAACATTCCTAAATGATACTAAAGAAAAGTTTTACAGAAATGAAAAACGAGTTAAACAATACAAGCCATTCATTAGACTTTCAAAATTAGATCTTAGCATAATTTTCTTTCTCATTTCCCTACTACTAAATGGATCTAAACTGAATTTCTCAGTAACTAATCCCTTTCGTCTGTGAATATCTGCGAGTTATCATACCAACTCTATGTTGTTTCTATACAGAATGATTAATAAGGATAATTTAGTAGAATGTAGAAACTAAACCATACAAAACAAAATGTGTTAGGCCAAATGACAAAATATTAAATTGAAAAATTATTTCTAAAGTCTATGACCCTTCTCATAAGAAGAGAATTTTCCCATATTCTTACCTTCTTAGAAAAGGTACAGAAGTGGTGGTACTATTCATACACGACGTATTTTTATGAAGGTTCAAAAAAATGAAAAGAAGAAAATTGGATTGAAAACTCCTCTTTTGTGAAAAACTCACTGCTGCCCCCCACCTGCCCTTGAAAGGTTAATGCCCCCATCTTTATGCCATCCCCTCCACTTTATCTCTATCCTGCATTTAGCCATAACCCCTGGAGAGCAACTATTTAAATACATTTGTATATTTTTAATTTAATTCAATTACACAACACATAGTACATCATTAATCTCAGATATAGTGTTCAACAATTTATCAGTTGCATATACACAGTGCTCATCACATCACATGCCCTCCTTAATGCCCAGCACCCAATTACCCCATCCGCCCACCCATCTCCCTCCAGCAACCCTCAGTTTGTTTCCTTTAGTTAAGAGTCTCTTGTGGTTTTTCTCCCTCTCTGATGACTTCCCATTCAGTTTTCCCTCTCTTCCCCTATAATCCTTTATGCAATTTCCTGTATTCCACACATGAGTGAAGCCATATGATAATTGTCTTTCTCTGATTGACTTATTTCACTCAGCATAATGCCCTCCAGTTCCATCCATGTCGATGTAAATGGTAAGTAGTCATCCTTTCTGATGGCTGAGTAATATTCCATTGTATATATACACCACATCTTCTTTATCCATTCATCAGTCAATGTACATCTCAACTCTTTCCACAGTTTGGATATTGTGGGCATTGCTGGTATGAACATTGGGGTGCAGGTGACCCTTTGGATCACTGCATTTGTATCTTTGGGATAAATACCCAGTAGTGCGATTGCTGGGTCATAGGGTAGCTCTAAAACAAAAAAAAAAGAAAAAAAGAAAAAGTAAAGGAGGGCACTTGATGTAATGAGCACTGGGTATTATATGCAACTTATGAATCACTAAATTTTACTTCTGAAACTACTTTAAAAAAAAGAGCTTGCTTTCTACTGGGAATCAGGAGTGATTCAACATTAAATTTTAACTTCCCACATTTACAAAATAATGGAGGAAGCTTAGATGATTGCCTCAATAGATTTATAAAATGCACAAAATACATACATACATACATACATACACTGTATAAGATTCTCAAAAGCAATTATTTAAACAATCCTGTATAAGACTGTGAAACTTCAGGGTGCAGGGTAAATATCATTAATGCCCAGTACAGCAACTGGCACAAGCAGATATGTAATAAACATTACAAATTAAAAAGGAGGAACACAGGAGAGAAAGATGGGAAGGAGGGTGGAAGGGAGGGAAGAAGATTGATTAAGCCTCAGAGGAAAAACTTGATAACAGCTGTTAAGAAGCCATTTGAATTGGTAACAAAGTTTCTTCTCCCGTTTTTTAGCATGGATTTTATGCCTACAGTGAATGACTTGAAGCTTTCAACAGCCAACTAAAATGAGTAATATCCCTGGAAATAGCAAGATGGCTGTACTTGTAATAAAATCAAATGTAAAATGTAAAAAGGAAAAGAAAAAATAACAATATAAAATCCTAAATCTTAGGAAAAAAATGGCTGAAGAGTCATATTATCAACTTAAGGGAGATTTTCACACTGTGCATTCATTTTTGATGTGCAAAGTACGTAAAAAAAGATATCTCTAATTTGACATACCGCTGATGGGGAAAAAGCCCAGTTTTTCTTTCCTGTCTTTTTGGTTTCATGATATGAGTTTTATACTGTCCCTAAAATCATCAAGTCTATTCTTAAACCGCAAGAAAGAAATGCTTTACCTCATGGCACCTGGGCTCAAGACAAGGAATGGGTGACAGTCTCCGGGTTCTGTCAAAAGCCATATCCAAAGAACCAGCTACTCAGAAATGGCATCTGGGTTAGAAGGTTAATTCATTAAGTTCTTTAAGTTCATAAGGTTTTGCCTTATACTTTCGGCTAATTCCATGTCATGTCACTAATCTCCTTGTGTTTTAGTTTCTCGTTTTGCCCGAAGAGGAACAAATGCCTGACCTGTGTCTCCTCCCTCGCCGTAGTGACTCCCAGCATCGCCCCGCTGCCTTCCTGTCCCGCAGTTGCTGCACAGGTGTTCCGACCCCGGCACTTGTGCCTGGCAGGTGTGTTTCTGCCACTCTCTTGCAGCGCACTTTCGGGTTTCACCTGCTTCCTTTTATTTGATCTCTAATTTCGAAGGAGAAGTATATATAGCTTGTGCAGTTGCCTTGAGTTTGGATGAACGTCAGTTGCCGAGCAAGTCTGAGCAAGTGGCACATTCTTCTTCTAGGTAGAAAAGCTGATTTGTCCTAATTGCAAAGTTTACCATCTATTTATCCTTTCTGTGTTGAAACTTTCTCGTATAAATTTAGGAATGGCTTTTTGGCAGAGCTGTAATAACATGGATCAGCCTCTGTACTTAAGTATTCAATATATATTAGAGATGTGGACGGCGTTGATGGATTCCAGGAAACATTACATTTACCTACACAGAGTCCAGTGTGCTTACTTTAAAGTTACAAAGTCATAAAACTGAAGACCTTATTTTATATTTCCTGCCTCAAGGATACATTATGGAAATTTGGAATCTATTTCTGCTTTCTGATATATAAATATATATACACATACATACATAATATTCATATTTGTACTTACGTGATCCACATATACATACATGTGACTTTTCAATTAAGTCAGAGAATCTACAAAATGTAGCCTTAAATCCTTTGGAACTAAACCTCTTTACGCCATCATATTCTCCATTTCTTCTATAGGTTTAATTATGTAAGACAAAAATTGGCTTATTCGATGTTTTAATTCATTGTATCCCGACACTGGTGACAATAATACCATTAGGTACAGTGGCTTCATAGAAAAAGAAAAAAGTGTGTCTGATTTTCTGGCATGAGCACCATTCTAATTATGCCAAGATTCTATTGAGGAATAATTACCCCATCTAGGACACAGCATGTAATAAATTGTTTACACAGCAGAGCTATGCCATTAAAACAAATATACAATAATTTGGATACCTATTGTCATTGAAAGTGCTAAAATTATATTAAAAGCTGTAGAATATTGGAGCTGGCTCTGTCCAACCTGCCCATGTCACAGATCTAGAATCTAAGTTCCAGAGAGTCTGTAATTAAGGTTATTGAGCAGGTGGTGGTCACACATCTGAAATGAGTTGTCCTGACCCCTCACCCCGTCCTCTCTCTTGTGTACTCCCACCACCTTTAAAGAGTTTTAACTAGAGTTGTATACATATTGTGCTTGATTGCCTTAAAGGTTGAAAGAACAGATTACCTGACTCTATCAATTATTAGCTGTGTGAGCTTGGCCAAATTTCTTAACTTCTCTGTGCCTCAATTACCTCATCTGTGAAACAGAGATAATAATAATAGTGAAACTACATGTGAGGATTAATTAGCTTAAATATGTAAAGCATACATGGCATAGAGTGAACATGAAAGAAATACCACACATTATTGTCATGGGAAAATCTAAGAAAATATGAATTCAGATACAATTTCATTCACGATTGGCTCCCTTCCCCTGCCTAGTTTTCTTGAGTGTACCAGAGTTCTTAATTGAGAAGCAGCATGAAAAAGAAGGCACATCTTCACAAAGAACAGCAGGCAGCCACTGCTCAGAAAACAGGGAATTGGGAATGGAGCAGGAGTTAGCCAGCGGTGCCTGGGTGGTTCAGTGGGTTAAGAGGCCAACTCTTGATTTCAGCTCTGGTCATGATCTCGGTGGTGAGATCAAGCTCCTGCATGGGGCTCTGCCCTGAATGTGGAGCCTGCTTAAGATTCTCTCTCCCTCTCCCTCTGCCCCTCCCCTCTCTATAAACAAACAAACAAACAAATAAAGAGTAGGGGTTACCCCTCTACACACACACACACACACACACACACACCCTCAGTGTTCTCCTAGCCCAATCTCCTGAGATCAGATGGACAAACAGAAAGTTCCTAGAATCATTGCTACTAGCCTAGCCTAGAAATCTGAGACAGGCACCAGGCGAGAACCATCCCCACCGATATTAATCCATAGTGGACAACCCCCACCAACTCTGAGAGAGCAGGTGGGACTAAGCTGTTTTCGGCTATCACTTCTAGACCCCCAGAATTTCTTGCTAGCTGATTGCATATACTCCAACAGTCCATATCATTCACCTAAAATATTACAATTCTGCATTTTCCCCACAGAGTTTTTGTGCATGATAGCAAAAATTTTTACAAAAGTATAATAAACTCTTCTATAATGTCATACGTATAACCAAATTGTCTTATAATTGCCTTAATCAGATATAATTTGATAGTATTACCATTACTAATGCAGTGCTTTTGACTAACATTGTTTCCACTCTTAGATTTTAGAAAAGATTTGGGGACCATAATTTGTATGGTCCATGTATCTTGAAAAATTTCTCCAGGAAAGAAGAGGCTAGAAATGCAGGAGATGGGGCAGACATGAAGGAGGGCAAGCATCTTTCAGAGAAGCAATGCACCTGCCCCTGCTGAGAACTTTAGGGGCTCTTGACAATAGGAGGCCACTCTGCGGTCCCCAAGAGGTGACATCTGCCTCTGACAATCTAGAGGGCCCCGGAAAATGTGGAGGTTCAAGATTCTCAGGCTAATCCACCCAACTGTCTCCATCTTAGGTCTGAGGGTCCCACGTTTTTCTATTAGGACCCTGACTTTGGCATAAGTCCACTATACAGGATGCATTTCCAGATTTTCAGCACCATCTGCTCTCTGGCTGCAGAGGTAAGGATGACTTTCACAACACGCCCTGAAATTAAGAATCAGAAAAACAATCTCTCTTCTTAAAAATGTTCTCAAGGCTTCTAAAGCAGGGGTTACCACACTTTTTCCTAACGGGCCAGATAATGACTATTTGGGGCTTACAGGCCACGTGGCCCCTTTGCACTTGTTCCATTCCACGTTGTCATGCAAAGCAGTCAGAGACAATATGTAAACAAAAGGTTGTGGCTTCCTTCCAGTAAAACTTCATTTACAAAAATAGGTGGCCAGCCCACAGGCTGTAGTTTGCCAACCCCTGCTCTGAAGCAACTGTCAAAAGCACCCACAGGGGTGCCTGGGTGGCTCAGTCGTTAAGCATCTGCCTTCCGCTCCGGGCGTGATTCCAGAGTCCTGCGATCAAGCCCCACTTTGGGCTCCTCTGCTGGGAGCCTGCTTCTTCCTCTCCCACTCCCCCTGCCTGTGTTCCCTCTCTCGCTGGCTGTCTTCTCTCTCTCTGTCAAATAAATAAATGAATAAAATCTTTATTTTTTTTTAAAGATTTTATTTATTTATTTATTCGACAGAGATAGAGACAGCCAGCGAGAGAGGGAACACAAGCAGGGGGAGTGGGAGAGGAAGAAGCAGGCTCATAGCAGAGGAGCCTGACGTGGGGCTCGATCCCATAACGCCGGGATCACGCCCTGAGCCGAAGGCAGACGCTTAACCGCTGTGCCACCCAGGCGCCCCTGAATAAAATCTTTAAAAAAGAAAAAGAAAAAAAACCCATCTGACCACACACTCTTTTTTTTTAAATTTTATTTTATTATATTATGTTAATCACCATACAGTACATCCCCAGATTCTGATGTAAAGTTTGATGCTTCATTAGTTGCGTATAACACCCAGTGCACCATGCAATACGTGCCCTCCTTACTACCCATCACCAGTCTATCCCATTCCCCCACCCCCCCCCCTCTGAAGTCTTCAGTTTGTTTCTCATAGTCCATAGTCTCTCATGTTTCATTCCCCCTTCTGATTACCCCCCTTTTCTTTATCCCTTTCTTCCCCTACCGATCATCCTAGTTCTTATGTTCCATAGATGAGAGAAATCATATGATAATTGTCTTTCTCTGCTTGACTTATTTCACTTAGCATTATCTCCTCCAGTGCCGTCCATGTTGCAGCAAATGTTGAGAATTCGTTCTTTCTGATAGCTGAGTAATATTCCATTGTATATATGGACCACAGCTTCTTAATCCAGTCATCTGTTGAAGGGCATCTCGGCTCCTTCCATGATTTGGCTATTGTGGACAATGCAGCTATGAACATTGGGGTGCATATGGCCCTTCTCTTTACTACGTCTGTATCTTTGGGGTAAACACCCAGTAGTGCAATGGCTGGGTCATAGGGTAGTTCAATTTTTAACTTTTTAAGGGACCTCCACACTGTTTTCCAGAGTGGCTGTACCAACTTGCATTCCCACCAACAATGTAGGAGGGATCCCCTTTCTCCACATCCTCTCCAACAATTGTTGTTTCTTGCCTTGTCTATCTTTGCCATTCTAACTGGCGTAAGGTGGTATCTCAGTGTGGTTTTGATTTGAATTTCCCTGATGGCTAATGATTTTGAACATTTTTTCATGTGTCTGTTAGCCATTTGTATGTCTTCATTGGAAAAGTGTCTGTTCATATCTTCTGCCCATTTTATGATTTGTTTATTTGTTTCTCGTGTATTGAGTTTGAGAAGTTCTTTGTAGATCTTGGATACCAGTCCTTTATCTGTGGCGACCACACACTCTTCTTAATTACTCTTTTCCTCATTCTCTTTAAGAGCCCTGCTGCTGCAAACACCTGCCACCTCACCCCGCAGCGAGAGTCTTTGCCGTGACAATGCCACTGCGTGCCGCAGGCGAGGCCACCCCACTTACCAGCAGCAAAGGATATATATCGATGTCTGATCGGGGAGCAGTGCCGTCTACAGCAACTTCTGATACTCACTGTTTGACATTCAGCTGAGCCCAGAAAGCAGCCTCCCGACAGGGCTTGTGGGCATGTAGTCTTTGAGGAGGTCGAAGGGCAAGGAGCCTGTAGGCTAGCTTAGAAAGCAGGAGAGGGAGACAAGCAAGAATAAGAGGGCGAAGGGACGAAGCCAATCCAAGGGTGCATTAAGGACACTTGGAACTTGGTTCTATCAGGACCCTCTGAAGAGACAGGTATAATGGACCTCTATTCTGTCTCCAAGGAAAAGAAGAGACTGTAGAGAATGAGATGGAGTCGCTCATGTCAAGCAGTGATTCAAGCAGTGAGGGGTGTTGCGCCTAAGAACCCTTATTGCTGAGACCAGCATTGGGGGATAACACAGAACTGATAACCAGCAGAACCAGAGGAGAGAGGTCTGCGAAGGCCCAAGACTGATTAAATCCCTTTAAAAAGGGAGGATTTTTGCAGCAAACATCAGACTCTCCAGACACTGATTCCTCTGTGTCTGCAAAAAAGCATCTGCAGCCAAAGGTTCTAACAGACTGATCTCCAAACAGAACAGAGATCCTCCTTGGCTGAAACGTAAGCTGTAAGTGCCGAGAGCTGACCCGGACCGGACAGAGGTTCACCTCAACTGTGTGTCCACAGACTGACTTTGTGTTTGGTTCGCTAACTTCCTACCCCGTTCTATCTTGTCTGTTGTGTGACCTGTCTTGTAATTTGCTTTGTGTGATGTGTCAGAATTTAAACATGTGGGGAAATGTCCTTGAATCTGGAACCCTGAAACTGCTTTATATTTATGTTGACCTTGCCTTATGACTGCATACAGCTGACACTGTGGAAAGACACAACTCCGTGTGTGCCTTCATAGTGTGCTCATGACAAGGACTCATTTCCCACTGGCTCCAATTCTCGTCAAGAGCTACCACCTGGCTATTAACTCCGCTGAGCTCCCCAGTTGCATTGCAGGACCATTATTCTGCAGCTTCGATGGGCTCCAGGTGAGAAACATTCATGACATAGGGTGCAGCTGAGAAATGCTGCCAGGTTACACCTGCCCAAAAGTGTTTAGTGTGGCAATGGCCAGAATTGAGGGCCCGGAATAAGAGCCAGGAGAATGTGAGGTAGGCAGGAATCCTAGGACTTTGAAAATATTCAAATGTCAATAATTCTGAGCTCATCATTCTAATTGCCATAGCGAATTGCCAATAAACCACAGAACTTCGTAATTCAGTCATTAGTTATCAATAAAATACAAAGGAGCATTGTAAAGTCACAAATCCTTAGAGAAAGGAAGCTTAGAAATCATGAAGTTTGCTCTTTGGAATCTCAAAAATCACTTCCAAAATATCTGTCTAATTGATTTACCATCTCTGCTTAAATGCTTAAATGCGGGGGTGGAGGGAGAAGGGAGGAGGGGAAGGGGGAGAACCAAAAGAAAAAAAAAAAGCTTCTATCTCAATCAGCTAATCAATAAATTATAAGCGGGGTGGGAATAGTTTAAATTTCTTTTTCTGTGGTCTCATGTGCCTCCTACTGACTAAAATTGTCCACTTATAATTCCAGAATTTATTAAACTAGCGATACTATGCCAATATTAATTAATTTTAAGTAATAAAACATCCTCATAATACAATTTTAAATTCATATGACATTTGGAAGTCTCTTGTATTTGGGGTAGTCAAACATTTGCATGACGTACTGGGGCTTAAGAATAGTTTTAACTTTTATCGTTTGTCACCACCTGGTGGTAGAACGTTTTCTTATTTTCTTAGAATTTTGCACTTGGAAGTTCCTCTTTGTTGCCAAGGAAAATCTCTAAACCAAGAAAGTAAGTTTAGCAAGTATGTAACTTTAGCCTTGATAGTCAGGTATTAATATATACTAACCATACTTAGGTAGTTAATAGTAACATTTGTTTAATGAATGGATTTTTGTCTCAGTAAATTGCAATGTCTATGATCTTTTCATTTGAATTGCAAAAAAAACTTTTAAATGTGATGAATGAAAGTGATCCACAGCATTACCTTATCAGAGGTAATTTCCTTTTTTTAAAGCTTAATTGATTTTTGGTTGAAGATAATAGAACTACATGATTAAGAAGGAATTAGCTAAGGCATTTTATTATTATTTTAAGGATGTAATTACATTTAAAAATTTACAATATTTAAAAGATTTTTTCCCATGATATGAAAGGGTAAGAGAAAATTTGGTGAAAATGTGTCAAATAAGATTGGAAAGGTGTAAAAACTGCAAGTTCCAGCCTTAACTATTGGGAAAAACAGCTGAATATCATTTGTTGTAGAACTTCGCCACCTCGTGGACCAAAAAAGAAGTACCAAAGGCTCTGCAGTTTTTAAGGTGGAAATTTTTATTGCCAGAAAATCCCTATTTAGAATTTAAATAAAACTCAATCATTGGAAACATCAGCAATGACAAATCTGACAACATACTTACCTAGCAAAGCAATTAATTGGTAAAAATCCCAAAGGCAATTGATGAAAAATTATGAGCCGGTGTTTTTCTAAGTCCCCAATTTGGCTACATCTTAAGGCAAATCACTTAACCTCCATGAGGCTCAGTTCCACATCTGTCAAACAAGGGGAGTGGATTAGACAGATCATATTCTTTTCAGTTCTTGCAAATGCATGATTTTGAGCTCATAGCTATTTTAAATCCAAATGCAATTTACAGCAATTTTTCTGTTTTCAATATTTGTATTTCTGCTATATAACTGGCTTAACATAGATGTTTTCTATCTATTTTCTCATTTATGATCAAATAAAATATCCATTTGTCCAGTATTATTTTAGACCATATGTTCCCCCAAAAAGCACTAATGCTAAACAGCTTTCCTCTTCTAATTGGTAAATCCTCTGGTTTGAAAATATGAATAGCATTACATGTTTATGAAATATGTACATTGTTTCTGTAGACAATGTTTACACTAAAACAATGCTAAGAGCTCATGTATTTTACCAGATTCCTTCATTTCATGGTTACTTGAATACTTAATCTGGTATAGACTTCTCGAGAATTATGAATAGAGTATTGTGTCTGTAGCAACTGCATAAATGAAACACACACAACGTGTAAAGTATGAATAAGAATGAATACTTGTTTGGTTCTTGTACTTTAAAATGTGTGAAACTTTTTCTTTTCTCTGTTAATAGAGGACACAGATGCTTTTAAAAGGTCAAACTGTTAATTGTAAAAATATTTTTATGCCAAATATTTTAACTTTTATTAGGTCATCTCTACAAAGAATAAAAACTGGTTGAGGCCTATAAATTAGGACATATCAAGATTTATGCTTCCATAAGCACATATGTATTCTATAAAAAGAAAACCAGAAATATGGTAGGGGTGAATTCAGCATGTGAGTGTCGGGTACACGTTTAAATCAAGAAGCAAACATTTTATGAGCGGGAGTGCAAAGCTGACTTACAAGGATCCAATATCACATGTCACTTTTACTAGCACCATGTACAAATTTCATTCCTTTGGTCTTGTTCCTCTAGTAAAGTATGTTTTTCGATTCACAATTTTGTTTATAAATATACTTATACGTACATATTTGTGTCACACCGCAAGTGCCTGAATGGGGCGCTGGTCTTTAAAAACAAAAAAGTAAGTAGATTAAATGTTCTTCTGAGCACGGATGGAGTTTTTCAAGCTGAGTAATTGGCAATTTCTACATCCATGCCTCTGTTGAAGCGATTAAAAAAGAATCATTTCCCAGAACTACAGGTGCACAACAGATTGGAGTCATTATGCAAAAGAACAGAAATCTGGAGAGAAACCCAGTGAATAAAAAAGCCATGTTCCTGGCCATTCTTTTGCCGTTAGCTCTCTGTTTTTTCAACTCTATTTGTATATACAACATGAAATCTGCAAAAATTATGATGGATTTGAAGTAAACCATTCAAGATTAGAAATGTATGCCTTGAATTAAACAAACTTCCAATAAGAACCCCACTGGAGGCAGAAAGAGACTAAAGGCCCAACTTGCTCTAATATAATTTAAAAGCTAAATTTTACATAGGGGAGTTCAAAGTTGGGAATGCATTACATGATTTTAAAAACTACACATTTTTCTGCTGGTTTTCTGATTTTCTCATTCTGTCCCCATTCAAGGGAATCACACTGAACTTTACTGATATGGTAAGTCTTTCAGCCCCTGGACCACCTCATGTATCTGAAATCTTCATCTCAAGACCAGTCTGATCACCACCTTCTGGTCACCACCTATTTTTTCCAGAACGCTCCTCTAAGGAAGGGTTTTGAAAACTTGCTGATGGCTTTGCCATCATGTTTTCATGATCCCATAGTCAATATCTTGTAAGCATAAAGTGACTTTTCCTCAAATGTTCTCTCAAGTATCTTACCTTTCTTCTAGGTAGAATGAAAGAACAAATGAACTGAAATCATTGAAAGGTGGCACATTTGAAAACTACTGTAACAGAGGAGAGAAATGTAAAAATGAAGAGGAAAAAGAAGGAGGAGGAGGAGAAAGAAGAAGAGGAGGAGGAAGAAAGTCTAGAAACCAAATCCGGAGGAGCAAGGATGTTTGAATGGGAAATGACACCTTGAAGCAGAGCGAAGTGAATTGCTTAGTTCCAGGATGAACAGAAACTTAGGCTATGCAACGTAGAAATGCACAAGGCCACTCACGAGTGTAGGTCAATATTAAATTTGAAGGAGAAGGAGAAGAGTAGGTGTGCTGGGAAGGGAGGCTGGGTGAAAGGAGGCAGGCAGAAACAGTGTCAGAATGTTAGTTGGATGGTGGGGAAGTGGAACAGCAAAGACAAAGGGAAACTAGTCATTGACATACTTTAAGCTGCTATTTAAAACGTATGTCATTCTCCAATGGATCATTCAGCATTTAACTATGACAGCAACCTTAGCCAGCAACAATGGCATTCAAGAATGCATCCATTCCTCAGCGTGTGGGGCCAAGACTTGTTACTGCCCCTAGCAAGAGTGAAGCCTGTGTGCTTCTCTGTGCCATTCTTTCCCATTGGATCTTCCCTAAAGGAAGGCAAGCAAGGCTTTTTGTGTTTGTGTTTGTTTTTTCCAGCAGGCAATCTAGAACTCTGAGAGGAGAGGAAGTTGGAAAGTATTCTGAAAGCAAAAGTTGGAAGAGGGGCGGGTGGGAGGACTGGAGGGGCGCATCTAGCTGGGGCGGACTGAAGTTGGGAAGGTCTGGGGAGGAGTGAGGAAAGGGCTGACACAAAACTTGGTGAAAATAGAGGGGCGGGAGCCCAGAACACGGGGCAAGGAAGAGGGAGCCCCCGCGAGAGGGACACAGGTCTGCCCCGAGATTGAGGTAGCCGTTCTCACCATTGTCCCCCGGTTTTCCGCCTGTGGAAGCATTATGAAACATTTCCTTCCTCTGTGTCATTGAGCCCCTCCCTCCCTCTTGTTCGATGGAAGAGCGGTTCAGCCTTTTCTTAGGGACCTAGGAGGTGGAAAGGCTCGTCTTTGCTCGCTTTCACGACACGGATGCAGACTTTTCCCTTTCTGGTGGGAAGAAGAGGGAGGGAGGGGCTTCCCAATTACCCCACTGCACACTTTCTAGCCTCAGCGATCCCGCTGGTCCCTGGGGGGAAAAGTGGGGTTCCTTCGCGTTTCTGCCCGTCTGGCCTACGTTCTGCGGCAGCTATTAGGTAGAAGGCGGCAGACTGGGCGGGAGTTGATTATTTCTGGAATGAAGAGAAAGCGCAAGTCCCTCCCTAGGCTCTAGGGAATTGAAACGTGTTCCAGATCACCTATTCCGGAAGTATGAGCCTAGTCCCCAAACAGAAGTCTCTATGTCAGGGGATGAGAAGGGTGGAGGTAAAGGTCACTGCGAAGGCATTTTGAAATCTAGAGCCTGGGAAGTGTCCCTCAGACACAGGCATGCTTTCTAGGGAGGCACTGACCAAAAAAGCTTTCCCCGAGAAATGTTGGGGCGAAGAAAGAGCAAGCTGCACAAACCGGCCGTGGCAGGCCAGGGAGATGGAGAGGTTGGGTGGGGTATTTTTCTAGAAAGGGCAGTCACGGCTCATCTTACAAACTGGGGATTCAGGGGCTGCGGGAGGGGGTGACAAAGGGAGGAGGCACAGTGACAGCCCCCGTACAGGGAAATCTTGGGAGAAGGGACTCAGCTCTCCACCCCCACCGTCCCTTCTGGGAACTGCAGCCCAGCGCGCGAACTGCGCTCCCGCACCAGGGCGGCGAGAAGGGAGGGTGGTCCGTGAAGCCAGCGAAGGGGAAGGCGCAGTGGAAGGGAGTACCTTCTCCCAGCATCAGCCCCAGACGCACAAAGTGCTGGTCACAACGCCCCTCCTGCGTCTTCCGCCCCCAGATTGACGAGCCCGGGGCGCCCTGCCAGCGCGGAGGCCGTCCCCTCCCCCGCCCGGGCCCGCGGCGCTGAGCGCGCTTTAGCACGGACTGAGTTTAGGGGGCGGTGTCTTTGGGATGGAAAGGCGGCCAAGAGAGAAAGAGAGGGAGGGGGGAGGTGGAGACGCAGTCGAGACTATAAAAGGGCGGCCCGGGCTGCCTGGTTCTTGCACTCGCTGGAGAGCGGCTCCACGCCAGGCGCCACTGCAAAACCAGGGCGCAGAGTAGGGCCGAGAGGACCGAGTCTTGGGCAAAGCCAGCAGCCCTGCGGCCAAGGCGGAGACCGAAGAGGGGCTCCAGGCACTGATCCTCGCGTTGCCCGTTGCCCCCTGCCCCGGAGGCGTCCCAGGGCACTTCCTGTCCCTGCAACAGCCTCCCTGCCAGCCCCTGCTGCGCTGTGCCTCCAACTCTGCTCTAGAAGAAAAACTTCCCGCGCGCCCGTAGAACTGCAGCGCCTCTTTTCCAGTGACTCCGGGAGTCCTGTCCGCGGCCGGCCCTGCGCTCACTTTCTAAGAATAATAGTTAATTGTAACAACCCAGAGCGAGGCCAACGAGGCTCCGTGCTCCCAACCCGAACAATAGCCCCCTCGCTCCGTGCACTGCGGCGCGTGGTGCCTCCCGGGACTCGGGTGCATCGACCAGTCCCCGCGGGCTTTCGAAGGAGCACAGGAAGCCGCGACATGGGGAACAGGGAGCCGGCGCGGCGGCCTCGGGGCTCACAGCCTGCGCCCGCGCTGCTACTGCTCGCGGCGGCTGCAGGGCTGCTGCTCCTGCCCGGGGCGCGTGGGCGCCCCGCAGAGGAAGACGAGGAGTTGGTACAGCCCGTATTGGAGCGCGAGCCGGGACTCAAGCTCACCCGCCTCCGCCTGGACGCCTTCGGCCGGCAGCTGCTCCTGGAGCTGCAGTCCGACCGCGGCTTCCTGGCGCCGGGTTTCACGCTGCAGACCGTGGGGCGCAAGCCTGGGCCCGACGCGCTCCGTCCGGACGCCGCCGGCGACCTGGCGCACTGCTTCTACTCCGGCACAGTGAACGGCGACTCTGGCTCGGCCGCGGCTCTCAGCCTCTGCGAGGGCGTGCGCGGCGCCTTCTACCTGCAGGGCGAGGAGTACTTCATCCAGCCCGCGCCTGTCGCCGCCACCGTGCGTCTCGCCCCCGCTGCCGCCGCCGCCGGGGAGGAGCAGCCGGAGCTGCCCAAGTTCCATCTCCTGCGGCGGAGGCGGCGGGGCGGCGGCGGCGCCAAGTGCGGGGTCACGGAGGACGAGACCCGGCTCGCAAGGGGCGCGGGGACGGCGAGCGAGGACGCCGGGGAGCAGTGGCTGCCGCGGGACCCGGCGCTGCAGCGGGCGGGACAGCCGACAGGTATCGATCCCTGAAGAGTTGCTCTCACTTGTCTCCCCATTCATCCCCCTTTCCTCACTGTCTCTGTGCTGCGCACGTTGAGGGTGAAGTCCTGTTCGCAGGCAGGACCAGATGTCTGGGGACTGGATGGAGGCCTGGTGTGGAGGAATGTGGCTTGAGGTTTTGGGTTGGTGAACTATTCCCATCCTGCTAGAACAGAATCCCGTTTGCCCGAGTAATGAATGATCAAGAGAGGACAGACAAATCAACAATTTTCTGCTGACTAAGGCGCAACGACAGGGAAGGGAAGAGTTGATAACCCTTCTCCTTCCACTTTAGTTTAGTGGGAGCCCGTGTGACCTCTTTCCGTCCTGTGAGTTTCTCTTTAACGATGGTGCATGTGTTCTTTGGTCGGGTTGCAACTTTGCTCTTAGTCTCGTAACTGGGGCCTGTGCCCGCACCCTGCGCCCAGAGGAGGGCGGAGATGGAGGGCGGAGGCGCGGCGGTGACCTCGCGGAGCGCAACCCGCGAGCCTGGACAGCTGCGCTAGAATCTCTGTTCCGCTGGCCTCCGCCTGCTCCCCCTTCCCCCGTAAGAGGCTGACCCCAACCGGCTGGCGGCGGCCGGGCCCCTCTGCAGAACCTGCCTGGGAGGTCTTTGCCCGGCTGGCCCCGCCTCTCCGCGCCTCCCACCCGGCCTCCCAGTTTGCGCTCCCTCTCGCGGCCAAAACTCTGCTCTCAAGCCCTGTTGCGTGTTAGTCCCTGCTGATCTTTCCTGCAACGCCTCACCCTGACTCTTTTCAGTTGTGTGCGGTGCTCACTGTCCTGTTCTCTTCATTCTATCGCTTTGGTGCCTTTGTTTCGTCCTTAACTTTCTCAGGTGTCCTGTTTTCGAGTTTTCCTCTCTTCCCCTGGACATCTGCTCCTTGAAGCCGTTACGCGGTCAGCGTCCAGTTTAGGACTCCCCTGGGGGCTGGTTTTCAGTCAAGAGTCAAAGGGCTCTTTTCTGAATAATCAAACGTGGCCCCCACTGCGCAAGGCAGGAACTTAGTTCCCTGGGGCAGTGGGAGTAGGGGGATAGGCTGCTGGGCAGAGTGTGTGGTCCTTGTGCCCGGATTTGGCAAGAGCAGAGCACCCCTAGGGACCCCTGGAATGAGAGAGCGGAGCGGGCTGAGATTCCTTCAGGCCCGGCCCCTTGGCAGAGGCCCCAGCCCTGCCCTGGGCCTTCCACGTGGAGTCGGATGATCTCATTCAGGATTTGGGTCCTGGCCTGTGAAAGAGTGACTCAGGGGCTCTGCCTGCCGCCCTTGCTCCAAGTTTTTACTACAGCTGGGCGGGATGATGTGCGTACTGCCTCGTTCAGTTTACAGGATTACAAAGAGGACAAAAGAAATACTGCTCACCAAAAAAAAAAAAAAAAAGCCTGAACTCTCAATGACTCACATGGCTTTTTTATTTGAAGTAGAGAGAGAAAATAATAATAAAGGAAATAAACTTTAAAAATAACACTTTCAGTGGAAAGAGATGCAAATATTTTTGTTATTGTTGCTCTAGGTATATTTTTGTGTTATTTGCTCTGACTGGTTAGGCTTTCCTTATATACTCTGGGAAGGTCAGTATTCTTGGCAAGACCGCCCCTGAGCAAATGATCTTTTCTGTCTCTTTACAGGAACTGGAAGCGTAAGAAAGAAGCGGTTTGTGTCCAGCCACCGCTATGTGGAAACTATGCTCGTGGCCGACCAGTCAATGGCCGAGTTTCATGGCAGTGGCCTAAAACACTACCTTCTCACCTTGTTCTCGGTGGCAGCCAGGCTGTACAAACACCCCAGCATTCGGAATTCCGTGAGCCTGGTGGTGGTGAAGATACTGGTCATCTACGAGGAACAGAAGGGGCCAGAAGTGACCTCCAATGCCGCCCTCACTCTGAGGAACTTCTGTAACTGGCAGAAGCAGCACAACCCGCCCAGCGACCGGGACGGAGAACACTATGACACGGCGATTCTCTTCACCAGACAGGTGAGAGCAAGACCCTGTGGATGAGGACTGTCCTCTGGGGAGTCTGCTTTGTCACAAGCAAATGCGCCTAAGGCATTTCCCCAGTGTTTTGCACTTACTTTGTTTTTTTTTTTTTAATTGACTAGCCTGGTCCCTTTTACTTAGTTCTTCCTTAATTTTAGTATCTCAAGTCTCCCCGTCCTATGTGAATAGCATTAGAGAAAAATCATAATTAAAGTCACCCAAAGTAGCCCCAAAAGGACAGCTCAGCAACAGTGAATGGAAGTGCTCCCAAACAAACGTGGAGATAGATGTTGCCAAAAAGTTAGGTGCCAAGGTTCGCGTTCTCTGAGCCTATGAGTCAGGACCCACCTCTGTTCCTTTTAGGACCTGTGTGGGGCCCAGACATGTGACACTCTTGGGATGGCTGATGTTGGAACTATATGTGATCCCAGCCGAAGCTGCTCGGTCATAGAAGATGATGGCTTACAAGCCGCCTTCACCACAGCTCATGAACTAGGTGAGTCCATTCAGAGTAGGAGCAAGTCCGCTTCACTGAGTTATGAAACTGATAAACCGTGTGCTTGTTGAAGGGGCGAGTCAGCAGGTTATATTGTTGTTTCCGGTTCCAGAGCTTTCTAGAAACTGCAGGAAGTATTTTTTTTTCCACTATTCTAAACACAGCCAGCCTTATTAGGATTCAGAATAACATAGGAGGAGCTCTGGACCTTTGGAAATTAACATATTTTTTTGCAACTTGTGAAAAACAGACACATTGTGTCCGAACTAGATTGCTTCCAAAGTACATTTCTTCTTCTAGAAATACCACTTTGAGACAAACGAATCCCCGATGGGGGAAACAAATGCTGCAAATGACCTATATTTTGATGTGGATTTCGGGTTGCTCCTTAGGCCACGTGTTTAACATGCCCCATGATGATGCCAAGCAGTGTGCCAGCATTAATGGCATCGACCAGAATTCCCACATGATGGCGTCAATGCTTTCCAACTTGAACCACAGCCAGCCCTGGTCTCCCTGCAGTGCCTACATGATTACGTCATTTCTGGATAATGGTCATGGTAAGATGCTTGAGCTACTCTTTCTAAAGGCTTCCACATGGAAGGTTCTAGTTAACCAGCTCTTTCTCTCTCTTTATTCTTTTTTTTTTTTTTTGGTTCTCTTTCTTCCTCCTCCTTCCAAATTACTTTCATTGTCAAGAGCATACATTTTTAGAATTTAATTCCCCATAACAGATAATTCTTCTGGCCGAGTAGCTCCTAACATACATTAATTTGAGTTTTTCAGCAGAACAATAACTTCCGGTCACTGTTAACGTGGACATACCCCTTAGAGGACAATATCTTACAAATTGTGTAAACCTCCCTGGCATTTTCCCCAGAAGCTCTAGTGTTCAAATCACTCTGCTATTTATTATGTCTTATGATCCATATTTTCTGAAACTGAGCTGCCTTTGGCGTGTTTTCATTTCCTGTTTTATAATATGAGCTGGCATTTCTGTTGCAGGGGAATGTTTGATGGACAAGCCCCAGAACCCCATCCAGCTCCCCTCGGATCTCCCCGGGACCTTGTATGATGCCAACCGGCAGTGCCAGTTCACATTTGGGGAGGAGTCCAAGCACTGCCTGGACGCAGCCAGCACGTGCATGACGCTGTGGTGCACAGGCACCTCCGGCGGGCTGCTTGTGTGCCAAACCAAACACTTCCCCTGGGCAGATGGCACCAGCTGTGGGGAAGGGAGATGGTGTATCGACGGCAAGTGTGTGAACAAGACGGACGAGATGCACTTCCATGTGAGTTTTTCTGTGGCAACATGTGCGTACTCCGTTAAAATTCAGAATTGGAAGGAACAGAGTGACGCTACCACATCCGATACCACCATAAACACCCCTGTTGGCGGCTTTGATGATTCTTTTTTACAGCTGGTTCTTTATCTCTTGTTTTTCTCTTCTATTCCCTAAGAAGACCTCCGTAGAGAGTTCTAATGCTGATCACTTGTGTCCTCGTTTAGACTCCTGTTCATGGAAGCTGGGGGCCCTGGGGACCCTGGGGAGACTGTTCGAGAACCTGTGGTGGAGGAGTTCAGTACACAATGAGGGAGTGTGACAACCCGGTCCCCAAAAACGGAGGGAAGTACTGTGAAGGCAAGCGCGTGCGCTACAGGTCATGTAACATTGAAGACTGTCCAGACAACAATGGTGAGTAGACACGGGGACCGGGCCATGTGGCCGCAAACCAGCAGGTAAGGGTTGAAAACTGGTGATGTCATTATATCCTTTTTTTTCCAGGAAAAACCTTTAGAGAAGAACAATGTGAGGCACACAATGAGTTTTCTAAAGTTTCCTTTGGGAGCGGGCCCGCGGTGGAGTGGACACCCAAGTACGCTGGCGTCTCGCCCAAGGACAGATGCAAACTCATCTGTCAAGCCAAAGGCATTGGCTTCTTCTTCGTGTTGCAGCCCAAGGTAGTTATTCTCATTCATACTCTTGCCTAAGAGGCAAGGGCTTGAACTGTGAACTTTTTACACAACTTAGGATACCAGTTCATTAGTTTATATATTAACGGGTTCCATTTCAAATCAGATCTCTTTAGATAGCTTGGCAGCTGTCTGCTTTGAGTATGGCGGTGTTGTCAGTTAGGAATAAAGCTTGAATCCAGCACTCAGGGTTCTTGTCATTGCTTGTTAGTACTGTGATATACAAAGAAAAGCCCTTCATGGTTAGATAAATTCGCATGGCAACCAACCAGTAGTTTTGGAAGATAGCTTAGGCATGGACCGAAGTACTAACTGGGGATTACCACTGGCATGTGCAAATGGGCTTATTAAAATGAGCTCTGAGCATTGATAACTCTTCTGTTTGAGGACATACATTAGAAGCATCATTTTGCTGTTTTGCTGAGGGGATAAATCTGGTTCTGAGGTTAAAAAAAAATAAAAGAATTTTGGTTGAGATTATCATGTGCAGTGATCACTGCGGGCTGTGAAAATACTTCCCAGTTGTAGATTCCACATACAACTGACTTACTTGGCATGTACAATTGCTGGGAATTATTCTGGGCACAGAGCAAACCGCAGTAAACAAATTGACAAGCTCTGCTTTCATTGACCTTACCTAGAAGTGAGATGGGTCAATAAACAAATAATCAAAAAAAATTAGAATTTTTTCAGACATCTACATCTTAACCAACTGAGTCACCCAGACACCCCTGTTTGCCTCGTATCTTAAGTAAACTTTCCTTAGATCTATTCAGTGCTTGTTTCTTAAGGCAAGGAGTCCCCCATAGCCAAGATTTCTTTGAAATTATGTAAGGATTCTCACAATCATGTCATTCTTTAACAAAAAATTCTTATCTAATTTCCAAAAACCATTCTCTGGTTTATAATAATATAATAAAAGCCACCAAGAAGGGTAGTAGGTGACATGTGTTGAGTTCTATTTTAACTATGATGGTCAGGAAGGCAGAGACAGTATGTTAATGAGGGAAACCTTCCTAATTAGCAGGGCATCATCTCTTTCCCGTGTTAATGTGTGACACCAGGTATATCGCTCTTCCTCTTCAGGTGGTTGACGGTACCCCGTGTAGCCCAGATTCCACGTCTGTCTGCGTGCAGGGACAGTGTGTAAAAGCTGGTTGCGATCGTATCATAGACTCCAAAAAGAAGTTTGATAAATGTGGTATCTGTGGAGGAAATGGATCTACATGCAAGAAAACATCAGGATCGGTGACTAGTGCCAAGTGAGTTTTAAAATGTCACATTCCCAGAGATCTTATTCTTTAGATGTAATTTTACGGGTCTGATAAAAATTACATTCTACGTGATGATAAGTAATAGAATTACCCAAGGGACTGAGAGAGTCTTGTATCTGTTTTTCCTGCCTGCAGACCTGGATATCAGGATATCATCACAATTCCAGCTGGAGCCACAAACATTGAAGTGAAACAACGGAATCAGAGGGGATCCAGAAATAACGGAAGCTATCTTGCCATCAAAGCTGCCGATGGCACCTATATCCTGAATGGCGACTTCACTCTGTCCACTTTGGAGCAAGACATTACGTACAAAGGGACCGTCCTGAGGTACAGTGGCTCGTCCGCCTCGTTGGAAAGAATCCGCAGCTTCAGCCCCCTCAAAGAGCCCATAACCATCCAGGTCCTCACCGTGGGCAACGCCCTTCGCCCTAAAATTAAATACACCTATTTTGTGAAGAAGAAGAAGGAGTCTTTCAATGCCATCCCTACTTTCTCCGAATGGGTCATCGAAGAGTGGGGCGAATGCTCCAAGTCCTGCGGGCTGGGCTGGCAGAGAAGACTGGTGGAGTGCCGGGACATTCACGGGCAGCCCGCCTCGGAGTGTGCGAAGGAAGTGAAGCCGGCCAGCACCAGACCCTGCGCGGACCTGCCTTGCCCCCACTGGCAGCTAGGGGATTGGTCACCATGTTCCAAGACTTGCGGGAAGGGTTACAAAAAGAGAAACTTGCAGTGTCTGTCCCACGATGGGGGGGTGTTGTCTCACGAGAGCTGTGATCCTTTAAAGAAACCTAAGCATTACATAGATTTTTGTACGATGGCAGAATGTAGTTAAGCAGCGTGAGTGTTGAGGGAAGGACGAGGTGTGGAAGGGCTGATGCACTGAAATCAAGAAGGCTGGAGGGATCCGGTGTACCTTGCCCGTGATCAACTAGGAGTGTCAAGGAGTTGGGAGCGTAGAGGTAGGTAGAAAAGAAGTTAGAGCGTCAGAATATCCTGCCAGTTACAAATCTGATAGGGGAGTTAATGAGGGTTATTAATCTCTGAGCAATGATATAGCAAGATACAGCCCCAGGGCATTATTATTATTCCTTTTGTTACATCTATGACAAGTTTAAAAAAAAATAGAAACAATTGTCAGACTTAGTTTAAGGAGTATACAATCCCTGTTTTGTGGTACTGATTAAATTCTTTGTATCAGGCAGGTTGGGGAATGAAAAGCAGGAGAGAGAAGAGATTTTTTTTTTTAGTTTCCGACAGGGCTTACTTTACCTCACTAACAACGGAGGGAGGAAAGGGGTACAAATAGCATCTGTAACCAGCACGGATTATGGCTGCTATCATCTCGGAGAACGTGTCTGCCATCTTTTCTGCCCCGAGGTAAGAATTCAGGACTGTCCACCGCGAGAGAAATGCTTAACAACCTCAAATGACTCAAATGAACTCCGTCTTTACTTTCTTGTGGCCGTTGTTGTGTCTTTATTCGTGATTTCCTTTTGACAAAGAAACACTTCCACGTGTTGGTAAAAATGCGGGACGTCTACAAGGGTTAAAAAAAAGCAGCAATGAATCAAATGCTCCTGCGGACCAGGCAGGACGAGCGCAGTCCCTCCTGCTTTCTTCCCTCTGTGTGTAAGCCTACTTTAGGAATGTGGATGTAAAAAAAAAAAACCAAACCGTTCCTGTGTCAAGAAAGACCGGGTGATCACACAAAAAGGATGTAATGCCGGCATAAGAATGGGGTGTGTAGAGTGGGATCCCTGGTGTTTGGGGGCACGAGATCACTCGTCTCACAGCGGGGAGGCTACTGAGGGGTCGCAGGTCCATCCCCAGCAGCTGGCCCAACAGTCATATCCTGGTGAATGTCTGTTCAGCTCTTCTACTATGAAAGAGAATATGACTTTTTTTCCCCATATGTACATAGTAAAATATGTTACTATAAATTCTACATACTTTATAAGTATTGGTTTGTGTGTTCCTTCTAAGAAGGACTATAGTTTGTAATAAATGCCTATAATAACATATTTATTTTTATACATTTCTTTCTAATGATAAAACTTTAAGTTATATCGCTTTTGTAAGAGGGCATATAAAAATAGAGTATTTATACAATATATGTTACTAGAAATAATAAAAACACCTTTTGAATGTGTGTGTCTACTTCTTTTTTTTAATGGGAATTCACTCTTTGGAAGGAAATCTGAGACGCAAATACTGAATTTGAAGACTGAATAATTTTCTTAAATTCTATAGAGATAAGGTTTCATTCTCATGAAATGTGTTTTATGTATCCTTAATGTATGCGATTGCTACCAAAAAAATCTATTATATCTTCGGTGATAGATTTTTGTTAAACGTACACCAATGGTTGGCAGATGTTTTCTGTGAAGAGCCAGAGAGTAAATATTTTCAGTTTTGTGGGCCAGATCATCTCTGTCACAACTATGTACCTGTGCTGTTGTAGCAGGAAAACAGCCATAGACGATACATCAACGAATGGGCATGGTGGTGTTCTAATAAAACTTAATTTACAAAAACTGGGCCAGATTCATTCTGTGGGCAGTTTGCCAACCTCGGACATAATACATAAATGAGAAAAGGTGAGGTTCTGGGTGCATTTTGAATTTGTGTCTCTTTGATTATATCATGTGAGTAAAATTTGTGAAAGCATTGAAGCTACTGAGTAGGAAATGATGCCTCATAAATTGTGTTTGGGGCTAGAACTGCATGGTGAGCCCAGCCGTCCAAATGTTCCACCTGCTCTTCAGGAATGCGAGGTGTTTTGGAGAAACCCTGGAACACCCGTAAATCACCGTAATTTAAATACTGAAGGGTACGTCAATGATTTTAAAAAGTTGAGACCTTGAGACCGCGTCCAAAGTAACTACATTTCTCTCAGGAAATAGCTTATTTACTAGAAGACTCGGATTATGTGGTTAACCACAGACAACTCCAATGTTACATTTTCATCCTTTTTTTTCACCCTCCTTACTTTTCTCCAGTAGTTCTATATAACATGCTAATTTCAGATTGAGATGATCATTTCTACTTTGCCCTCAGAACTACTCAAAGCGTTCTTCCCCTGAGCAGCTGAATATAAAATTCTTAGGAGCCAGGTGCATAGGGCAGGGGAGGGCAGAACCATGGTAGCCTATGGTTTAGTTTGTTCCTATCTACTGGCCACTGAACTGAAAGGTGAAAATCAAGTAAGTCTTCTTATCCTGGGAACTAGTCTTGGTCCCAGAGAACACAATTAAGCATAGAATTTGGCCATGCAATTCAGTGGGCAAACGTGCTCTTTGTACCAACGACCATCATTATTTACTGGCCTAGATTACTGCATACAAATCCCCACAGTAAGTGACATTGAGGATATACACACGAGAAATGCCCTTATCCTCAATAACTGTACAAGCTATTTGAAAAAATAAGATAAATATACCTAAAATGATAATCTATAATATAAAGAAGTCACTTGTAGATCTTGCCTAATTCACCAATGAAGAATCCTTCCTTCCTTCCTTCCTTCCTTCCTTCCTTCCTTCCTTCCTTCCTTCCTTCTTCCCTCCCTCTTTCTTTCTTCTTTCTTTCTTTCTTTCTTTCTTTCTTTCTTTCTTTCTTTCTTTCTTTCTTTCTTTCTTTCTTCCTCTCTCTCTCTCTCTCTTAAAAGGCTTCTGTTGATTGGATGTGGTAAGCAGGAGGCTGAAACTCAGGACACAAAGATAAAAGCAGCCAGAAGACTTTCCACCACCCTCTTTATTCTTGGTCCAAGGTAATGTTAAACAACTTTCTAAGTTGCCACATTATATTTTCAGCCTTCTGTTGGTAAGATTTTCTTTTTATCAATAAACTGAGCAGTTTAAGACACTTCATTTGTGCAGCAAAGAGAGTTTAGGTCAAAACACACACCTAGTTCTGTGAGCTTGACCGGGCACCTGCTCAAACAGAGTGAACTCTGTGCTCACTCCTGTTGCGGGTGCCAGTGATGAGAGGGCCTGACACCTAACTGTCAAAGCATGCAGTGGGCACTCTTTCTCTAGCATTTCGGTAACCACCATGCAAGCACAACTTTTGGGCCAGAGCTTTCACTTAAAAATTGGCAAAAATCATTTCCAACTTTTGCTCTTGTTTATCTTACGAAAGAGGGCACTACAGATCAGAATGGGACTGAGAGGCAATGGACAACAGCACCATTTGCTAATCTCATTGGTTTTCCAAAAGAGAGGAAAACAAAAGTTACTAATGGAAAGGTTGGTGGTGCTAGACCTGTCGAGGAAATTGACCAAAGCTACCTCATTATAGACGTGTGGCCTGTTCTGCCGTGTACATACTTCCCTGACATGAATGAGCTCATATGGCATTGGCAGAAATGGAAACAGGAAAACACAGAAGATGCTTAGTTCATCAACAAGTTTCCCAGCTAATAAATGTTCTGTACCTTCTCGTAAGAGCAACACAACCGAAAATATGCTATGTCACAACCATGGCAAGTCACAGAGGAATAGAGGACTACACACAATGCCCACTCACCCTACTTGTCTCCATTTGGTCTCAGTCTGGGAAGACTGGGAAGACCTAACGTGGTCTTTGTTTAGTTTGCTCTCGGCTCCATGACTCAGAAGCCTGACCCTTCCCTTTCAGCTGCCTCCTATTAATCACATTGCCTTTATTTAAGGGTAAGTTTTTATAATTATTATCTAACTATTTGTTTCTAATTTAGCATATTTTGTTAGCTATGGTCACTTCTTTTTCTTTAGGATTACTATCATTTTGTGTTCTATGGATCTTAAGAGAAGGTATAAAACATTTACTTGCCAGGGTGAGAAGGAGGTAGAATGTAATTTTATGTCAACTAATCCAGGAGAGCTTTCTCCATAAGGAGATATGTGGGAAGAAACCAGAGGGATGCGAGGGAACAATTTTCTGAGGGATGAGATTACACAATAGAGAAGTGGCCACCACAGGTGAGAGTGAGCTCAACTTCTTGGAGTGAACAGTAAGAGGCTGGAACAATGAGCAAAGGGGAAGGAGAGGAGGCTGCTGGAGGGCAGAGAAGTAATAAAAAGAGGTGAAATTCTGCACTTCAGGACTTTGAGATTTGCAATTGGATATAGATGTGAAAGCAAACAAACAAACAAAAAACATTATGTTTGCGTCCAAGTTTTTTGTTTCTTTTTCTGTTTTTTGGGGAGGAGTGAGTGTTCTGTGCAACATGGAGGCATACTATACTTTAAAGACAAACAGAAATTAAAAATACAAGATTTTTAGTAAGTATTGAAACTAGTTTTAAACATATAGCCAAATATAAATAATTCTTGAAAACAGTTTCAAAATTAACTGAAAATATAAAAATAAGTTAAAACAGAAGGTATATAATGTAGAATATTTTAATAATAATAATTCATATCTAAAACCATACGTCATATTGACCAAATCATAACAGCTGGATAGAATTTTCATATATTGAGAGTTATCAAAGGGCGTCATTTTATTTTTGAATTTTTTTTTTAAGATTTTATTTATTTATTTGACAGAGAGAGAGACAGCCAGCGAGAGAGGGAACACAAGCAGGGGGCGGGGGGAGTGGGAGAGGAAGAAGCAGGCTCCCAGTGGAGCAGGGAGCCCGATGCAGGGCTCAATTCCTGGACCCTGGGATCATGCCCTGAGCCAAAGTCAGACCCTTAATGACTGAGCCACCCAGGCGCCCCTATTTTTGAATTTTATAACTAGACAAATACAGATGACTGATCTTTCCTGAAAACACATTTCCAAAAATGTCTCTGCGGAAAGAGGATGTATGCAAAACACAACCCATAAAGAAAAGAATGGAAAGCAAAAAATAGGGTGTCAGATTACCAACAACATTAACATGAAAATATGTTGCTTAAAATGTCCTATTAAAAGACAAATATCTTCAGAATACGTTTAAAAATAAAATCTAATGACATGATAACTAAATGAGAACTATCTAAGTCAAAATGGGATTTCTTCAAAGAAGTCCAAAGATTTATCAGGCAAACAGTAGGAAGAAAATAAGAATAGAATAGAATAACAGCCAAAATTATATTTCAAATGGAGAAAAACAAAGCAAAATAAAGAATAATATTTCTTATGGATTAAAGGTAGACTCTATAATAAAATACGTGTCCCAAATACTAGAACATCTGTATGTCAATTAAAAATTGTTAAAAGTACAAAGGATAATCAACAGGTAAGAACTAGTCTGTTTGTCTTTAAAATCTCTCTCTAGGTAAAAGCAGACATTTTTTCTACATAAGAAAAAAACTATAGAACTTTAGAAAGGCATGGAAGAAGACTTGAATACGGCAAGAAACATACATTTCTTTTATTCTAAATCGTAAACCTTTTATTTTCTCCCAAAATAATGAGTAAATGTAATACTATTCCAATCATTAGCCATTCATTAATTTTTTTTTTGGAAATTGACTAACATATTCTAAAGTTCATCTAAAGAAATACATTTGGTGAAGATAAAGAGAAACACAACTGAAAAACAAAGTGCAATATAAGGCACTTTTAGACGTGACTTGCAAATGCACCATATATTGTAATAGGGATGCATAGCAACAGATGGTAGCTACGCTTGTGAGCAGAGCATAACTCAGAGAGTTGTAGAATCACTATGTTGTATGCCTGAAACTAATGTCACATTGTGTGCCAACTATACTTCAAAAAAATATTTACTTAAAAAAATTACTTAAAAAAATATTATTGCAGAGCACCTGGGTGGATTAAGCTTCTGCCTTTGGCTCAGGTCATGATCCCAGGGTCCTGGGATGAAGCCCTACATTGGGCTCCCTGCTCAGCAGGGAGTCTTCTTCTCCCTCTACCCCTTCCCCCTGCCTGTGATCTCTCTTTCTCTCTCACTGTCTTTCTCTCAAATAAATAAATAAATAAAATCTTTTAAAAAATTATTGCAGCGTAAACTTACAGTTAGAAAAAAAGCGATAGTTGTGGAACTCTTGACAAGCATAGCCCTGGGTGAGAAAGATAGCTCAGAAATAAACCTTTGTAACCATAACCACAAAACATTACTATATGACGAAGTCAGCAACATGAATCTGTGAGCAAACAAGAATCATTCCAAACATAGCCTTAAAAAAAAAAAAAATAGAAAGCAAATGAACAAAGAAAAAAAGAGACCAAAAAAAAAAAATACACCCCACCACCACCACCCACAACAACAACCCACACTCTTAAAAGAGAGAACAAACTGGTGGTTACCAGAGGGATGTTGGGTGGGGGGATGGGTGAAACAGGTGAAGGGGAAAAAAGTAGAAATTCATTTGGAAAAAAAAAATAGACCTTTCTTTCAGACCATTCATCAACTTAAATTCTAGATATGTAAATAGTTAAAATATTTAAATGCAACCTTAAGAAGTACTAGCAAATATAGAGAAATATTTATCTGATATCTGAAGAAATGATGAAAGACATTACAGTCAAGGCACATACACACACACACACACACACACACACACGGGTTGATGTGATTGGCTTGAAAACTTTAAACTGTGTTTCAGAAGAATCCTTGAAAAAAATGCAAGTGTATTTTCATTAACACCAAAGACAACCAAGGTTGCATGGATGCTTTCCCACAGGCCATTGGTTTCTCCCCATGATTCCAAATGGCCACTCAATTAGCAGCTAATTATGCTTTAGATCTCAAAATGTCTAAATGTGTCAAAAGTCTCTAAATGTGACTTTTCCAGGGAAACACTCCTAGAACCCTTAGGCTATGTGACACTCTAAAACCACTCTGCACTTTCTTGTCACTTTTCACAAAAATCCTCTACTCTTCTAGCTCTGGGCCTGTTTCGCTCACTCTTATTTCCCTAGTTCCTAGAATTTTGCCTGTGTGATATTTTTATTCCCTTAAGCATAGGCAAACTCCTGGACATAGAAATTTTTATTCTTAGGAAACTGTGCTAAATTATCAAAAAAGTTCACAAAGATTTGTATATGAATGTCACATAAATCTGAATACAGGCATCAGAGGAGTACGCTTAGGATTATTTATGACATAACAAAATGATAATCACAGTAATAATCATGGCTAACGTCCCTGGAAGTTAACTATGTGTTTTACATAAGTTAGTTCCATTAATAACCAACCCCCCCTAAAAAAACCTCTGATGTAGATATTATTACTATTTCTATCTTATAGAAAAGGAAACAAGCAAAGAGAAATTGAACTACTTGATTGAGGTAGAACAGTTAACAGGCAGCTGAACAAGGCTTCCAATCCAGGCAGCCAACCTTAAGAGCCTGTACCCTCCCCACTCTTAAGCATTAAATCATATTAGGGGTGCCTGGTGGCTCAGTCGGTTAAGTGGCCGATTCTTGATTTCAGCTCAGGTCATGATCTCAGGGTCCTGGGAATCAAGCCCTGCATGGGGCTCCATGCTCAATGTGGAGGCTGCTTGAGGAATTTCTCTCTCCTTCTCCCTTTGTCCCTCCCCCCACCCATGCCCCCTTTCTCTCTCTCTAAAATAAATAAATAAATCTTAAAAGAAAAAAAATTAGGGGCGCCTGGGTGGATCAGTCGGTTAAGCATCTGCCTTTAGCTCAGGTCATGATCCCAGGGTCCTGTGATGGAGCCTCACATCAGGCTCCCTGCTCTGCGGGGAGCCTGCTTCTCCCTCTCCCTCTGTCTGCCTCTCCCCCTGCTTGTGCTTTCTCTCTCTCTCTCAAATAAATAAATAAAATCTTAAAAAAAAAAACTCATGACTTCCTTAAAAAAATTAAAATTAAAAAATTAAAAAACCCATATTATGGTTACCAAGTTGTATATACAAACACACACGCGCACACACACACTCAAACATAAAAATGCATATACACGAAAATAACGTAACTGGGTATTTTTATTTTTGTCTTTGTACTTTTATGTATTTTCCAAATTTTCTACCCAAACACAAATGCATCTTTTTTATAATCAGAAGAAAAGTCATTTTTAGAGGGTAGGAAAACCCTAAGTGGAATGAATGGTTTTCATTGTGTGAATTCATTCTAGCCAGTAATTTAGAGACAAATGTCATGTGTTTTTGTTTTGTTTGCCCCACTCCAATAAGAACCCTTTAAAAGCAGAAGCATTTTTGTGATACCATGACATTAAGGAATGATGATGGCCATTCTCAGTACGGAGGCAAAAATCAGGATAGATAAATTGGTCAGTTAATTACTAAGTGATTTCTTATTATAATTTCAGTATATATGTTACTTCCCAAAGAGATGTATACTATATATCACTAAAAATTATTTAAAAATTGATTTCAAGTTCAAGTGTGTTTGGGTTTTCCACCATTTTATATTCTTCTACCTGTCTGTTCCTATTTGTCGGTAAAGAGGATGAATGAACGGTAAATCCCCAAGAATTTAGAGTTACTGACTCTTTAATTTAAGGAGAAAAAAAAAATGTGTACCTAGCAACCAGAGGAGACCCAGGAGAATCAAACTCATAAATTCCTATCAGGCATAAAATCCATATGGCTCGTGTATCTGTGTGTGTGTTTCATTGTGTTAGGAAGAAGTGCTTTAGTTCCAAAGTTGTGCACGGCACAAAAGTAGCCAAATGTTAGGGTTAAGGAAAAAACGGGGATCAAGTGACATTATCAATCATCAATTATCCTAGATTATCTATGAAACAGAAGAATTCATCAAAAGCTTAGAGCAAAAGAATGTCCATATAGACATACTCATAAAGAAAAAAGCCAAGATGTGACGACGATATTCCTCTTTATTTGCAAAAATTTGTGAAAATAACTTTCACATTGCTTACATTGTCCTTTTTAGTTGTCCTCATTTTCCTTATGAAAACTGTCAGGGAGCAGAGAATTTTTTTTTTTTTTTTCATTTTAGCGGTAGACAGAAAGGACATCCAAGAGGCACTGACAGTAACATGTTAAGATGGAATAATGGCCTTTTAATTCACTGGTGTTTATTGCCTTGAACAACACATCAGTGGAAAGGTCCTATCATCTCATCATCGAGGATATATTTCCAAATTGTCTGTTGTTTCAAAAACTAAAGCTAGATTCTGAAGTAAAATGATATGTCTGGAATTTTCTTTAAAATTTTCAAGCAAAAACAGAAAAGGCGGGGATAGATGAAACAAGATCAGCGAAGTGATAATTGTTAATGCTGAGTGATGGATAGAGACTCATTATCCTTTGTTCTCTACTTTTATGTAATTAATTTTTTTCTGGGATGAAAAGTGAAAAAAAAAACTAAAGAGAAGTTATACATCTTTTGTCCAATTTAAAAATCAAGTCAGTCTTGAAGTAATTGAAGATATAACATATATTAGCGTCCTTTTCTACTCTCCCATGTGTTTCGGGAAATGAATAAATGTATTTAAAGTACACACACTTAAAAGCACAGAAACATCAGAAACATTCTCTAAAACAGCTTGGTGTGGAGGGCAAGAGGGAATCATATAGTAGCTGAGAGAAAGAAAGCAAAGAAAGGAAGGAAGGAGGGAGGGAGAAAGGCATTCTTTTTTTACTTGTACCACTGCAAAATGTAGTGATTCAATGAGTTCTCTGTTCTAATCGGCTGTAAATTCATCACTTTTTTCCTGAGGCCTGATTTACATATTATCTGAGTCCGTAAAAAAAAAAAAATCACTATTAATGTGTTACAGGTTTTGCATCAAGAGGAAGAATGTAAAAGCAAGTAAAGAGAATGAAAATGGAGTCACTTTTACTCAGAAATAGCTATGAAAGGCAAGCTGAGTGGGGGGAGGGGAATCAATATGAAGAGACTCAGAGGGATTCTCAGTGCCACGAAGCTGAGGGAGGCGAGGCCACCACTGGTGAAGCAGGAACACAATGTTGGGCACAGACAAAGGACACAGTTGGCAACCTTGATGTTGCAGATGAGGGAACTCAGCTGAAAGATTTAAGAAATAGGCAAGGATCAAAGATCTCTGATTTCTATCTGAAGCTCTTCACCAGATGTATTAGATTGCTGTGTGCAGAGTTTCTTTCCTTTATTCTTCTTTAAAATGCACTAAGACTTTACCAGCCAGTGTTGTATCGTGCATAAAAGCAGGGAAGGGCACCAAATAAAGAACACCAGAGCCCAGCAGCCGCGTGCAATGAGGAACGTTATTATACTGTCCTGGCTTTTCACTTATTTCAAGTTGGTTTACTCAGTTCTGAATGTTCCAGAACCTTTCACCCTCAAAATTTTCACCAAAGTTGTTAACTAGAGTAGAAGCAACAGGCTTGGCTTTCATCCCCTCTCTTCTCAGAGCATGCCAGAGGCAATGAATAAAATGGAACTCACTCCAAAGGATACTGGAGAGGAAAAGGAAGAAGAGCAGAAGCATACACCATCCATGGGCAGATAAACAAATTCTGAATAAATGGAAGTCGGCTGGAGGCCTTCATCTCAAACAGTAAGGTCACAGAATCTCAAGTGCTAGATCTTCAAGTATATGGGCAGGGTCCCCTCCTCGTACAGATCCAGAGAGATGATATCTACTTCTCAAAGCACAAGGTATTCTGGAATGTTCCCCAAAATACTAGGACAATTTCTTTTAGAAGTTGGACAACAATGTTTTTCTGATTAATAATCTCTTACCCTAATACTGACATTCCAGTACCATACCTTGTTAATATCCCATTCGTAGGTAGCAGTGATAATAGAATTTTCTTGCATAGGCCTTGAGCATGACTTGAGATTGGAGCTCCACATTTAAGAAACAACTGTGCAAGATTGTTAAAGAAATTTGGTTTTGGTCTAGGCTCTCTCTTTTCTTTTCTGAAAACAAAGGTCATTGGTTTTTCTACCAAAAGTCATAATAGCATTGCATTTTATTTTCTTAAACAACCGTGTGCCTGGGAGACATTTATAAGATAAAAACGTAAACAAACCTGAACACCTGGGAGAGCTGTGATCCCATACAGCAGAAAACATGTCTAAAATCCTCATTTGGATTACACTAAAATATGCAGGCACAGTTGAAACATAGGAATATTCAGTTCTTAGCATGACTGTGACAAAGCAAAAGATATAATTTTACAAAAACAAAAGCAAAAACAAACAAACCAAAAAAAAAAAAACCAAAAACCCAAAAGGCATTATTGAGAGCGCAGAATCAGAGAACTGAGCATTTATTTTTCTATTTTTGTGGGATTTTGCCAGCCACAACTGTGGGATTTTAAGGGGAAAGTACCATACCATTGGTTCTTTCTAACATATCTGACTTAAATTATCAATAACCACCAAAAAGATACAATCTAAAATGTGAAGTTTTTGTAATTACAGAGCATCAATCACAATAAAGTTCTTTGTGTGCAGATAGCTGGATATCATACTTCTTTGATTTAGAACCCAAAAGAGATAGGAAACTAACACTGCCAAAAATAAATGCTTATTTTTAAGTAATATTTTGGCAGACAGTGATGAAAAATCAAACTGTCAACCCCAAAGGTTTAATGGAGCAAGAAGAGTCATTACATTTAACGACCTACGTTAAAGAAAAACGTCACTTGTTAAGAAAGGCTGCCTTTCCCAAAAATATAATTACACATGTTTCAAGAAGTATAAGCTCAAGGCACACACACACAAAAGAAAATAATCAACTTACTATTTCCTTAAGAAAATTATAATAAAGAGGACGAATCTGTAGGGCAGGCCATTAGCTCATCATTCCACCGACATTAAGTATCGCTAAGAACCAGTAAGCATCACTACGCCCCTATTTTGTACAAAGCACTCTCCTAGGAACTGAGGAGCCCACAAGAAAAAGAAAATGAGAGAGAAAGATAAGAGGGTGCAAGACAGGGAGGAAGGGAGAAAGACAATCTTGTCTTCAGTCTTCCAGTAGAGCTGGATAAATAAAATGTATACAAGTGAAAAGTTAACAACACAAAGAAGTGAGTCCAATGAGTTGTATGTGGCATGTGGGCTGAGATAGGGAAGGGAGAAATCACTGCAGGTCAAGGGGTCAAGAATAATTTCAGAGAAGGAGTGGAGATATAAACAAGACACTTTACATTGAACAAAATTGAAAAATAAGCAGGAGATGATATCTTCGCTCAGGCTGATAATAAAGCACATAGACTAGATGCCTGCTAACCAACGGGAATTTATTTTCCACAGCCCTGGAGGCTGGAAATCTTAGGTCAGGGTGTCAGCGTGGTCAGGTTCTGGCGAGAGCTATCTTCCAGGTGACAGACTGCCAACTTCTCGTGGTATCCTCATGTGGCAGAAAGAAGGCAAGAGTCCTGTCTAGGATCCCTTTCACACAGGCACTAATCGCATTCGTGAGGATTCCACCGTGGTGACCTAATCACCGCCCAAAGGCCTCCACCTCTTAATACCACCTTGGGGTTAGGATTTCAGCTTATGAATTTTGTGGGGACACAAATATTTAGTCCATTGCAGACATGTTCCAGATACTGGGAGAGGAATAACAGCAGCCAAAGTGATTGATTCACATGATCCTTTCTTTCCCAGCTCCTCACGGTGACAAGTGGAATGCAAAAATGATGCCACTGGCTGGATTGAAGAGACAGGGAAAAGAATAAAAACTATGTGCACGAGACTCAAAAGATGCTTTCAGCCTTGCTGCCTTCATCCCAACTCACTCCCCTAGGTAGGCCAATTTAATTTGCTGAGAAGTTACCTAGAGAAAGTATTGAATATTTGGATATTATAATTTTTTAAAAAAATAACAGAAACTACAGAAGCAAGTAATGTGACCTTTGAAGATAAATATGCCAAAACTAACATATCTAAATTAATGACCCCCCCTCCCCCCAGATTCATCACTTTGGACTGTAAGTCACGAAGCCAAGAGCAGCCAGTCAGAGAAGCAACCTGTTTCATGGCCTTGCAGCTGTGTTTCATTTTTGACCAAAAATGGCATCATCCAGCTTAGATACCCACCTTAGTCATCATACTTGGCTACAAAGACCCTTAGTTGCATCCAAAATAAAATCCTCCTTCAAAGAGTGATTTGCCACCACAGGGGATATTCAAAGAATGAGCTGCAGGCTCCGAAGGCAATTTCAATGGATCCATTCCAAAAATACTGAAGCCATGGCAGCATTACCAGGAAAGGTGTATGTACTTCCCAAATGACATCCTTAAAAGGGCCAGAGTGCCATTGAAGGTGGCTTTTGGTTTGTCCATTGTAATTAATTCGATCCTGATAATAGAATTCAACTCACAAAGTTGCCCATAGAGGCTGACATCACACAGGCATTTTCTTTTCAAATGTTATATTTTTTTCAATTTCCCCCCATTATTCTGTCATTTTAATTGCTAAAAAAGAAATACCAGATTTGGTTTAAATGACCTTTTTTTAGCCCAGAATCACTTGAAGGTTTTCACTTTTAACTGTATCATTTTTCATGTGCTAAGCTCTCCAACAAGCATGCATTTCCCATAAAAGTGTTCATCCAGATTTTATGCTCTTTTGCTATCTCTCTCTATTGGATTTTATGTTTCTTAATAATAGAACCACTTTTTTTTTTTTAATAGCTCTCCCTCCTGTTGAGTTCCTAGAATTGTAGTTCACACAGAGTAGAAACTCTGTAAAGGTTGTACTCATTGACAAACACGGGCTTCCCGCAAAGAGCAGCCACCGCTTCGAGCAAACGTTCACCAGCTACTAGGGATGAAGTGGCTTTGCAAGGGGATCTGCCTTCTTACAGCTCCTGAAGCAGACAGATCTGTGCTTGTACATTTCTTTGGCAGCTTACAAATTACTTCATCTCTTTTGAGTTTCAGGTTCCTCTTTTGTAAATAAAGATCTACCCAAAGGATTGTTCTTAATAAAATAAAGGACATTCCAGGTAAACCTTGTGACACAGCAGAGTAATGTTACTATTGTTATAGAGATTAGTATCTGGCACACATGACCCTCAATCCCACCGCGACATGTGGATTCACCAACTCAGTTACTTTAGAAGGTTTCTCGGTAATAAGAGCTGATCGAGTTAAATTAGTCTGCAGAACCTTCTAGAAACTGACAAGTTTATCATCTCCCACAAAAGCATGGACAAACTAGAGTTATCCATACCTGGAGGGGGCTGCAATAGAATAAGCCCTCTGGGCGGTAAAGTCTACGCCACATAATCAATCTGTTTTTCCAAGTATTGAGTTAAGAGTAAAAATATTTTTTTGATGATGAAACTTAATCAATTCCCAACTTTATGAGTGTCCTTTTGAGAAATTTTATTTTCATTATAATTGAGACCAGATGATGATGGCAATGGCTATCCTAGATGACCAAGGTCTTGGACTACTGCTTTACTGTCTCAGGGCTTGAAATCAAAATTCCATGTTCCCCTTTTCCTGGGTTTACATTTCAGAATAAATTATAAAATAAATGGCATGCGCTTTTGATCAATCAGTTCACTGCTGGAAATTCAGAGCTTCTAGAAATATAAGAAAGGGTGAGCCAGTGGGTGTTTTTTTGCTAAGTTCACTAGAAATGACACAAACTATATTTCTCATTTATTGTGATCTTTTCTCACGTAAAGAAACACACTGTCATCTCTATTCAGATACACGGAGTACTGTGACTTCTTAAAAAGATTTTTTTTAATGATGAATGTTACCATAACAGGAAATATAGAACGGAAGTTTAAGCATTTTGAAAAGGTATTAGAATTTGTTTTTATTTATCGTGGATCCTAATAAGTACTGTTACTCTCACGGTGATTGCTCTTTTTAGCAATATTTTGTTATCAGAGAAGCCACAATAGCAGTATCTCAACTTTCCTGGAAAAAAGGTGTATAAACTGAGACCTCTAGTGGGGCGAAGTGGGAATGTTCCACTTGCTTTCACCTCACAGTGTAACAGATTTCCCCCTGAAATACATAGTGGTTTCAATAGCTTTTAAAATCTGTCTTCTTACCTCCTGAACAGTTAGTAGCAACATTTTATTATATCTTTAAATAGTTATATTTAAATAGTTAAGAGTGAAAATGACTGGGGCGCCTGGGTGGCACAGCAGTTAAGCGTCTGCCTTCGGCTCAGGGCGTGATCCTGGCGTTATGGGATCAAAGCCCCACATCAGGCTCCTCCGCTATGAGCCTGCTTCTTCCTCTCCCACTCCCCCTGCTTGTGTTCCCTCTCTCGCTGGCTGTCTCTATCTCTGTCAAATAAATAAATAAAATCTTTAAAAAAAAAAAGAGTGAAAATGATTATATATCAAGTTTGAGAAACCAGTTGTGGGCACCTGGGTGACTCAATCATTTAAGTGTCTGCTCTTGGTTTCCGCTCAGGTCATGATCTCAGGGTCAGCACTCAGCACAGAGTCTGCTGGAGATTCTCTCTCTCTTCATCTCCCTCTGCCCCTTCCCCTGCTCAAGCTCTCTAAAGAAATAAATAAAATCTTAAAAAAAAAAAAAAGACCAAACCAGTTGTTAGGATTGTAAATGCTTCTGGGAATTTAACATACAGTCTGAAAACTAAAACATTATTTGGATGGAAAGCTCTTTTATTCCCTAGTGAAATGACTCACTGTGATTTTGCGCCCTGGGGATGAGGGGCACACTGGGAGTCTGGAATCCTGTCTCAACGATGATGCAGAGACTAAAAATACTTGACATTTCTACACTGTTTGACATACTGTTACAAGAAAGCAGTGTTGCAGTGCTGTATGGCTATCCTAAGCCCAAACCAAATGATAAAC
Organism: Ailuropoda melanoleuca; assembly: GCF_002007445.2. Lineage (NCBI taxonomy): Eukaryota > Metazoa > Chordata > Mammalia > Carnivora > Ursidae > Ailuropoda > Ailuropoda melanoleuca. Next base: position 16,845,621 of record NC_048218.1, read on the forward strand.
ACTGCAGTCTACCTCCTGAAATATGAGACCAACTTGAGAAGGAGAAATGGGAAAAGGGAGGTTATACAAAATATTAATAATGGGACTGCGAACAGAACCTAAATGTCTGCACAGATTTAAACAGCTGTGCATGAGTTTGCTGAAAAAGCAGTTTAGATCATATGTTTTCCATGGACTTTAATTTATGGTTTTATTTATTTGCAATTGTAAAACAAAAACCAGATTGAGTCTGAAAAGAGGATCCCTAAGGTACCATTTATAGATAACTCTGGTTGGAGATTATCCAAGAGGAATGAGACGATTCAGCTTGGTAAACACTGCTTTTTCAAGTGAAATAGCTCTGAATTCGGTAGGAAAAAAAAATGCTCAAAAGATAAGGTTTTGACATGACCATTAAAATGCCAGTGATTCCGAATGAAAAATGTTGTTCCCAAAGTCATACATAAACATAATGTCAACAACACTTGCCCAACACACTGCCCTTACTAGAAACCCAAGGTAAAGTTTAGAAATGCACAGGATTGATCTTATACAGAGCAGGAGAGTGGTATGTTTTGTTCAATTCATTTTCTGGGAAAATACTTACTAATCATCTCTTGTACAGAGAAGGGTAAGGCAGATAAAAGATGGAATTTCTCCATGCTTGAACCCTTCTTTGGGAGGTCAACATCAGATGAAACTACTAAACAACAACCATGCATAGTATGCTTTGCTACCAACAGTTCAGTTACAGATAAAATGGGCCATAGGGTGAGCAGAGAGTAACATAGACTTGGGTGCTTGGGAAAGACTTTGTGGAGGAAAACGAATGTGAACTATTCCCTAAACAATGGGTGGGATTGGGATAGGCAAAGAAAGGCATTCCTAGAAGTATGACAGGACCTGAAGTGAAATCTTAGAGGTAGAAATGAGGCTGAGACAGGAGTTTCTTTTAAGGAAATCATGCAGGAAAAAGGGTCTACAAAAAAAAGGCCCACTGAACCATTTTGGACTTGGGATAGAATGGAGGTAATAACTGTAAGCCACAAGGATTCCACGAAAACCTGATGGGTGCTATGGGATCACAGCTGATGATTCCAGGAAGGAAGTCAGTGATAACTTGAGGCTTCAGAAGCTCCATATCAGTATTTGCTAAACAGTGAATTTCCTCTGAGTGCGTTAATAGGTGGTATTATTACGATATTAAAAAATATAAATCTTGATCCAAGCTTTAAGGAAAATGTAAGTCAATTGTCTAGATAGAATCTGTCCTCAAAAATATTTAGAAACAAATACAAATAACTCATGAGTAATATGAAACCTGATGAACAGCTAAAATAAGTCAGAGGCTAAGAAACAATGAACCAATGAAGTTGCAGAATCTTACCTTTCTGTACATGCATCCTGTTCTTAAAGGATGTACAGTATTATGATGGTTACGTTTGTGTGTCAACTCGGGTAGGCCGCAGTCCTCAGATACTGGATCAAACTTGCTTAGATGTTGCTGGGAAGCTATTTTCTAGCTGAGATTAACATTTGAATCAATAGACTTTGAGTAAAGCAGATTACTTTCTGTAATATGGTGAGCCTCATCCAATCAGTCGAAGGCCTCAAGAAAAAGACTGTGCTCCCCCAAGGAGGAGGATAATTTATTTTAAGGAATTGATTCATGCGATTGTGGAAGCTGGCAGGTCCCAAACCTGCAGGGGAGGCTGGCAGGCTGCAGACCCAAGGAAGAGCAGATGTAGTTCAAGTCCAAAGGCAGTCTGTAGGACTTGGAGGAGAGTAGTCTGCCTACTTGGGTCTGCAGCCTGCCAGCCTCCCCTGCAGGTTTGGGACCTGCCAGCTTCCACAATCGCATGAATCAATTCCTTAAAATAAATTATCCTCCTCCTTGGGGGAGCACAGTCTTTTTCTTGAGGCCTTTTTTGTCTCTCTCTCTACATACACGCACACAAAGATGAAAGCAGCAAACAAATCCCTGCATGTAGAGAACTTCTTCAGATGTTCAAATGTGTTTTGTTAGGCTGTTTTCTGTTTTGTCTTCTTTTCCTTGGAATGGAAGATTCATTTCAAATCATGATCAGAAACGAAGTTAATTAGAAGTGGAAACCAGTGAGAAAATGGTCTACCCTAACTCAGGTAATGGTGAATTGGCCTAGAGTCAGATGATTAAATCTTAAGCATTAACATAACATGAATGAAATGTGGCCATTAGGAAAAACGAAAAATTACATAATTTTTATATCACCAAAAATATATTTACAAAGAGGATGCCCCTCTTTCAAAGTACCACTTTTCCAGTCTGGCAGTTCTTCAAAAAACTAAACATAGCATTGTCATGTGGCCCAGCAATCCTACTTCTGAGAATATACCTAGAAGAATTAAAAGCAGGGGGTCAAACAGATATTTGTATACCAATATTCATAGTAGTGTTATTCACAATAGCCAAAAAGTGGAAGCAACCCAAATGTCCATCAGTGAATGAATGAATGATTGAACAAAATGGGGTATATATGCATGATAAACTATTACTCAACCACAAAAGAGGAATGAAATTCTAATATATGCTACAGTATGGGTGAACTTTAGAAACACTATGCTAAGAGGGGCACCTAGGTTGCTCAGTAAGTTAAGCATCAGACTCTCTTTTTTTTTTTTAAAGATTTTTTTATTCATTTGACAGAGAGACAGCCAGTGAGAGAGGGAACATAAGCAGGGGGAGTGGGAAAGGAAGAAGCAGGCTTCCAGCAGAGGAGCCTGACATGGGGCTCGATCCCATAACGCCGGGATCAAGCCCTGAGCCAAAGGCAGACGCTTAACGACTGAGCCACCCAGGGGCCCCAAGCATCAGACTCTTGAATTTGTCTCAGGTCATGATCTCAGGGTTGTGAGATCGAGCCCCACATTGGGCTCTGCACTGGGCATGGAGACTGCTTAAGATTCTCTCTCTCCCTTTCCCTCAGCCCCCACCCTCCTCCCTCTGCTCCTATCTCCCTCCCTCTCTACAAAAGACAAGCAAGCATTATGCTAAGAGAAATAAACCAGAGACTAAAGGTCAAATGTTGAATGATTCCACTTACATGAGGTATTCAGATGGTCAAATTCATAGAAAGAGAAAGTAGAATGTAGTTACCAAGGGCTGAGGGAAGGAGGGAATGGGGAGCTCCTGTTTAGTGAGTACAGAGTTTCTGTTTGAGATGATGAAAGAGTTCTGGAGATGGATGGTGGTGGTGGTTGCACAACAATGTTTTTGCCCCTGAACTGTATACTTAGAAATGGCTAAACTGGTAAATTTTGTGTTGCACATTTTACCACAACAAAAAAGTACCTCTTTTCTGGGCAGGCAAGTGAGCCTGGAAAGGGGGCTGAAAAAATTAGTAGCTATCAGAGTTTGGAAGAGACATCCTGAGTTTCGGAAGAGAAAGACAATTACACTGGGACTAACGCTGGACGGAGATAAAGAAATCTGCTGAATGTGAACTTGAGGGTCTCAAGACAATGATAGTGTCTGTATCCGAGCCAGTAAGAATTGAATAAGCCAAAATACACATAGTAGTGAGTAGCTTAAGTCCCTCAGAGGATACACCCCCACACAAAAACACACACAAGAACTTTCCATCTAAATATTTATTCATGAATGATAGTGGCAATTGCAAACAATCCTGAACTTGTTCTTGAAACAGTCATATAATTAAAGTAAAAAAAAAAAAGAAATTATTGAGCTCCACCTGAACACAGAAAGAACATGGGCTATATGTGTTTCCCATCTGTCTCCATTTCTCATTTCGTACGGATAAATTTAATTTAATATATTATGGTCATTCCCTATTTCTTTACTAGAGGAATTTTAATTCATTAGAAATATTCAAAATGCTAATTTTCCAGACACCTGATATAGCAAGACAGGTTGGTTGTCTATTGCTACAAACAAAACTCCTAAAAAACTGTAGTGACTTCAAGCAACCATCTCTGACATAGCCCATACGTCTATAGTTTGAGCATGACTTTGTAGAGCGGACTCTTCTCTGCTCGCTGAGGCATCAGTTGGAACAACTCGGCACAGAATCTGAGGAGCCACTTCCAGAAGGGTCCCTCCACGACTGGAAAGGTGATGCTCGCTGACAGCTGAGATTTCATCTGAGCCTGTGGGTTGATTCCTCTTCACACGTGCCTTCCTTGTGGCCCTAATCCCAAACTGCTTGGGCTTCCTCACAACGTGGTAGTGGGATTCCAAGAGCAATAGTCCCAAGAGAACGTCTTTTTGAAGGTAGTCTTGGAAGTCATATCGGCTCTAATGCAAACTGGCTCTAGTCTTAGGTTTACCTAGATCAGAATCAAAGAGGGAGGAGGGGATCTAACTACCCTGTCACCGCTCAAAGGGATGAGTGTGAGCAACACAGTGTAAGCAAAGCATGTGGAATAGATACCATTGCAGTCATTTGGGGAAAATACCAGCTACCACTCTGGAAATGATAAAGAAGAAATAAAGCCAAATAACTAATTTTAAAATTTTAGTTTAGTTAAATTTAAGATGAATATCGGACTTAAATACTTGGGATCTCCTAAAAGTGATATTATGAAGTTGAGTTTACTTTTAGCACCTTACCAATTTACCAGTTCCTCCTTCTACTCCACCTACTCCCCTTGGGGCCTTGAATCTTCTACAGGTCAATTCTAGAAGCTTCATTATCTCTGCCCCTGAAGGTGGCCTTCTGATAATCATGACTGTTAGTATTATCTTATTCTTCCCTTATCTTTAGCTCCCTGATACTTATTTTGAACCTCATCTTGAACCTATCAAATAATTGTTATAGTAAATTAATATCTGATATAGAAAACTGACAGAGAGCTTGAGATATATGTGTGTATATATATACACACACACATCTATCTTTTGATAGGTGAATTTTAAAATAAGATAAAGTCATGATTTCCATACAAATATAAGATGAAAATGTGTTAAAGGTTTTCTTTAACTCATTAATTAGTGAGTGAACCAATGAAATGTTATGACAGGTTCAAAGAACTCAAAGGACTGCACATTTATGGTAGAAAGGTTGAAATGAATTTACGGATGCGTGCAAAACTGGCGAAACCGCTCCATAGCCACAGCGTGATGACCATCAGTCATGATTTCCAAGGGACACAATGTATACTTTCACAGACAGGTACTATTTTCATTTCTATTCATTGCTACAAGTTACCTTCTGTCTCTATGGAGATGTGAAAGAACCTAACTGAAGGTAAAGGCATAGCCCCCTGTAGGAGAACTCAGTCTCCAAAGCCCCCTGCATTTCACTGAAAGGATATTCAATAATCTCTTCTACCCATTTCAAAAATCTAACATGATCTTCCCTAAATCTTAAAGTGTCATCATTATTGACTTCACCGATCAGGCCCCATTGGTGTTCTAATATTTTAGTGGTAAAAGCAATAATACCATAAAATCAGATAGAAGGAATAGAAGGAGCAGCCATCAAGGTGTAACTTGGCAAATTGTTCATTTCTCGATCCTTTCTTCTCAACTTCTTGATTCATATGCACATTGACTTTCCCGACGTGTACATTCTTTTCCACCAAGACCATACTCTAGAAAACGCATGCCCATTACAGTACAGTCCAATGGATGCGGTGAGAAGAAGAGAATTCCCAACAGATGAACTTCCAGATGGTTATGAGGCCTTATAGATGACCATGTTTCCACCCATACCCAGAGACAAACAGGAGACCATTGTGGAACTTCCAGTTCGGCTGTTCGGGACTTAAGATGAACTCCTCCACAGAAGCCAAGTGCTACATAAACAGGATTTCTGGGTGGTCATCCTGGCAGCATGAAGGATGACTCATTGAAGTAGGGAGTGTTAGAGGAGACAGAGGCACAGATGACCTCTACAAGGTTCAAATTAGAGAGAATCCAGGAGCAATAACGAATCCAAAGAGAAATTGAAGCTGAATATTATTTTGTCCAAATTCAAACTACTCTCTCAGCAGGGAACATAGCCCATCAACAAACATCTCTTCATTTTATTGGGCTTGACACCAAACCAGATTTCCTCATTCAACTCTCTGTTATGCTCAGGCTCAATGCCGGAATTAACATGCAGTGTTTGTCTTATTTATTCCTGACTCTTTCACTGGGAACTAAAATATTTGGATTACATTACCCATGACAATGAGAGTTCTGGTGGTAAAAACATGGTCGCCATGAGCTGGTAAGCTCATCAGATACAGTGTTGCATGTCATACATACACATTTGCTTAATGCATTGGTGTTTGTATTTTAAGTTCTTTCCACGTTTCCTTTTTAAAACAATAAGCTTCCTTTTCTCCTCACAATAAGTTCTAAGGTAATTAAAGCAGGTACTGTCATCATATATGATAGAAAAAGAAACTGAGTTATAGTAACTTTGAATTTATTTTTCATATCATACAGGATTGTGGTGATGAATACTTGGGCAAAATCACATGTGCACATGATAGGAGCTGGAAGTTAACGTTCAGACACCAAATCTTACTCACCACGTGTATGAATAACAAATGACAAGTTTAGAGCACTGCTGGGGAGAAGAGACTGTGTCAGCCAGATGTTTTCAACACAAATTTCAGGCTCTTGAAATGGTTTATGTAGGTTGGTTTGGCGTTTTGGGTCAGCTTTGGCGTTTCAAAGGGGCTTTGACCTTGGACATAAAGGTAAGGGGAGATGAAAGGCAGTTTCTACAGCATAAAACAACACTGATGAGTTTGCTACTTCTCACCATATTTTGCCTTCTAAAGAACTTAGAAATACAAGCGTCGTCTGTGAATATTTGAAGAATGCATTTGAGGAGTGAAGAAAATATTTGTATGCTGAATATTTGTCCAAGAAAATTTCCTATGACCTCCCAAGCAAAGCACAATCATTAGAGCTTATCAACTTCGATGCTGGAGAGAGAAAATGGAGTCTCTCATGTCAAGCAGGAGGCTGTGTCCAGCAGGGGCCTGAGTCAATCAATGACGCAAGCAGTTAAGGTACTGCAGCGAGGAAATATTGCCTGGACAAAAGCCAGCCAACACCCCAGATCTGAGAATGAGCAGAACCAGAGGAGATCTGCAGGGACCCGAAACCGATTAAGTCCCTTTAAAAAGGGAAGGATTTTGGCAGCCAACTGTCAGACTCTTCAGATGTGACTCCTCTATGTCTGACCACTTAAAAAAAGGCAACTGCCGCCGAAGGCTTTGCCCAATCGATCTTGGAGCAGAACTGAGATCCTTCCCTGCTTGAACACAAGCAGCAGTAAGTGCCTTGAACTGACCCCGACCAGACTGAGGCCTTATCTCAACCGCGTGCCCACAGACTGACTTTGCGTTTGGTTCATTCACTTCCTACACCCTTCTGTTACCTTGCCTGTTGTGTAGTTTGTCTTCTGTCCTGCTCTGCGTGCTGTGGAAGAAGCCAAGGTTAATCACATCATAAAACGTCATTGCGTTTGGATCTTGAACCTGCTTTATAATTGTGATTTAACTTTGCTTTATGATTGAAGAAAGTTGTTGACATTGTGGAAAGACACAACTCGTGTGTGTGCCTTCAGAGCCTGTTCATGACAGATGGAACAGCAACTGCTCCATCTAATAAGTATTTCCCGTTGACCTAGCTCAGATAGTGTCGCCATAGGATGCATGGGCAGAAATAAAATCAGGTGCCTTTATCACTCATTCCTTTATACCACGGTGCAAGCAAGTGACTTTCAGTACCTTGGATGATTGGTCAAAGAAACACTGCTGCTTCTATGTGTATTTTTAACTTCAGTTTAGAAAGTGACAGTGTTTAAGTTTGTTTTCTGAATTAAAATGCAATTTAACATCTAACACATACAGGCAAAAAAATATGAACACAGAGTTGGTTTTTGCTTGTGTGTGTGTGTGTTGGCTTTTGAACTAAGTGGGACTTTCCAATAGGCCTGTAGGTACCTGGGCTCAGATCCTACATGGTTATGGCTGGAACAACACTGTCCTTGTAACAAACCTAAAGACAAATGTTTCCGTCACTTAAAAAACAAAAAAAAACCAAACTATTGTAATTTTCCTCTCAGTTCTAAAATATGGAGATTAATGAATCTTTCATAAATAGATTTGGACAGGAAAAGCCTGTCAGGACAGCATCGTCTCGGTAAGTTCAAGAAGGTGTAATTTCTGATGCAGATGATGTATTTTTCCATCCTATTTTGACTGTCTCAAAATTGAATATTGGAAAAAAAAAACATGAAAGAAGCTTCGAGTCAAAAGCAGGAATTGTAACAAAGCTGTTTAGAATTCGGCAGTAGTTTTGCAAAGTAAGAATATTCTTTACCACCAAATCAGAAATTGATGATCCCTCCAAATGCATGAAAGCCCTTTGATGATGAAAGCAAACTCCCAGGACAATTTGAGTCCTTTTTTCCAAAGTGAGCCTCCACCCTAAATTTCCAACCATCTTACTTAATTTGGCAAGGGGACAGTAGCATAAAAATGCATTTTGTTCATGAATTATATTTTTTCCTGTTCTCCATGACATTTATGCATGCCAAATATAAATGACCACACATGTATTAAGTAACAAAGGTGTCTTTCCTTTCCAGTAGCACACATTTTATTAATAAGGATTTGACCCAATAGTCAGAGTAAAGAAAAACTTTAAACTGGTTTCTGGAAATAAATAACATAGCCCATCTGAGGTAAATTATCTATTTCAAAGTTCCAGTTCCTTTTAGCATCTTAGAAGGTTACTTGCCAAAAAAATAAAAGTCATTTCTTGGAAGAAATAATTTACCTCAGGTGGAAAAAGAGCAAAGGTATAGTTCTTGACTTAGCAAGATCTCCAACCAAAGGCTTCGGATCTCAATTACTGAGTAGATCTCGATTGTCTAATACTGAAATCACGTAAGGTCTGAAGCCATTGGTTTTTATTTATAATGTTCTATTTGAAAGCTGTTCTTGTCTTAAAAGGCCTATTCCAAAGGTGTTACCACAAAACCCACACCCTCACAAAACTCAATACTGGTATATATTACCAGATCACAGACATTTTCTGACCTTTCTGGAGGCAATCATTCACAGAGGCGAGATGTTCAGCTTGGTCAGGGGTATTTATTGGTACGGTAAGTTTAAAAATATTACCTCATTCGTTCTCATTCTAGGTATGCATTCTTCCCAAGTAGCTTCCTTTGTGCCAGGAAACCTAAAAATCTGATTTATACACGGATGGGGGTGCCTTCTGCATACCGTGTTCATAACTGCCATTATTTTACTTGTATTCAGTTTGTTCCGTATGTATATTTTAACTTCATTCTAGATTCTCATGCCAGGGTTTAATGAACTCTAAGGCATTCGTTTTTCAGCATTCATCTTCACCAGCTGTTTTGTAGTTACCCTGTGGGGGGCCTTAGGTGCCGTGGTGCTCTAGTTTCCACTTGCCTTTCTTTTTTTCTTTTTCTTTTTTTTTTTTTTTAAGATTTTATTTACTTGTCAGGAAGAGAGAGGAAGAAAGAGAGCACGAGGGGCAGAAGAGAGGGAGAAGCTGGCTCCCCGCTGAGCAGGGAGCCAGATGCGGAACTCGATCCCAGGACCCTGGACCATGACCTGAGCCGAAGGCAGATGCTTAACCGAAGGAGCCACCCAGGCGCCGTCTCCTTGCTTTTCCTTCTCACCTCCGAAGGCCATGCTTTGTTTCTACGACAGTGCCATCTTTATCCCCATCCCTCACAGAATTTCATCTGGAACTTCAAATTCCAGATTGGGGGACAGAAGAAACAAAGATGTAGTTTCTGTTTGTCACAAATATTCCCTAGGGAGAGTTCCTTGGACTGGCTTGAAGGAGGTTTTCAAAAATGAAGATGATCTAAGGAGCTCATCAAATTTCTTCTCCATGCAGAGAGCCGTAAACAGATCGAAAACTGTAAACTGCGATTTCCTGTGTAAGGGAACCTTCTGTGACCTGTCGGTCTCCTAATTTCAAGAGTATAAGTGCACTGATTTGACATAAGAGGTGGGGGACATAAACGTAAATGCACGTGGAGCCTGGAGTTTGAAGAGGAAAATCATTCTGACAACCTGATGTAGGCATGGGTGTGGATGGCTATGGACAATGAAGTTAAGATAGGGAAAGGTATATCGTACTTAGCATTGGCTGAATGATAACACCTTTTTTACATAAATAAAAAATATTTATTAAAGTTAATAAATCCCAGCTTGGCAACCTAAACTGAACTTACCCCTTCATTTGGATAAATGAGAGGGTACTCAATATCTGTGGGAGGTTGGCATGAAGCTTGGGAAAGCTCACACACAGAGAAAAAAGTTAAGGCACATGAAGTTAGACCAAGAAAATCATCCCAGGAATTGAAAGGAGGACAAATGTGAATGTGGCAGGCTCTCTGCTACTTGTATGGTCCCATGGCCAACCTCATGCAATTTTACTTGAGTTCTATGGGGTGAACCAAAATAGAAAGAGAAAGATCTTTTCCAACTAACACTCTGCAGAGAATTAAGAGCACAAAGGAGGGTGACATGACTCAGGGAACTCACAGGTGGTGAGAGGGGTACTCATCGCTTCTCAGGTATGTATGTCTTCCCCACACGGCCTCTCAAGGAACACAGTCACGGTTAGCTGGATTATGGGTTTGAATGCTGGGGGAAAGTTTCTGTACAGAAGCTGCACAGGACAATCTTGCCAGTGACTGCAGTGATAAGAAACAGTAGAACACGGTGGAGTTAATACTGGGTTGTGGCCCTTTTAGAAATATCAGGCCCCTCAACAACAGATTACTATGGGAAGCCGATGTAAGACAAGAGGAAAATGGACGTGCATGGTATATTTCAGAGCTGAGTGTGTGTGTACGCACAAAACATCCCCTGGAGACATCCAGAAATATTTAGGAGGACCGATGCAGTTTCCTGTAGGTCTGGAATAGCACGTGGGAGAAGAAGTCAGAGAACACTCAGGGAGACTTAGGATGACACAGATTTTTGCCCGAAAACCTGTGCAGTCTGAGGAAACCCAGGTTATACCCATAAAGAGTTGCCTATGTTGGTCCGAAAAATATGCAGCAGGTATTGTGAGCTGGCTTATTCAACTTCTGTTCATTCCTGCCTACCAAAATTTAAAATAAAATTCTCATTCTTGCTTGCTGTTAAGGAGTGACAGTGTAAAATGGTTTGGGGCCAATGAGACTCACAGAGCTCTTCTCAAATGATAATGGCAAAACCTTGTGAGAAGAAAGCTTTGGCCATTTACACTTGCCCTCTTCTTTCTGTCTGGAAGGAAGGTTGTGATGGCTGGTGTTGTGAGAATCATTTTGTGACCATGAGATCAAATGCAGTGTAAGACAACCTAGAAAGCCTGGTTCCTCAGTGGCATTGTTGACATCTGCAAAAGCACTGAACTGTCTGTTCCCAGACTTTCTGGCATATGAGAAAATAAACCATTTATTTAAGCCACTATTTGGTTGCCTGTTCACATATAGCCTACTTGCTTCTAAACTGTTTTGTTTGGTACATATTCTATTCTAAATAAGATGTTCCTTAGCTGATAACAAATTTAAATTTACTGTTTTTCAGTTAGTCAGAATGACATAAAAAAGAGCCCCCAACAATTTGTTTGATCATCATTGTTTGATCATTGCTCTGTACCCCCAACATTTGTTGGTACAGAACAAAGACAAAATACTCATTAATTACTTGGTATCCTTTGAAGGGAAAGTGTTCATCTGAAAGACAGAACACCATATCTGCATTTATTGTCTTTTATTTCTTTTCATTTTTGTAGCGGGGCAATAGAAATGGAGATTAAAAATATCCTAAGGCATTGGGGCGCCTGGGTGGCACAGCGGTTAAGCATCTGCCTTTGGCTCAGGGCGTGATCCCGGCGTTGTGGGATCGAGCCCCACATCGGGCTCCTCTGCTATGAGCCTGCTTCTTCCTCTCCCACTCCCCCTGCTTGTGCTCCCTCTCTCGCTGGCTGTCTCTATCTCTGTCAAATAAATAAATAAAATCTTTAAAAAAAAATAAAATAAAAAAATTAAAAAATAAAAATGTCCTAAGGTATTAACCAATTGACAATTAATAAATGTTAGCTTTCATCTTTTCTCTAAGGTATAAATAAGAGAGTCAAAATTCAGGGCCTTAGTGATATTAAATTAAAAACACCAAAAAGGAAGTATCTTAATACCCCAGTTTTCAGTTCCTGTTTTCCAGTAACATTGTACTTTCACATTTATTATACCATATTGTTAATCCAAGTGGTTTATTCCATATGAGCACACAAAACCTGTGGGTAGCTGTGTAACAATTACTGAGAATCAAGCCTCGAGAGAAGTTGTAAGCTAAATTTGGGGGCCTGGTCTGCATTGAGCTGAGGCTTTTCCAAATAATAGAATTATCTCCAAAAGGGAAGGTTTTTGTAGTAAGCTTGAGTCCCAACTCCTGCCCAGGCCTAAAGTGCAGAAATGGGGGCAGAAGTTTTCAGGCATATGTGTTGTGCAGACAAAACAAAATTTATTGCAGTGTTATTTTTTAATTTCAGTAAAACCATCAAATAGCCATTCAGAAGAGATAAAAGAAAGAGAGGGGTAAAAGGAAAGGAAAAGGCACATCCAAGAATTAGTGAGCCCGTCTCTCCAGTGGAAATAGTGTCTGCACCTTGTATGTTCCACACACTCTGATTAGGCTAATATGATCCAGATGGCCACTCCAAGAAGATTCCTTTCATGAGGAAAGTTCTGGGTGGGGTGGATTATTGTGATCAATGGAATAAACTGCAGCTGGATGAACTCTGGGTTACCTTTGAGAATTGCTAAATTAATGATGATTACATAGATTCTGACAAATTCCCCCGGAATTTTTCTAAGATGGCTGGTTAAAAAAAGAGAGGGAGAGAAAGAAAAGAGAAAATGTGTTTAGGGGCTAGGTCTTCTCATGGCAAGGAAAGGCAGCCTCCTAGAGACTGCTGAGGCTCCAGAAGGATTTGAGATTGCAGGATTTGTGGGCACAGCTGAGTTTAGTGGGCAAGCCCCCCACCTGAGTTTAGTGGGCTAGCGCCCATGCTGACTTGTTGGGGCACTCCCCGTACCAACTGATAAATATTTTGCATATCACCCCTGCTTTTTGGCAAGAGTTACTGGGTTCAATTTCCAGCGCAAACCAAAGGTGGGTCAAGTCAATAGACCAAAAACATCTATGTTGGGGTGGGAATAGAAGTGAGTTTGGTCCATGAAATGCTCATGGAGTGCTCACCATGCACACAGCTTTGTAGGGATGTTAGATACTCAGTTAATAATTCTTCATTTTGTGTCACCCAACAGCTTAGGCTCCCTAGTGCTGGAACCACTTAGATGCACCCCAGAATTATTTCCCTGAGTGATTCTGAATCAGTTCATTCATTTGGTATTTATGTATTGAGCCTTTCCTATTGGTTCGGTATTCATCCAGGGACTAAAGTTGAATAAATTAGGTGGGCCATGACTGGATATGTTAATTCTTTTAAACCATTATATTTCAGAATGCTTAGCAGTAACTGCTTAACTAAGTAGACATCTTAACTGTGTGACCCAGATCTTAGCTTCCTACCACAAGGAAGGAAGCCAAAAAATTGGAGGCACAATTTCCCACCTTAGGGTATGTGAAGAGACTTTCTGGGTAGCATCAGATGTCCACAGGGTTATTCTTGATTTGGTCATTTTGGAGAAAAAAAATGTAATAGATGCCATCTTTGAAAGGAAAGATGAGACTGGGCTCTAAAATTTAGGAGAAAAAAAATCTCAGAAATTACGTTTACAGATAAAAAGAATATTTGACCAGAACATACTCCTCCAAAATTCATTATTCTCCTTTGTCATTATGGTTTTTTCCTTATGAGATATTCTTTGCTATGTCGGGGGAAGACTTTTTGTGGGAAAGCATGGGATAGCAAGACAAGGCAGTGTGGGAAAAGAAATGAAAGAGGCCACATACTCTTACAAAATCAATTTCTCAAATACATTCACAGACGAGTAAAGGCAGGTACACAATACTTCCTCCTGCTGCTAGGCCCGACTGTACCCTGTTAAAATAAGAAGTATTAATTGTGTCTGGAGGAAAACCAAAAGTTTTCCCCAATTCACAAAGCCACAAGGGAGCAGGTTATGCTAAGACTGGATGGAAGAAGAGAGGGACAAGGAGAGAAGACAAGAATAAAGGAAGAAGGAGTCGTGGAGGTGGGGCAGAGCTTAAGGACCGTTTTCTTAATTGTATTATTGTTAATGTAATCGTTGAGTTTTATAAATATTCGAAGACATTACGTGAATTCCAGAATTAAAGTTGTGCCATGCCAAATAGAGAACTGTATAAAATATTTTCCAAATGAGCACATATTTGTTTCATTCAACATGAATAACAATGTTAATACTAGATATAAAAACCACGTGACCACACTTATGGTGAGCACTGAGTAACGTAGAGAATTGTTGAATCAGTATCTGAAACTAAAACAACGTTGTATGTTAATTCAATAAATAAATAACTGCAAATAATAAATAAAATAACAAAAAATAATAACACCACACAAGCATAGTATCAAAACTCAAATTCTATTCCCAATTATATGTTACATGATACTTCATTTCCACAAGGAAACGATAACCCCTCAAGAAGAATTCTCAAACTTACTGCATACCCATAAATCTCTAGTCTAGTTTCTCACAAAAATATGCCTTCAATCCGTAAGGAGCTGGGACTGGGTCTTCATGGTACCCAAGACCTTGCTGATTGGTAATTGATTCAATTTTTCAGTGTTTATTCTAATGGTTAGTGTGTTAAGTATAGCCTAATTTGGGGGAAAAATCAAATATACCTTAGAGATTAAAATCTATGGCATATTCTCCAAAGACAAATCAGTATGTGTCCACCACACAGTTCTGACTCTCCATCGGGCATGCATCCAGTGTTAACAGATGAGTTCTCATTGGAGATATTGGTATTTTAGGAAATCCAGTTGATGAGTAAATATCAATGAACAAATAAAATGATGATGATTATCTGCAAGAAGTGATGATTAAAAACACGTTTGAGATCCTGGTGAAATCATCTAATACCAAAGTTTCTGTGATTCCATAATACTAACTGCTTGGGTATGGAAAGGAACAAAAAATAAATAAATAAAAAATCAGAAACAAAAACATAAGCAAACCAAAACAAGTGCACATCCTCTTTAAGGTATTCATCCAGCTACTTAGAAATGTAAATGTGATGAAGATATCTAACAATGTCATTTGAAATATAATCCTTTTTCTCACCCACTTAAATAAGCCCAGATCCCCACTTAATGTCTATGAATTTGCATATATTGATCTTTCTGCTCATTTGCTACTGGGAACAATGGACACAAATAAGAAAAACCAGAGTGTTCTCGTGTAATTTTTTTTTTTGGTATTTCTAGCCTACGGATACATTATTCATTTGCTTGATTTAAGCAAGTCTTTGACTTCTTAGATTTAGCTAACCAGCATGAAATCTACAGCATACACCCAACAAATGAAGACAGATGTGAGTGAAGGGAAAGCCCCTTCATGGTTCTCATAAAACTTCTCAAATTGCAGGCTGATGGTATTTTCTCCTTAAAAGGTATCAAAAGTTACAATGATAAAAGTTTGCATGGTGGGAAATTGCATAATTCTGCCCACCAGCGCCTGTAAAAATTCTCATCATTTTCTCTCTCTTTTGATAATCGCTGGTTTGCCAAAGCATTCAGTTTCACTCGAGACCTTTTTTTACTTTTACTATTTCGCATCAAGAATTGAATGTGTCGGAAAAAAGTATTTTAAAATTTAAGACCGTAACATTTTCTTTTGAAAAGTTTTGTCTCTCGGATGGAACATGTGAATGGTAATGAATCACCGGAGCTTTCCATGTTGTCCCGAGGCTGTGGTGCGCAGGACACTAAATTAATCATTGTAACTGCTTTTAATTTGAGATAATTGCATCCTTGCTTCCCAGTAGTTTTCTCCTGAAGTCTCTCTCTGGCTCGTAGCAGATGTTGTGATGTTTGAAACTTGCTCCAATGCATTTCTTCTCCAGGGCTCTGTCATGAGAAGGCCACTCATGAGAAAACAGAATTTGAACAGAGCGTGGGACCCTGACCTGGCTGTGTACTTATCTGACCATTTGCGCAGATCCATTTTCTATGGATTATAAAACTAAATGATGTTGAGTGAACTCCCAAATTAGCATTTTCTCTTTCTCAGTTTTCTGGAAACTCTCCAGATGGATTAAAATGAAAGTAACATCATGTGTGACCATGTGACCCCGGAGAGAGATGAAGATGGAAGGCGGGATCATAGAGTGGGTCCCAAGTCCTTGACAAAATGAATTCATCCAATATGGACTCTCAATTCCCAATTTAAAAATGCAGGTATGGGCGTCCGGGTGGCTCAAACATTTCAGCGTCCGACTCTTGATTTCAGCTCCGGTCATGATCTCAGGGTTGTGAGATCGAGTCCCGCATCAGGCTCCATGCTCGGCATGGTGCCACTTAAGATTCTCTCTCTTCCTCTCCCTGTGCCCCTCCTCAGCCCACCCCCAAAATGCAGGATGTAACCCATCCTTTTACTTTCATCACACTGTAAAGTCATCGCCATTATACAAGTTGATTGTGTTTCTCGTCTTCAGCTAGGTCACTTAGAAACCGAGCTCTGGCTTGTCAATAGTCTTCTCATTTTCCTGTCTCCCTTGTTCGGTCTGGTCCTGACACAAGCCCAGTGAAGTTCAGTCACAAAATGAATGAACAAAGAACAAGGCATCTGCTCATGGCATGTTCAGGAAATGCAAGTAGATGGGGTTGGGTTTAAGGGGAGGGACATGATGAATAATAGAGTAAAGCCTGAGACTGGGAGGGGAGACAAGGGAACTCTTAAGTGAAGCAGCAAAAAATACATACCAAAGTCATAAACGGGCTCACCTCACAACCCCTGTACCATGTGTATACACCTACACATCTCCCTACAATACATCACACACTGCCTCCTCCTTCTAGACTTCCATGGGGTGAGCGCTCCCAGAGCCAGACAGGCTCTTAAAAAGCAGTCAGATCTGGGGCACCTGGGTGGCTCAGTTGGTTAAGTGTTGGACTCTTGGTTTCAGCTCAGGTCATGATCTCATGGGTCATGGGATCAAGGTCCTCATAAGGCTCCATGCTCAGCAAGGAATCTGCAAGAGATTCTTTCCCTCCCCCCACTCGCATGCTCTCTCTCTCTCTCCCAAATAAATAAAACTTAAAAAATAAAAAATGCAGTCAGGTCTCCTGCCCCTTCGGCTCTCAGGTCTGATGGGGGGGGAGGGCTGCCCGGAATGGGCAACAGCACTTCCCATATAGGACAACTGAAATATCCAGAAAGGGGACTGCATGTTCTATTCTCACGCTTCTCTCAGGAACAGAGGGTGGGAGGGAGGCATAAGCAATTCAAGCAGTGGGTCTGGAGAGTCTGGATTGAAGGCATTCCTAAATGTGAGCCCAGAATAAACCACCCGCATCTGGCCTTGACCTACAGGAATCAAGTGTATTCTCTGGAAGAAGTCATGCTTGTCTCTATTTGCAGCTTTGAAAAGGGGGCAGTTGGAGAGAGTGATTCTTACTCAATTTATGCAGAAGGATATAATTCCATTTACTCCTCTCTTCAGTTGTTGTTTTTGTTGTTTTTAATGTGCGATGCATAGGGGCTTGCTTTGAATATAGTCCTCATGCCATCCCTTTTCTGATAACTTCTTTTCACATATGATTGATTATATGTAACAGGATGTGGATAATGCCATCGTAGGACTTTCATGCAGCAATTTTCCAGGGTCAGAAAAGCAAAGGAGCCTCCAGGACTTATTTTCAAGCTCTGCCTTGTCGATCTCTGAGTCTCCCTTTGTCACATGATACTTAGTCCGGCAGAGGTGGTGGCTCTCGTTCACAGTGTAATAACGAAGCAGACAGAAGGGAATTCATCAGACAAGGAGGAGTGTGATGCTGGGTCAATAACCCAAGAGGTGTTAACAAGCACCATTCACTCAGTCCCTTGAAGATGCTGCCTGTGCCAAATGTGGAAACCGAGCAGGACGATCTCTGACACTTCGAACTGATACCCTAGAAGCATCAGGCTTCACCTTCGGGGGAGGGTCGACTCCTTTCTGAACTGGATAAAGACAATGAACCCTCTCCCCTCCCCTGCTTCCAAGCAAGCACACAGACACACAGACGTGTCTGAGTTGGCATGCACTTGCCAGGAAGTCCCAGACTCCTGGAGCCACTGTACATGCCCTCAGTTAAGAACTCTTGTCTCGAGAAGCCTTTATAAAGCCTCTTCGGGGATGTTTATAATGGCTGGTTTGTTTGAGAGAGGATGATGTCATAGCTCATAGCTCTGAAAGCTTGTCAGAAATCAAGATTTCCTTTTGTGGAGTGGCCTTTTCATGCTAAGCACTTGATAAATATTTGCTGAGTGATTGAAAAAACAAGTAAGTGAACTTGCAATATCTGGATCTTATCATTGTATGTATCTATCTACTCTATAGCAGAGGCTGGTTTAAAATACTTTGCTGTACCTTGTTGACCATGATAGCAACAATGGCTCTATGGGGCATGCTCTATGGCTCCATGAGGGCACAGACACGCTCCCCATAATGCCTGACCTATTACTGCATAGTGTTTAATGCGCGATGAATGGAAAGAAACATGTGAGACCATCACTGTGCTGAGAATACATTTTCCATTCAGATTTATAATCAGCCATACCTCCCACTGTGGTAAGCAGAATAATGCCCTGCCTTCCAAAGCTGTCCGTGTCCTAAACCTGGAAGCTGTGAATATGCCACCCTGCAAGGAAGAAAAGAGAAGACTTTGCAGGTGTGATTAAGGTTATGGACCTTGAGATTATTCTGGATTATTCGGGTGGACCCAGGGAAATCCCAGGGGCCCTTAAAAAGCCGAGAACCTCTACCAGTGGTGGGCAGATAAAGGTGGAGAAGGGGCCAGAGAGGCGCAGTGTTGCTGGCTTGGAAGACGGAGGAAGGGAGCCATGAACTACAGAATGCGAGTGGTCTCTAGAGCAGAAAAAGACAAGAACTGGATATTCTCTCAAGCCTTCTGGAGGAAAAGCAGCCCTGCTAACACCTAAACTTTAGTCCATTGAAATCCACGTCAGAGTTTTGAGCTACAAAAATGTCAGATGACAACATACGTGTCGTCTTAAGCTCCTAAGTGTATAGTGATTTGTTACAACAACAGCATGAAACCGATACACTCCCCAGTGATGGTGAGTGGTATTTCTTGAGCCCTGGCACTGTTCTAAGCATTCTACATGAACTGAACCAATTCTTATGAATTCGTTTGGGCACGTACTAATATTAACAATACATCACAGAAAAGCAAAAGGAAGCGACTTTGAATGACCCTACGTAACTCTGGGGAATTTCACACTTCCCCAGGGAATGCTTTAGGGAAGATGGTGAGCGAGTACGCCAGAGAGCTAGATGGGAGTTTTTGAAACTTTGCTGTGAAGGATGTTGTGTGTGTGAACATGTGTGATACGTGCATGTATTTGTGTTGGGGTGAATTGTGTGTTTTCCCGTGTAGCTGTCTTAGCCTCTGTAGGCAAGTCTGTGTCAGCTTAGGTTGGTGCTAAGTCAGCACACAAAAAAATAAGTGACAATTTATAAAGCTTAAGAAAATGGCTTGTGGATTCCCCAGGTCGCTATTTATGGGAAGAGTATATCCCTTTCAGGCAATGAAGATAGCCCATCTTGGTAGCAACTGACCTGCAAAAAAAAAAAGAGAGAGAGAGAATAAAAAAAAAAACGAAAGTCATCAGGCTTTTCAGGGTTTGAAACTACCCCTCCCCCTGTTCTTTACATGTTTAACAGGATCTCTAAGGTGGGATTTCAAAGATCAGTTTATAGTTGGAGCAGGAAGAGGCCAGAGAAGTCACACTGTGTTTATAGACTCCTCTTGAAACTCTGGACGAAGTCAGAGTGGAAAGCATCGCCAGTATTTGCTGTGCTTCTTTCCTGGAAAAGGACCTCTGCCTCCAGCCACTGGAGTCCTTTCTTGAACTGCTGTGTAATGTCAGATTTCCAGTGCTGGCCAAAGGAAGGAGAGTGCTGCACCCTCAGCCCTAAATCAGTATATCCGTGAGCGCTCAGCACGGAACATGCGTGACTTTTTTTTTTTCCCTGAAAATCTGGTATTATTCTAAGGAAGGATTTAGGGAAAAGAGAGAACATCTTTTGATTAGCTTGCTAGAAGGAAAGCTGTCATTTTTAAATGTTATCCCATGAAAGCACTGAATAAATGTCACTAAAAGAAATCATTTGCAATCATGATTTGATTTCTTATTTGTGCAAATTCCAAGATCTATTTCTGGCAGAGTTTCATAGAGATACTCTTAAACAAATGGAAATATATGCTGTATTTATTTATACAGAAAAATTTCAAAATATTCTATAATCATTGGCATATACTCTCAGAGAAAGAGAGCATGAGAGAGAGAGGGAAAGAGAGAGAGAGAATATGTTGTAGATGATTTTATTAAAAACACCATGTCCATTAGGTTATAGTTTGCGTATGATTTATTTGAGTGAATAAGAGACATATGTCTTCGTTCAGAAATCTTCAATTACAAACGCCATATGTTTCACAGATTCAGGACTAGTTTGATAAGCATTTCCTTGAAAAGTTAAATGCCAGTTTCTGGATATTGCCTATCATTTCATATTAGTTTCTGTTTGTCCTAAGTGTATGTTGTTTTCTTTTTAATGTTTCCCAAAGAAAATAAAACTGACAATCGTTAGGGACTGGTAGTCTGAGCCAAATTAGGACTCAATCCAATAGTTTTTCTATGCTTTCAAAACAACCGGAGTCATCATAGGCCCCTCTCCTACGTAAATAAGGCCTGCCGGACAAGGTTTACAGCATCACAAAGAATGAATCACTGTTTTATTTATTTATGTTCTCTTTCTAGCTATCTCTAGAGAAAGAACTCTTTTGGCAGCCTTCCCACTACTTTTTCATAACCCCTCTCCACCAGCCTCTTCCAACCACGCACACTCACACACACGCAAGGACATTATGCTAAGTGCGATGTCAGACAAAGACAAATACTGTATGATATCACTTACATGTGGAATCTAAGAAAACTGAACTTGTAAAAACAGAGAGCAGAATGGTGATTACCAGGGGTGGGGGATGGGGAAACAGGAGAGATGTTCAAAGATCCAACCTTGCAACTAGTAATAAATTAGTCCCAAAGATTTAACGCACAGCAGAGTGATTATAGATGATAATACTGTTACAAACGTCAAATGTGCTAAGAGACTTGCTCTTAATTATTCCCACCACAAAAAAGAAATAATAAATATAGGATATGATAGAGGTGTCAGCTAAGACTAGAACGGCAATCATACTGCAATCTATAAATATACCAAATCAACATGCCGTACCTCGTAATCTTACACAACGTTACATATGCAATAAATGTCTAAAAACAAACATGCAGCAACAATAAAAATCCCAGCTGCTTCTTGATGTCCGTGCCTAGCCTTGTTTCCTTCAAATACTGTGACAGCGGCTTGGTCATTGCCCAGTCTCCATTGTTATGATGGCTAGTCCTTCATAAAGAGGTGGCTTTCTGTCTGTAATTACTTTTTAGCCACTTTTTAAATGCTTAAAAAACGTTAACAACAGCTTTAAAAATAGCCCTTTTTCTGATGAGAAATTTTTCATCTCTCCAAAGGCCTGAGGTCCACTGTGGTGGTTGAGAAGTTGGATAGAAACCTTGGAAGAGATCCCATCCATCGCAATCATGAAATGCTAATGGAGAAACATACATCCCCAGAGGATGGTTTTTTTCAGGAGAAAGCCATCTACCTGAACTGTAATTTGGAAGGTCCCTCACAGAATGCGAGGAGAAAGGAGATCCCCATGTAGCTTCCCACAGCTTTCTGAGGTGAATCTACACCACAGAAAAACAGACAGATGCACAGCCAAATTATCATCTCTCAATTCTCTGACCCTTAATTATGCATTCCTAGAGAAGTGACTCAAAAGACAAGCCAACAATCCCTTCACAGTCCTTGTTTTTCTTGCCCATCAGGAACATTTGACACATTTGATCACTCCTCTCTCCTTGAAAGTATGTCTTCACTCAGCTTCCAGGAAACTACACTCCTGGTTTTTCTCCTACTTAATGGCTGTCCTTTCTCAGTCTCCTCTCCCTAATCTACAAAAGTTGTGTCTTTCCCTCTTTTGTGTCTTCATTTATTCTCTTCCTGGTTTTATTCTGTCTTTAAACACCATCATTGTGTTAAGAACCTCAAATTCATATCTGCAGATTAGAGCTGTTCTCTGAACTCCAGACTCCTATATCCAATTTCCATTTAGATACTTCTTTTGTACGCCTAAAAGCATGTCAAACTTAATATGTCCGAAACTGCGCTCCTTATCTCCTTTCCCTTGTCACCACTATTCTTACTTAAAAAACAAAACAAAACAAAACAAAACAAAAAAAACAAAGATGGGGCCCCTGGGTGGCTCAGTTGGTTGAGCATCTGACTTGATTTCAGCTCAGGTCATGATCTCAGGGTCATCCGATGGAGCCCTCTCAGGCTCTGTGCTTAGCGCTGAGTCTTCTTATCCCTCTCCCTCCCCCTGCTTGTGATTGAGCTCTCTCTCAATCTCTCTCTCTTCCCCTTCCTAAAATAAATAAATAAAATCTTAAAAAATACTAAAAGACAAAGACTGTTTGCTCTATAGTCTCCCCCACCTCAGAAAATGGCATTACTACATTCCATGTCTTCAGTCTAAAATCAATGGAGTTAACCCTAACTTCTCTCTTTTTTGACACACTCCACACATGATTGTTCATCAGCAAATTCTATGTTCTCTGCCTTCAAATGTTTCCATCCCAACCACAGTTACAACTTATATAGACACCATTCTGGTCCAAGCCAGCATTCTCTCTCACCTGGATTATGTCAGTAGCCTCCAACTGGATCTCCTAGCCTCCATCTCTGTTCTCCCTGATCCCTCTCACTTCTCAGTTTTGAAATCAGAATGAGCTTGTGAAAATGTGAGTAGAACCCTGTCACTCCTTCGCTCCAAATCCTCCTTTCTAATTCATTCGAGGTAAAAGCCAAAGCTCTTACCACATGTAACAAGGCTTCACCTGATTTGACGACCCCTCTCATTACTCTTTTGACCTCACCTTCTGCATTTTCCCTCCTTATTCACTCAGCTACCACTTGAGTTGCTATAGAAAGCATTTAACAAGCCAGGTATGTCCCTCCCTCAGGTCTTTCACCCCTGCTTCTTCCTCTGTCTCTCCCAGAAGTCTACATCACCAGCTCCCCACCTTCGTTAGTTCTTTGTTCATATGCCATCTTCTCAGTTATCTTAATTTCCGTTATGAAATCCCTCCTCCATACCCTCCTTGTGCTTTTGTATTTTCTTTAGCAATCATTGCCATTAACAAATTATATGCTCAAGCTACCTTAAAATGTAAGCGTCATTAGAGAATACATTTTAATGATTTTTTTTATTATATTATGTTAGTCACCATACAGTACATCCCCGGATTCCGATGTAAAGCTCGATGATTCATTAGTTGCGTATAATACCCAGTGCACCATGCAATACATGCCCTCCTTACTACCCATCACCAGTCTATCCCATTCCCCCAACCCCTCCCCTCTGAAGTCTTTAGTTTGTTTCTCATAGTCCATAGTCTCTCATGTTTCATTCCCCCTTCTGATTACCCCCCTTTTCTTTATCCCTTTCTTCCCCTACCGATCCTCCTAGTTCTTATGTTCCATAGATGAGAGAAATCATATGATAATTGTCTTTCTCTGCTTGACTTATTTCACTTAGCATTATCTCCTCCAGTGCCGTCCATGTTGCAGCAAATGTTGAGAATTCGTTCTTTCTGATAGCTGAGTAATATTCCATTGTATATATGGACCACAGCTTCTTAATCCAGTCATCTGTTGAAGGGCATCTCGGCTCCTTCCACGATTTAGCTATTGTGGACAATGCTGCTATGAACATTGGGGTGCATATGGCCCTTCTCTACTACATCTGTATCTTTGGGGTAAACACCCAGTAGTGCAATGGCTGGGTCATAGGGTAGCTCAATTTTTAACTTTTTAAGAGAGACATTTTAGACTCTTTTATTCACTGTCATTGTCTCAATTTTGCCTTGGTCCCATTGTCTGGTTCATGATAGGAACTCAAAAATATTATTGAACGTTGGGAAAACTAAGTGAATCAGGAAACAAGATTAGCACACACATACTACTTCTGAATAGAATGTATGACTTCCCCCTTACATTTTTGCTTCTCAACCTGGTGAATGGGCTAGAGAGGACAATGCCTAATTATAAAAATATCCTTGTTTAAAGGCTAGATAGTATCCAGATATGGATAACCAGTTCTTGTACCCCTTACCTCAGATCCCACCATGCCCTAAGAATTCTGTTAAGACTGGGGCACCTGGGTGGCTCAGTTGGTCAAGCATCTGCTTTTGACTTAGTCATGATCCCAGGGTCCTGGGATGGAGCCCTGAATTGGGGTCCCTGCTCAGTGGGGAGTCTGCTTCTCCCTCTACCTTTCCCCCCTGCTTGCAATCTCTCTCTCACTCTCTCTCTCCCCAATAAATAAATAAATAAAACCCTAAAAAAAAAAAAAGAAAAGAATTCTGTTGATAAGTGTCCTCCTGTGCCCAAAGCAAACATAGCTCCATCTTACCACACCAGAAACAGAACAGAGCTGAGGAAGAATACGTCTTTATCTTGCCTGTCCTTCCAACACAACACTCGAAGCTCTGCACCTAACTGTGTGTGTTATCTCCTTTATATCTTTATTTAATCTTTGATTCTTATAAGAGATCATCTTCCTCATTATATATTGAAACGTGTCAGTTTGTGTCAACAGGAAACTCAACACCAGTGTTCTTGGGTGGAACAAGGGAAGCGGTGGGTGACAGAGTTGGAAAACAAGAGAAAGAAAAGGAAATGGGCCTGCCAGTCTAAATGGCTTGAAAATGTAGTGATTAAAATGCCATTGCTTCAAAACTCAAGGAATCAATTTCAAAGTTAAGAGATAATTTGAGAGTGTTGTAGCTTTCATTTTTCTGCAGTCCTAAAAATTAATATGAGACAAAATCATCCCAGATGATCAAGTAACTTTTTTTATTCTCAGGCAAAATTTCTAACAGTAAGGAGTGGAACTCTGATATCCTTATCTCACCAGCCCATGGCTTGAAAGTGAAATTACATTTTGATTTTGTGCAATGCGAGCAGGATAGTGACGGAGAGAGGCATAGCCTAGATTTGGGAAAGAACAAGATCAAGAGCTAAATAAAATGGCTGTGATCTAAGTCTCCTAAATCCTGGGATGGTTTGTCATGAAGAGCTTGCTCATACAAGGGTTGCACCCAAGCAGGGTCTATGATTAGATGTCACAACAGGATGGTTGACTGAAATTGGAAGTTTGAAGCTAAAGAGCTAATAAAGTGAGCGATACTTGCATCACATTAAGGGGGCAAAGTAGACCCAAAAAACAAGAGAGGTACAAACAGATCAAAAGACTGGTTTGGGGTGGAAGGGAAGTTGGAAGGAGTAGAATTGCAACAAGATTCATTATGAGTCCATAATTGTTAAAGCTGGGTAATAGGTATGTTGAATTCATTAAATTATTTTTTATACATTGCATGGTTTGATATTCTCCAAAATAAACAGTTTAAAAACAAGCAAAAGAGGGGGGCGCCTGGGTGGCAGAGCGGTTAAGCGTCTGCCTTCGGCTCAGGGCGTGATCCCGGGGTTATGGGATCAAGCCCCACATCAGGCTCCTCTTCTGAGAGCCTGCTTCTTCCTCTCCCACTCCCTCTGCTTGTGTTCCCTCTCTTGCTGGCTGTCTCTATCTCTGTCGAATAAATAAATAAAATCTTTAAAAAAAAATTAAAAAAATAAAAAATAAAATAAATAAATAAATAAATAAATAAATAAAAACAAGCAAAAGAGAGAGGTTTGCAAAGCAAATCCCTCAAATGACCATTAGTCCCTTCAAGGTAATAAACTTGTAATTCATATTTCTCCACCAGATAATAGGCCTGTTAGAAATTGAAGGTCCCTATCCTAGACTTTTTGTTCATAATACTTTCAGGACCTTTCGCAAACAATGCATTTAACATACTATTTCCCTTTAAGAAACATCCCAATGAAATTTTATCATAACTAGCTTCTCTGAAGAGAATAAAAGATCGGTATCTTTCAACAAAACAAAAAAGAAAAAGTGGTTCAGGAACTAACCACACAATCATTCTTTATATCCTAAATACCAGGCCTGGGCGTGCAGTGATAAGGGCTGTACAAGAAGGTGGGAAGTGGAATAGAGATGAAGAAACAAGTATAAGAACTATCAGAGAAGTCCAGGATTGGAGATGTACTTTCTGGAGGGATAAAAATGGATAAAAATGGAACTGTGAGGGTGAATGAAGCCATCATGCTATGGAAAAGACAAGCAGGATTTCTGAGGACTGAGACTTGTATTACACTTTCCTTGAGGAAGTGGGAGAAAGAAACAGTAGAAACAAGAGACAAAGGGCCATGGCCAAGAGGTAGGAGGCAACATTGAGAGCCGGGTATCTTAGAAGAGGTTTCAACCAGAAGGGGCCAGTCAACATCGTGGATGCTACAGAGAGGTCAAGGGTGGTCAGTGGGAAAAAGGATAACAACAGGAGAAAAATGTGGTTTTTAGCTGCACTGAACTTTATTCTAATACCCTTACACTTTTTTTTATATGAGTATTCCAAAACCATTAGGCTTTTCCTGTGAAATGAATCATCCCCCTTTTATCTGCACTCCCAGTTTTTGCAAGAACCATCAGTTCATCTAGCGAGAACTTTCTTAGCTGTAGATAATTATCTAATTTGCTCTGAATTAGGAAGTAACTGGTAACAAAATTAAATTTCCAAATATTGCTATTCCAAAACAGATTCAACTTCAAGGAAATAGACTTAACTTGTAAGAAAAACAAGAGAAATAAAACTGGGACTAAAGAGGGCAAAATGTTATTTTCTTTTAATTGGAGTAGTTGTGATCAGTGCCATGCCAGGCCATATTGGAACCCGAGGCAAACAGTAAAGCCAATAAAACACTCTGATATTTTGTCCATCAGGGATTTTTTTTTTGCATTAATTTTTTTAAAAAAAAATTTGCACGAAACATTATTTATCTTGGTTCCTGAATTTTTTCATGACCCCTTAAATTTTTATCTCAAGCTGAATGGGGCACTGGTTAGAAATGTTCACATTTGATGGCATAGGAGAAAATAACCAATATATGCTCAAAAACCAGCCTGGAAATAGTCATAGACCCAAGTAAATGAAGTTACTCAATGGTGTTCATGGCCTTTTGTATCAATATTTGTTATTATAGAATCTTGTTCATCTAGCTCGTAAGTGATCAGACTAAAACCCGGCATCAGAGACAAACATTTCACAGGGTAACTAAAGCCTGTGAGGTAATCCATAGCAGAATCTTCTGTCCACTCAGATATGAATTACATCAGTTAGATTCTCACTTTCAGGTATCTGAATTAAGAATTCACAGAGCATCATTTAGTTAGCAGTGGGATCAGAGGATGAACAAATTCGTAAAGGTGAGTCATTGTTCTAAAGAAAAGACTGAGTAAGCATTAAGTACAAGAAAGCAGACAGTAGACAATGAACAAGCCAGTTGGTAGAAAGAGCTAAAGAAACAAGATGCAGGAGAAACACAGATAGAGTGGGCGGAGAAAGCTAATGGTGAAACACCAAACATTCATGGCCTCCTGCCTCTGAAGTCAGTGGTGTGGGCTCATAATACTTCTGCTTTCTCTACTTTTGTGTTATTACGGACTGTCTTACCTTTTCTTGAGCTATCCTCATGAATCCTTGTTTCTAGCAGTCAAAATCCCAATTAAAACTCCAAAGATGAAGCAAATGGGAAGATGAAAGAAAGGGACAATGACAAAGGGGGAGAGAGATAGCCTAGAACATTCGGGACAGAACACAACCAAAGAGCCGACAAGTGGTGAGTCCTGCTGAAGAAGAAAGGCACTTGCACATCTGCAATAGAAAGGAAAATAAATTGAGGATAAAACCAAGGACAGTTTGTGAGCATAGAGAAGTGTATGAGAGAATTTCCATTGAATGAAACCAGTCATTTGCTGATGGTATGGTTGGAAGGGAACCTAGGAAGACCTTGAATAGGTTTAAGAATATGCTGGATATACATAAGAAATGTATAAAATTGGGACACCTGGGTGGCTCAGTAGGTTAAGCATCTGCCTTTGGCTCAGGTCATGATCCCAGGGTCCTAGGATCGAGTCCTAAGTGGGGCTGCTTGCTCAGAGGGAGCCTGCTTCTCCTTCTGCCTCCCATTCTCTCTTTCTCTCTGATAAATAAATAAATAACTTTAGAAATGTATAGAATTATTGAGTTGCTATTCTACATATGTATTAGTGGTGTTTTGTTGTAAGGAATTTAACTTGTCATGTAGACTTTCTATGTTTTAATATCATACTGTCATACCTCCTTTAATACATTCATTTGTTTTATATATGAGGCTCTGAGCTTTTTGTTCTGCCAGACAACCCAAAGCTAGGCAGGCAGACGTTTCCTTTCTTTATTTTCTCCCTCCTCCGTTTCTGTGGTCCAACGTGAGGTACTCCGCTTAAACAAATCCCGAGCCAAGTCCTGTCTTCAGTGGTTGCCGGGCCAAACCCTCCCCCAGGCCCTGGCGCTCGGCTCCAGTTGCATCAACGCGGATTTCCACGGCAGTTGTACGTAAGAAAACGAAGGCAGAACTGACCCCGAAGTCGTGGGCAGCAGTCACTGACGGCCAGCATTTGGCCCCAACTGAGTTCATCTACTTTTAGCAGAGTAATTT
Source organism: Ailuropoda melanoleuca (assembly GCF_002007445.2). Taxonomy (NCBI): domain Eukaryota; kingdom Metazoa; phylum Chordata; class Mammalia; order Carnivora; family Ursidae; genus Ailuropoda; species Ailuropoda melanoleuca. The sequence goes on from NC_048218.1 coordinate 16,874,547, forward strand.
GTTGATAATATCCTTCACCAACTTGACTGCTAACGCCAAGACAACTCAGGTTGGGACCTCTCATGTAAATCATGGCCTAATTACAAACGTGGAACAAGATATAAACAAGCCTCACTATTCAGACTGTGACCACTATCAGTCGACGTGAGGGAACACGTAAAAAACAAGTGAAGGAAATACAAAGATAAGTTTGTGCAAGATAGAAAAGGATTTTCAAGGAAAATAAAAATAAAAGCAGAAAAAGATGGTGGTTCAACACTGTAGATAAAATCAGACCGTTTTATCTGTATATTTTCAAGTTTGCTAACAATGTAAGGAATATGTTACTCAAAATACTGTTAATAAATTAATGCTAATAACTTAAATTAGCGTTACTATGACACCAGTACTTTTCAAGGCCAGGGAAGAACATTTATTTTTCTCATATTACTTCATCCTAAGGAAATGATCTAAGGGGCCCACCCTTTAAAAATAAAAGATACAGAAATTACATTTCTAGAATGTTCCCTGACAGAGGATAACTTTATGTAAAATTACCTGTCAAATAGAATAATTCTTAAGTAGTGACAAAATCAAAACAAAGACATGAGAGTCTGCCACGCAGAAGACTAAAATCTAAATTCATTAAAGTCATGAGAGCCATCCTTATCTGCTAAGGACACATCTCATTAACTTTTTGTTTTGTTCCGTAATAACAATGTATCCTTAGAAATTTATTGTTCCATTTGTTGTAGCAAAGCCAGTAGAATAGCCTATTATATTCTTTCAGATTAGCTTTGTTATTTTTAGACTAAACTAAACAAGTCCTCACATCTCAAACAGAAATGATGTTCACAAAACAATGGATGAGCCTTTCATACGTCATGTTACATCAATAAAGATAAGAATAATATGGAAGATATTTTACATTGATTAAGCCTATTGCTGGATGTTTTCAAAAGGGGAAACATTAAAAACCGTGTAGATTATATTAATATTAGAGTGCAAGATCTTAAATTATACAATATTGGACTTAGGTGTGTGATGTATCTCAAATACTTAATTAGGAAATTCATCCTTAAAAACAATTATGTATTTTGTTTTCTCCTAATTATTTTCCTATTCCTGACCTTTAGTTTAATTTTTCTTCTCAATATGTGAGATATAATTTAGATACGCATCTGCCTGAAGAAATCATAAGTCTTTAGTTTTCTTACTTTTTATGTATTAGGACTTTTATAAACATCAATAAAGGGGAATTTTATAGAGAATAGAATATATATGAGGAATTGTCTTGGATAAAAATTACCAGGATTATTCTGGGTTGGCTAAGAGAATAAAATCTGGACTAAATAGAGAAATTTATTGCTCAGTCCAGTGAAAAAGCTTTCCTGACTAGAACTGTTTTGTGAAGTAGTGAGGTTCTGGAAATGTTCCAGAAAAAACCATGTGATCATTGGTCAAAATATGCAAGAGGCAATTTCTGCAGTAATTTAACTTTTTAAATATTTCTTCAAACACTAGAATTCTTTGTTTTATAGCTTCTGCATTCACAATATTAAAATATTCTATTATATTGAGAATACTGATGTACATTTTAGCAACTGACTGGTCGGTGTGTTCGGAGAGGTAAGTTACTACTGAAACCTTGATTATAATTATTTGGTTCTGAATCTGATGTCTATAAAATGAGCATTCAATGAATCATGCATCTAAGGGGGAACTTGGGGTGAAATTATATTTGAGAATAAAAATCTGCAGCAATTTCAAATAGTGCTAGTGAGAAAGACACTTTTAAATTTCAAGTCAAGATCACATAATATGTAAGCAAATACAAGAAATTGAGGTGTGAAATGGGTAGAGTTTAATGTCTTAGAAATTTCATTTGATATTCCTACAAAATAAACTTAGGTAAATTGAACTCCATCTAATTTTAAGCTTTTTATGGATTGAAAAAGAAATTCTAAATATAAGTATTTATTGTTTTGCACATGAAGTGGAAATCTGTAGCTATGTTTTCCTAAGAAAATATTCATAGAGTCACATAAAATTGACAGTTACTCAGTAGCTGTCATTGTACACATAAATAATCTAAGTGGATAAATTTTTCTCTTTTCATACATATATTTTCTTCAAATGTAAGCTCATTGTTATCACTCTAACATCTAATAAGTACTGGATATAGATTATGCTGGTGAACTGGAATGGTCTGATTCCAGTTGGAATGGCAGCTCATTTTGCAATGAGGAAATGGAAATCTCAAAGGCTGAAAAACTTTCCAAACACAGTTTTAAAACATGTGGTTCTTCAGGATTACCTGTCGAATGTTCTAGAAGCTGAAGAAAACAATTTCTGTGTGGACAAAAGGCATAATTCCTAGGAAAAAATCTGAATAGATACATCGAGGCCTCAAGCAGCATGCTAACAAAGAGCGGAACCCATAGTTTTCCAAGGGGGCTTTCCAAACTCCTGTCCCGTTAACAGTCGTTGTCTGTTAGTGTTGAAAGTACACCCTGATGTGTCTCTAAATGGCTGTGATTGATGAGAAGTTATCAAGCATGCAAGGTAGTTAAGATATATGCGCTCTGCATTGGCCTTTCCTAATATAAAGCTATGTCTAGAAAGTTTAATTTGTTTATATTTGCTTTTTGGTTACTGAATTCATTACCTGAATGTTGATAGATAAACTGTTTTTTGGAATCCCTCTTTCAAGCAAAACCCCAAGTTCTAAGTTCTGAAGATGGGATATAGGCAGAAATGGGGGACCAGCCCAGGAAGCAGTCATGGAAAGAATAGTGTTAAAAATTGTCATCATAAATGCAAAGGGAAATGCTATAAGGAAAAAAGACAATCTCAGGACTCTTTCCTCTGGTTTGTATTCCTCACAGTTCCAATGTGGAAAAGCACATCTCATAGTATTTTTTTTAGCAATAGGTCCAAGGAGAGAAGGACTTTGGAAAGAGAGAGAACTGGGAAGACACAAACCATCTTGAGGAGAAGAGAAGGGAGAAAAATAGAAGAGAATGATCAAAAGTGTAACAAAAAGATGGATGGGTTTAGGAAGTCCTAATTTTAATCTAGAGTTCCCTTTCTGGATTCTTATTGGTGACGTAGAGAAGCTTGGGCAAGATTCGGAAAAGGTTTTGTATGTGGTAGGTCATGTCTCAAGGGGCTATTCATTCTGCACTAATGAAATTCATATGACATGGATTGTCTGGATTTTCACTGCAGTGACACCAATTTTGGCTTGGTGAGAACATCCAGTTCTTCCTGGTCTCTTCCTCTCTTCATAACTGCAGGATCTGTCCAGAATTGTAAGAGGCTCTGTAGCATGATGTGGAGTCCATCAGACCTCTCTGCTAGGAAAAGGTGATCCCAAAGATGTATTGTCAATGCCATCAGTCAGGATTTTATTTCAGAGGCAGGATAATGCAGTGGATGGGAGGAAAATACGTGGAGAAATAATGCTGATGTTCAAGTTCAATGCATTACGTTGATTCTGTGTTAATGTGGACAGGTTATCCAACCTCCGTTCTCAGTTTCCTAATCTGTACAAAGGAGAAAATAAGAGTACGCCAAGGATTTATTAGATTTATACATGCAATGTGCTTAATACAGTGTTTGGATTATAACATGTTTCACGTTTCGTGTGTGTGTGTGTGTGTGTTGTGTGTGTGTGTTAGTTAATGATCTTACTATCCTTAGGTAGAACAAAGACTTATTTCTTTCTGGAACTATGCACATTCCTGGTCCATGAGCCCTGCTAGTGTTCCCTCATGTGCTGTGTAAACTAGAGTCTTCCCTAAAAAAAATGGCTCTGTGTCTTGTATGTTCTATAGGGTAGGAAATTAATGGACTCCAAAATCAAAATGCTTTTTTGAGGGTTACTGCTTCTGTTCCTTCTAGGAATCTGAGCAAGGAGGAAGATTTGCCAAACAACAAACAAACAAACAAAACAAACACAGGTTCCAGATGCTCTTTATTTTGCTCTCATCTCCAAAGGGACAGTTTGACTGTTGAAAATATCTTTGTAAAACTTGATGGGTTGTGGTTCAGATTATGGCCAATGCACTCATAATTTTCCTGGCAAAATCAAAATGTATTTCCCCCTACTCAGGCTCCCGCTAGCCAACTCCTAGGATAAGACATGACAGACATAGTTAAGAAACAAAGAAAGAAACCATAACAGCATATCTCTATAATGCTTTAGATAAAATTCCATTGAATAGAACTAAATTCATCTCCAAGTTAGAGTATATGTTCTTAAAATTTATTAGAATCTTTTTGAGAAAGTCTGCATGATTACTTTTAACCTCTTCCAAGGCATTTTCTGATAGGGCCAGTCTTCTTACAGACTGCCTTGAAAAGGAAGTTTTCTGAGTGGTGTTTTCTATAAATTCTCTTCAAAATTTTCCTACCAAGAAAGTTCCCTCAGACAATGGTCCTGTGAAGAAAACCATACTCTGACTGCCAAGAATCATCATTCTGGAAAAAATAAAATAAAATCTTAGCAACAATCTTCTTTTAAGTCTTAGAATCTAAGGGAACATTCCAGAATATAGTCAGTATAACATATTTAAGTGGCTTCATTCTAGTTATGGCACATGATTAAAGTATTAAATAATACTGCTTTGAAGATTATAAAGTCATTAAGGGGGTAACATTTTTCTAAGTTTAAAAATGTCCAAATGTAATTTGTGTGTGTGTATGCTTGTGTGTATGTGCGTGTGCGCTCATGTGTTGGTATCTGGTATACATCTAAGTATACTGACTATTTTAAATCATGTTTGGTCTCTTGAGTCAGACAGAACAGAATTCCAATCTGATCTTGCTACTCCTCAGTATGTTCTTGATTAAGCCAGTAAAGCCCTGCGACTCTTCGCTATTTCATCTGCAAAATGGTACCCCTGAGCAAAGTTGTTTGATTTATGGTTATGATTAGGATAAAATATAAGAAGTCTTCTATGTCATGCCTTTCCTATAATAAGTACAAATGTGAGCTATTTATTTCTTACTAAATAATTCACTTCTAACAGAACCAGAATACTCTTTTGAAAGATTTTAGCAAAAAATGTTGTGCAAAAAAAGTCATTTAGATGAGAAAAAGTTTTACTTCATCCTTTAAATTTATTGAGGTCTTAACTGAGAACAGACCAGCTTTGATTAAATACAAATATCTTTTCAATGGCCTGTCTTTACTTTGGATGTTAAGTTATATACATTTATGGTGTTTGGGTACAGCATGAAAGACTTTCTATCAAAAATTCACTGCAAAATGTCAATCTTTAAAAATACTATAAGGACTTTTTCACTTAAAGGAATGGTGCTGTATTCAAAATCATTCTATCAGGCATGAAATTGTTGAATTAGCTGTAAAAGCCAGGCCAGATGAATGCGGGAAGAAGGTGATCAGATTGAGCAGTTCATTAGCTCATGAGAAAGAGCAGTTAGTGTTGTCATGTCTGGGCCGAGACAAAGTTGGTCAGATTGTCCTGCCAAGGAAATGTCGTGGGGAGGAATTATATTGTCCGGGAAAGAGTCCTAAGAGGAATGTTCCTTTAAAGTCCATGCTAAAATCTGCTATTTTGGGTATTAAGACTGTACTCCACTAAAAAGAAACTGTTACAGCTGTGACATTTTACCAATAAAAGCCATAACACTCTCCATGAGTGACATGCTCTGGTCTGATCATAGATATCCTGAAAATGTCAAGGGGTATGAGTGTTAGGCATCAATTATTTCTAATTTCCATGTAATTAGTCTCCCCCAAACTTACAATTTGGGATCTGTGTTGGTCTGTCCTGGAATTTTCCCTGAAGTATTCTCTACCAGCTGCCCAAGAAGCGCTGGATGAGCTCTTGGAAAGTTATGAATTGGACTCCCAGAGATGGAATCGGTCTGGGATTTGGCTGCTCTTTAGTGGACTGAGTCCAGAGAGTTTCAACCTCTTGGGTGTGACAGTGACTGCAGTTTGTCAGTGGATATGGACACTTTGAGTCTCTGGAGCTGAAGTTGATGAAGGTCCGTTCTTGGATTGCCTAAGGAGTCATCTCCCAAATCTCTGAGAAGTTACAGCTGTTTCATTGCAAACCCACACACTGAGGGTGAAAGAAGAAATTAGAGAACCCCAACAATCGGTCCAGTGCATTCAGCTCTGTGAGAGACACCAAAGCGAACTGAAGTTGTGAATTAGCTTTTGGAAAATGACAAGATTCTTATCCAGGGGTGACTTGAGAGGAAATGTGATAGAAGCTCGTTATGGAATGTGTCTGCTTGGATGGAAGGGGGCAAGTCATAAGCTTTGCACAACTTTCTAAGATAAAGGATCGATGTTTGGGAAGTATGGCAGATTGATTCTTTTCGTGGTCTCAATTAATGACTATCTATGTCACTGAGATCTTGCATTCACCCCATAAAGAGATGGAGTCTATGTCCTCTTGTCTTGACTCTTTGGACTCACTTTGGTCGGTACACTGTCAGAAGTGAGCGTATGCCAATTCCAAGCCTAGTGTTCAAGAGGCCTTTTGAATTTCCACTTGCCTTCTTGGAACTTTAGCCTTAGTTAGGAAACAAGCCTGGGACAGTTTCCAGAAAAAATTAACATAGCAGGGCTGAGGTTACTATCCTTGGAAAGACCTGTTTGCAAGATGCACCCTAAGCTGGCATCTGAAAACTTGGATTTCTCAAATATTCCTACCACTGAAACTATGAAGAGTGGCTCACTGTGCTTAAAAATATTTGTTTAAACAGTATGGTTTGTGTTGAACTCCTGCTTTTGTTCTGAGAGTGTGGAATTTTGGTATATGCCAGGTAGAGGGTGCTTACATGACCAGCCCATAACACAAATCCTGGGCTCTAATGAAAATTCCCTTTTCTAATTTCTAATGAAATTCCCTGGTAGACAACATTTCAGATGTGTTATCATAGTTCATTGCTGGAGGAATGAAGCATAGCCCTATGTGACTCTGCTAAGAGAGGACTTTTGGAAACTTGTACCCTGTCTCCTTAGGACTTTGCCCCGCATGCCTTTGCTTCTGCTGATTTTGCTTTGTATCCTTTTGCATAATAAATCATTGCCATGAGTTGTTTTTTTTTTAAAGATTTTGTTTATTTATTCGACAGAGATACAGACAACCAGCGAGAGAGGGAACACAAGCAGGGAGAGTGGGAGAGAAAGAAGCAGGCTCACAGCAGAAGAGCCTGATGTGGGGCTCGATCCCATAACGTCGGGATCACGCCCTGAGCCGAAGGCAGGGGCTTAACCGCTGTGCCACCCAGCCACCCCCATAGCCATGAGTTTGACTATATGCTGAGTCCTGTGAGTTCTCCTAGTGAATCACTGAAACTTGGAAGTGGTCTTGTGAACCCCTGGCACAGAAAACCTACCGAGGAATGAAAGACCACGTGAAACAGAGAAAATTTTCCCACTTGAGGTTATCTTAAATCGGCTAACAGTCAGCTGACTGCCAGATATGTGAGTGAGTCCCAGATGAACATCCAGAGATGGGAGCAATTTTGTATTATTTTCTGATTTAAGGTAAGAGGCTAGTGTTGGCCAGACAACCCCGGGCAAGGTTAATAGACCTTACCAGCCAACCTGCAGATTTGTCAGAAAAAAATAAATGATCATTGTTTTGAGGAAACTAGATTTTGTAGTAATCTGTTATTCAGAAAAAACTAACAGCTATAAGAAGCCTATGAATTAAGTAAAAGGTAAGTGAAAGTCTTCAGAACAGAAATTAAAATGTGACTGGCAAGGGAGAGAGTAGTAGGCTTCTCACACCAACAAAAACTCAAATCCTTTGCATATTAGTCAGTAGGTTGAGTGACTGAGACATTTAAAGTCAAAGAAATAGAATTGCTTTTCAGTATCACAAAATTGGCATGGCATATGTGGAATCACTTTCAATCACGGCATAGGTGTAAATAAGACCTTCCTTTGGCCAACTTTTAAATTTCAAACAGTCTTCAGCTTTGTCCATGAAACCTGACTTTAAGGATAAGTCAGGTGGTGTTTCTTGGGTGACTTTAATAGGCATTAATACTTTAAAATTATCTTTGGCTCTGTTTTGTTGAAGCATTCTCAGATTAAAACGAGTCCAAACTATAGTTTCTTCACTTTGTACCAATGGATTTGTATAATGGGAATTAATTAATGCTGACTCTTCAGTGATTTCTAACATTACGTTGAAGATGGAATGTTTGTGTTCTTATGAAATTATTCTGCCAAAATTTAGAATAAATAAAAAGAATAGTAACTTTCTCTCCTTTGTTATTTTGAACTGGACCAAAAATGTGTACGATATAAATACATCATTTTTAGGTTACTCTGAAATGGAAATAAAATAGCTAATCACTATCAATAAAGAGCATTCATGAAATAAAATATACTATGAACTGCAAAACAGAACCTGATAAATATCATCGCTGCAAATCAAAATGAGGAAAACAATTTCAATTTCTCATGGAAGATACATTTGCTGTGTATTGAAATCTGGGAAAAGCTATTAAGTTCATGGTGTCTCATAAATTTTATAAAAAGCACTCTTGACACTAAATTAATTAAGAAAAATAAATAGTAAACTTCCCGGATTCACCCAAATGTGTTTTCTCATAATTTAATTATTTCATGTAGATTAATTAGCCTTTACCTTCAGTAATTTCAACAGTTCATTTTGACCCAGGACATTAAACATATTTTTCCCAGCAAATGTATAAGAGATGAATTAGCAACATTGAAAAACACATTGGTGAGTCTGTTAGGGAGTCCTTTTCAAATTAATGGAGCAGAAATAAGTTATGATGGCCATCATATAAGATTTTCTATATTTTAATAGATGATTTTTTCCCGGATCTATATCACATGAACTGGATAAAATCCAACTGAGTTTTTTGTTCTTGTTGTTCACTTTCATTTTTTTTAAACAAATTATCTTATTATCCCTTCCCTGGGCACACAACAGATGCTTAGTTGGGCATCAAATATGTAGCTGGTTGGCTTAGCTATTTAGTAATGTGTGCTAACATCAATGCTGATAACCAGAATTTCTTCCTTCAAAATCAAATAACCAGGAAGAATCTCTTCACAGAAGCAGCTTGAGGAACCATCACAGCAAAACTAGGGATAAGTGTATAGCCTTCCTTTGTCCAGGGCAGAATCAGTCCAGTGCCATCACACTGGTGAGAACAGGCAGTATTAGGCAGACAGGTAGCACTTAGTTAAGATAAAGTTCAGGATGAGCCCCAAGCTACTCTTACCTCAAGACTTCTCTTCCATCACCTCATGCAACTTAGGTACCCATACATATGGGAAATGAATGGAAATTACAGAAAATGAATCAAAATGATAGAGATGAGGATGGCTAAAATTAAATAAATGTGTATACACTGGTACACAATGTTCCTGTCATTTGAATCAATATTTCCTTCTTTTTTAACATTTTTAAATAAATTTTATTTATTTATTTGACAGAGAAACAGAGATAGAGAGAGAGCACAAGCAGGAGGATTGGCAGACACAGGGAGAGGGAGAAGCAGGCGGAGGGAGAGGGAGAAGCTCCTCACAGAGCAGGGAGCCCTACGCGGGGCTCCATCCCAGGACCCTGGGATCATGACCCGAGCCGAAGGCAGACACTTAACCAATTGAGCCACCCAGATGCCCCTCAATAGTTCCTTCTTGATCTCGGAGTGCTACTATTCTTCATTACAGGACAGTAATGCATAAGATTTAGGGAAGAAAGACATATATATAATTTTACGTCTTTTTGGAGAATCTTAAAAAGAAGACATTTAAATTTTTCACAGAAATAATACATATACACAGAATGTTTCAATGGGATGCCTGGGTGGCTCAATAGTTAAGTGTCTGCCTTTGGCTCAGGTTGTGATCCCGGAGTTCTGGAATTGAGCCCCGCATCATGCTCCCTGCTCAGTGGGAAGTCTGCTTCTCCCTCTCCCACTCCCCCTGCATGTGTTCCCTCTCTCACTGCCTCTCTGTCAAATAAATAAATAAAATCTTTAAAAAAATAAATAAATAAAATAAAATGATAAAAAATTTAGGGAAAGAAGTACATGACTATGTAGCTCTTTTATAAAATATGAGAAGTCTGGAGTGTGTTTAAGATATAATAATATTATTTCGTATTAATTTGAGCTTATTCTTCAAGAAAATTCATAATTACTGTCATATGACTTTATAACCATAAAATGTTATATCATGGTTTTGTTCATTAGCCCAAGTTAAATACATAATTTAAACAGATTAAAGAAGAATTACAGGGTGTCCAGGTGGCTCAGTCGGTTAAGTTTCTGACTCTTGGTTTTGGCTTAAGTCATAATCTTAGGGTCCTGGGATCAAGCCCTACATTCTGCTCTGTGCTGGGCGTGAAGTCTGCTTGCCCCTCTCCTTCTACTCCCCACCCCACCTTGGAATAAATAAATAAAATCTTAAAAAAAAAAAAAGGAATTACAAGGAGGGTGGAGGGGTTTGAGAACCACTCTTGACTCACTGTCTCTTAATTCTCTATGGAAGTGACTCAATTGTCAATGAAAGACAAATCACTCTTGAACAGAGAATCATGAAGTTCTTGTTTTGTTTTGTTAATTAATTCCCTAGATAGGTACTAGGGAGAATGCCCAGTCTAAAAATTCAATCTAGCCCAAGGTAAACATAATGGTTAATTTTATGTGTCAATCTAGATGGCATTTTGGATGAGATTAACATTTTAATTGGTAAATTTTGAGAAAGCAGATTGTTCTTCGTAAGGTGAGTGGGCTCATCCAATCAACTGAAGGCCAGAATAGAACAAAAAACCAGCTTCCATGAGCAAGAGGGAAATTCTCTAGCAAACCTTTCTTTGGAGTTTATCTCCACCATTGGCTTTCCTGGGTCTTCAGCCTGCTGGTCCACACTGCAGATTGGATTTACTAGCCTTCATAACTGTGGGAACCAGTTTCTTGTAATAAATCTCCTCTTACTTACATACATCTGATTGGCTCTATTTCTCTGAAGAAACTTAACTGATACAAACTTTGGTACTGAGGAGTTCTAGAAGAACAGAACATTGAGAATGGAGAAAGCTGACAAATACGGTATTAAATATAAATGGAATTTTGAAATCTTGAGCCAGACCTGTGTGCAATTAACTAAAAGATGGTCTTGCAAATTTGGAAGGTCTGTAATGGACTCCAAGAATGTCGCAAAGTAGGTTCCTGGCTTAAACTGAAGACATAAATAGGAACAATTAAGCTGTCCCTGCTTCACATAATGGGAAGTCTAATGTTGGAAGGCCAGGAGTGTTGAGTCTTCATTATGAGCCCTTGGCAACAAGGGTCATTCACTGTCCCCTTAGGGAAGCATGAGGCCACTTTACCATTTGCTGCTCCTATATATCTTTCTAAAACTACAGAAATGAGCCAGGCACAGTATGAATTTTCAGCCATTTTCACCAAAACCTTTTAAAATAACCTTGGAAACCTATATATGATCTATATTTTATTTCTCATCTTAAATTACCTGAGTCCTGGCCCTGGGTGGCTCAGTCGGTTAAGCATCCAACTCTCAATTTCAGCTCAGAATATGATCTCAGGGTTGTGAGATCAAGCCCTGCGATAGGCTCCATGTTAAGCGGGAACCTGCTTGGAATTCTACCTTTCTCCCTCTGCCCTTCCCCCCACTCATGCTTGCTCCTGTACTCTCAAGAGAAGGAAAGAAAGAAAGAAAGAAAGAAAGAAAGAAAGAAAGAAAGAAAGAAAAAGAAAATTAAATTACCCCAGTCCTTCTGTCCATTCTTGCTCACCAGGAAAGCCCACATAATCCAAATAAAAGTCTAGCAAAGTCAAAATGCTCATAATATAAATTTGAACCACTTTCTATGGTTACATTCATGCAAAAAATTGAAGTCCCATTAATAAATTCTCCTTTTCCCTTGAAAAAGTTAAAGATACACGATTCTGGGCAGCTGGCAGGATTGCAGAGACATAGTTTGTGACTCTCCATGAATCTCCATGTAAAACTAAACAGAGCAGCTAGATTGTAAATCTAAAATCCCAGGTGCAACCCTTTCAATAAGAGTATCAAGGTAACCCCAAAATTTAAGCAAGTGAAAAACAAAGGTTTCATAAGAACAAGACTTCAAGGTTTCAGCATCTGTGTAGAAAAAAGAAGAGGGGAGAGATAGTGTCTCCCTTACTTAAGAGAAAAATGTGAAAACAGCCAGCAGGTATTTACAAAAAGGCAGGGAGGGCCAATTTGCAAACAAAAGCTGAGAAAAGCGGCAATCAGGAAGGCTTCTTGTCAGTGGTGGTAACTATGAGTGCAAGGGGTCCACCAGCCCAGAATGAAGGATCTGCAGCCATGTGGTCCCTGAGAACTGTTGAACCTACCAACCTAGGGCCCCCTTCCAGGCCAGGGTCCTGCACTAAAGACAAACTGGTGGAAGTGGAATGAAAATTGAGCAGCACAATGAGATGGAAGAGTTACAAGGCCCAGATAAAAGCAGGAAGGAGACAAAATCAAGAGTCTGCAAAAAGCAAGTGGCTGTCTAATTAAATGAAGGAGCTTGGGAAGTTAGAAAAGCTATTAGAAACCCTGCCTCCTTCAAAACATTCAGAAAAATTAGTTTCACCTGAAAATGAGGAACAGAAAGCGATGTCAAAGTCAAATCCCATAAAAAGATATTTTGAGGAAATGAGAGTGGGGGGCACCAAGCAGGGTAACATCCTTATACACTATGAAATATATGTGAGAGAGATATCCCCCAAACTGGCCAAAACCATAACTTATTCATTCACAGTTAGCTAGAAAACTTAAAATGATACAAGTTTGAAGGACAACAAAAATCAGACAGAACTCAGAAAATATTAGAAATAAAAGAAAAAAATTATTTCAGAATTTAAAGCAAAGTTTGAAGAACTTTGCAGAAATATAAGAATGAACAAACATAGCTGTTAATGACTTAAAGAAAGAATGAAAAAGAACAAAAATTAAAAAAATCAAAAGGTAGGGGCGCCTGGGTGGCACAGCGGTTAAGCGTCTGCCTTCGGCTCAGGGCGTGATCCCGGCATTATGGGATCGAGCCCCCACATCAGGCTCCTCTGCTATGAGCCTGCTGCTTCCTCTCACTCCCCCTGCTTGTGTTCCCTCTCTTGCTGGCTGTCTCTATCTCTGTCGAATAAATAAAAATAAAAATCTTTTAAAAAAAATCAAAAGGTAAAGAGGATTTGAAAGAAAGTGACAAATACCGAACATTAGACAAAGATTGAAAAATGGATAATATTAATTTCTGAAGAAGAACCAAACCATATAACTATGTATATATACATAGTTATAAACATAGATATGATGGAAACAATAGCTTTTATCTTGGTGTTTTCATTACCTAACTATTAACAGCATTAATTTAATTTGATCTCCAACATATTCATTAAATTCTCTCATTAATTTGACAATTTTTTGACAATCCACTTGGGCATTCTATATCAACAACATGAGAGGTGCTAATACGGACAATTTCATGTTTTCTTTACCAATATTTATGACTTTTATTTTACATTTTTCCGGGTTTGTTACTGCTTTTGTTACAATTTTAAATAGATGAGGTTATAGTACATTTTCTTGTTTTCTTCAAATTTAAAGAGAATATTTTTAATGTTTCATGATTAATGTTTGCAATATTTTAGATGCTCTTTCAAAAATTAAGTGAATTCTTTTCTACCCAAGTTTGTTATTATTGTACTTTTACCATAAATGAGTATTAAATATACTAAACACTTTTTTTCTGGATCTATGGAGACATTACATACTTTTACCTTTTTAATCTGTTAATAGAGTTAAGTACACAATTTAATCTTCTAATGGTAAACCAATCCTGCATTTCTGGGCTACACCCAACATTGTCATGTTTTTTTCCTGTTTATCTTGCCCGTTTGGTTTACCAATATTCTGTTTAGAATTTTTGTTTTGATCATCATGAGTAAAATGGCCTATAATTTAATTTTCTTACACAATCCTTTTCTGGTTTTACTCCTGAGGTTATACCAGCTTCATAAAATAAGTTGAAGAGATTTCCTGACTTCTGTCCTCTTTGAGATACTACCTCCAACTGAGAACCATTGAGTTAGATAAAGAACAGAAGATTAAACCAAAAGAAAGTAGAATTATGAGATAACAGCAAAAATATGAACGAGAGGAGAGCAAAATGTAATGCACAAAAATGATAAAATTCAAAAGATTTTTTGAAGACTTATGCTTTTGAAAATACTAATAAAATTAGTATGGCAAGTTTGGTCAAGAAAATAGTAGAGAATATGCAAAGAAACAGTATATGAAATCAAAGTAGTGTACATAGGTACAGACTCAGCAGAGAGTAAAGTAATTACAAAAAAGAATATTGTGAATAACTTTATAAATTGGACCTGTAGGACACATTTATGCCACTGATCACTCTGTCTTCCTTGAACCTTCTGTCACTTGAAATTTAGAATTTTTTTTAAATTTTTTCTTCTCCACTTAATTCAGTGATCATTCATTCTTAGTTTTTTTTTTTGCAAGATTCTCTGAATTTCCCAAGCACCAGGGCCCCTACTTTGTCTCAAAATCCCAGAAGGATTTATCTAATCCAAATGCCTTTCAGTTTAATCTTTCCACAATTGACTCATCCTCAAATTCCCAACTAATATATTCATTTGCCTATTTAATATATCCACTTGGGTACCTAATAAGCAGTTCAGAAAACCCAAATTCCTTATCTTCTGCTTGAAAGCTGTTTCTCCCAGTCTTCCATATGTCTGTATATGGCTGTCCCATTTGTCCAAATTCTTGAGCCGAATGCACTACAGTCACTTTTTAAAAAAATTTTTTATTATGTTATGTTAGTCACCATACAGTACATCCTTAGTTTTTGATGTAGTGTTCCATGATTCATTGTTTGCGTATAACACCCAGTGCTCCATGCAGTACGTGCCCTCATTAATACCCATCACCGGCCTATCCCAATCCCCCACCCTCTTCCCCTCCGAAGCCCTCAGTTTGTTTCTCTGAGTCCATAGTCTCTCGTGGTTCATTCCCCCTTCTGTTTACCCCCCTTAATTCTTCCCTTCCTTCTCCTACCAATCTCCCTATTACTTATGTTCTATAAATGAATGAAACCATATGATAATTGTCTTTCTCACTACAGTCACTTTTGACTCCTTCATTTCTTTCACTTTCTACATCTAATCCCTCAACAAATCCTTGGACAGTATCCAGAATCTAACCATTTCTCATTATCTCCCCTGCTACTAACCTGTTCTAACCCACCATCAATTCTCACCAGCAACACTGTGATGGTCTCCTAACATTGCCTGACATCAATCTACTGCACATGAGCTAAAGTAATCTTTAAAAAGCAAATGTCAGGGGCGCCTGTGTGGCTCAGTCGCTGGGCATCTGACTTTGGCTCAGGGTGTGATCCCGGGTTCCTGGGATTGAGCCCCACATTGGGCTCTATGCTCCACTGGGAGCCTTCTTCTTCCTTTCCCACTCCCCCTGCTTCTGTTCCCTCTGTCACTGGCTGTCTCTCTCTCTCTGTCAAATAAATAAATAAAATCTGAAAAAAAAAAAAGAAAAAGCAAATGTCAGATCAACTCACTCGTCTCAAAATCTTCCATTGGTTTCTTGGTTTCTTTCTTTCTTTCTTTCTTTCTTTCTTTCTTTCTTTCTTTCTCTTTCTTTCTTTCTCTCTTTCTTTCTTTCTTTCTTTCTTTCTTTCTTTCTTTCTTTCTTCTTCCATTCTTTCTTCCTCTCTTTCTTTCTTTCATGCAGAATAAAGGCCAACTCCCTATAAGGAACCACAAGCCCTGCCTAATTTGCTCCCTGATACTTCCCCGATTTCATACCCAGCCGGGGTTCTGCTTATTCATTCTGCTTTAGCTGGCTACATTGGCATCTTTATGTTCTTCAAAGATACCAAACATGCTGCAACTTCAGTATTCTGGCACCTTCTATTCTGTTATCTTAAATACTATCACAGAGTTATTTGAAATACACTTTGTCAGAAAGGTCTTCTTCAACAATCTGCCCAAAATAGCGCCTCCCTATCACACTGTCTTATATCTTAGCGCTTGCCACCACTGACATGACACATGACATACACACACACACACACACACACACACACACACACACAGTCTATATTTCCCTGTTAAAATGTGCAGCCATAACTTGAAGATATTGTGAATTTGGTTCCAGACCATTGCAATAAAGTAAATCAAAAAATTTTTTGGTTTCCCATGCATAAAAAAGTTATGTTTACATTATACTGTAATCTATTATGTAGGCAATAGCATTGTGCAAAAAAATATGCATTCCTTAATTTAAAAATACTTTATTCCTAAAAAGTGCTAAACATCATGTGAGCTCCCAGTGAGCCGTAATCTTGTTGCTATGGAGGGTCTTGCCTCGATATTGATGGCAGCTGACTGATGAGTGTGGTGGTTGCTAAAGGTTGGGGTGGCCATGGCAACTTCTTAAAATAAGGCAACAACAGGGGTCCCTGGGTGGTGCAGTCAGTAAAGCATCTGACTCTTGGTTTCAGCTCAGGTCATGATCTTGGTGTCCTGGTATCAAGCCCTATGACAGGCTCTGCGCTCAGCATAGAGTCCGCTTCAGATTCTCTCTCCCTCTCCCTCTGCCCCTCCCACTCATTCTCTCTCTAAAGTAAATAAATAAATAAATAAACAAATAAATAAATAAATAAATCTTTAGAGAAAGCAACAATAAAGTTTGCCACATCAATTGACTCTTTTCATGAACAACTTCTCTGTAGCATATAATGCCATTTGATAGCATTTTACCCACCAAACTTCTTTCAAAATTGGAGAAAATTCTCTAGAAACTTGCTGCTGTCTTATCAGCTAAGTCCACGTAGTATTCTAAATCTCTTGTCATTTCAACAATCCTCAGAGCATCTTCAGGATGTAGGAGTAGATTCCATCTGAAAAGAACACTTTCTTTGCTCATCTATAAGAAGCAACTCCTCATCTATTCAAGTTTTATCATGAGATTGAAGCAATTCAGTCCCATCTGCAGGATATAACTTTCTTGCTATTTCTACCACATCTGCAGTTACTTCCTCCATTCATCTTGAACCCCTCAAAGTCACCCATGAGGGTTAGAATCGACTTCTTTCAAACTCTTGTTAATGTTGATATTTTGACCTCTTCTCATGAATCACAAATGTTCTTTCCTGGTGAATCCTTTCAAGAAGGTTTTCAATTTACTTTGCTCAGCTCCATCAAAAGAATCACTATCTATGGCAGCAAGAGCCTTATGAAAAGTATTTCTTAAATAATAAGACTTGAAGGTCAAAATTACTCCTTGATCCATGGGCTGCAGAATGGATATTGTGTTTACAGGCATAAAAATACCATTCATCTCATTGTACATCTCCACCAGAGCTCTTGGGTGGGCAGGTGCATTGTCAATGAGCAGTATTTTTTTTAAAGATTTTATTTATTTATTTGACAGAGATAGAGACAGCCAGCGAGAGAGGGAACACAAGCAGGGGAAGTGGGAGAGGAAGAAGCAGGCTCATAGCAGAGGAGCCTGATGTGGGGCTCGATCCCATAACGCCGGGATCACGCCCTGAGCTGAAGGCAGACGCCTAACCACTGTGCCACCCAGGTGCCCCCAATGAGCAGTATTAAAAGTAATCTTTTCTTGCCTTTTTAAAGATTTTAGTTAGTTAGTTAGTTAGCACAAGCAGGGAAGGGGCAGAGGGAGAGGGAGAGAGAGAATCTCCAGCAGACTTTGTGCTGAGCACAGAGCCTGACACAGGGCTCCATCCAATGACCCTGAGATCATGACCTGAGCCAAAATCGAGAGTCAGACACTTAACTGACTGAGCCACCCAGGCACCCCAAAAGTAATCTTTTTTCTCAACAGTCGTCTTAAAATACTCAATAAACCAGTTTATAAACAGATGTGCTATCAACCAGGCCTTGTGTTCCATTTACAGACCACAGGCAGATTAGATTTAACATAATTCTTTAGGGTCCTAGCATTTTCAGGATGGTCAATGCGCACTGGATTCAACTTAAAGTCACCAGCTACATTAGCTCCTAGTAAAAGCCATCCTGTCCTTTGAAGCTTTGGAGCCAGGCATTGAATTCTCCTTTCTAGCTATGAAAGTCTAGATGGCGTCTTCTTCCAATAGGAGACTGTTTCATCGAGATTGGAAATCTGTTATTGTTTAGTGTAGCCGCATTCATTAACTATCTCAGCTAGATCCTCTGGATAGCTTGCTACAGTTTCTACATCAACACGCATTGCTTAACCTTCTACTTTTATGTTATAGGGATGGCTTCTTTCCTTAAATCTCATGAACCAACCTCCGCTAGCTTCAAACTTTTCTTCTGCAACTTCCTCACCTCTTTCAGCTTTCTTAGAATTGAAGAGAGTCAGGGCCTTGCTCTGTCTGGACTAGGCTTTGATTTCAGGGAATGTTGTGGCTAGTTTGATCTTCTTTCCAAACCACTAAAACTTTCTCCATACCAGCAATAAGGCTGTTTCCCTTTTCTATCATTCATATGTCCACTGCAGTAACAATTTTAATTTCCAGAACTTTTCCTTCGCATATACAGCTAGGTTGACTATTTAATGCAAAAGTCCTAGATTGTGTCCTCTCCTGGTTTCTGACATGCCTTTCTCTCTAAGCTTAATCATTTCTAGCTTTTGATTTAATGTGAGAAATGTGTCACTCTTCCTTTCACTTGAACATTTAGAGACCATGGTGGGGTTATTAATTGGCTACATTTCAATTTCATTTTGTCTTAGGGAATAGGAAGGCCCAAGGAAAGGGAACGAGATGTGGAATGGAAGAATACATACACATTTATTGATTAATTTCTGTCTTATGTAGGTGTGGGTGTGGCTCTCCAAAGCAATTACAATAGTAACACCAGAGATCGCTGATCCCAGATCACCATAACAAATATAATAATAATGAAAACATTTGAAATAATGTGAGAATTACCAAACCGACACAGAGACATGAAGTGAGCAAACGCTGTGGGAAAAACGGTGCTCATAGACTTGCTCAACACAGGGCTGCCACAAACCTTAGATTCTATAAAATACGCAGTATCTGTAAAGTGCAAAAAAGCAAAGCACAATAAAACAAGGTATGTCTGTATACTCCTGTACATTCCAAAGTTCTGTTCCAGAAGGAGGGTGGAGGATAACCCTTCTGTGTTTTTTATTCTAACTCAACTTATGTGTGATTTCTATTAACTTGCTCCTCACGTACCTCAGACCTGGGGAGATTGTGATTGCAGATCCCTCCTCAGGGACCTTAAATCAAACTGTGTTGCCTCTGGACCTGTTGACGGAATTGGGGTTTGTGCAATAGCTGGGCAGAATGGGAGGAAGGGATAGGCGCAAAAGAGAGAGTTGAGAGCTTTTGGTTGGTTTATCTTTTAAAGCTTTAAAATTCAGAGTATTTATGTCCCACACAATATACATCAGTCTTTGTTAGATTTTTCTAACTTTAAGTCACTGAGTATGTTGAAACTATTTTTAAGCCAAAAAAGGAGTTATAGTTTCATGAGGGAGAGTATTTTATGGATAGTATGTGAAGATCATAATGTGAAAAGACTGTGATATTTGGGACTAATAAATTTTAGGAAGCGTGCTCTGTTTCAGGCATATAAGGAGCTATCAGATCAAATGAAAAACACATACTAAGTATATGAAATCCATTTTGGGAAATCTTTTTAGACAAATGTAGGGATGCCCTCTTGTGTTTGATTTTCCATGGTAAAATATGCTTAAGAAAACAGTCTTCATTTCTTAACCTAGTTTTAGATATGCTCTTATTTTATGAAAGTAGAAAAATTACTTAACATTGATTAGGTGTCTCTAAGACATTATTATATGTTTAAAATACAATTTTTGTCTTCTAAGAAATCACTTTCCTGTGATTAGAATGACTTTTTTTTTTTTACTTTTTTCTCTCATCGATTTCACATTAACGTTGTGAAAAAATACTCCATTGAACAATTTATGTTGGAATTCAACCACTTTCCTTTTCTCAAAATAATGGCTATGGCTGTGGACAAAAAAAAAATGTGCTTGTGAAATATTTTATAGATTCAAAAGTGCTTTCACATAAAAATTTCCCTTGTTTCTCAAAAATAATCCTGTGAAGTGTGTCAATTAAGAAGTGTACACCCCCATCTCTGGTGATTAACATAATAAAATAAAATTAAAAAAAAAAGTGTACACCCCCATCTCTGAGCTGAGAAAACCAAAGCCCTGATCTTCAGCAACTGCTAGGAATCTTACAGCAAGTCTGATAGAGAAGTTGGACCTGAACTTGCCCCCAGACCTTTACATGCTAAAGGCTAAGCTTAACCTATGAGGCTTGACAATGAATATTTTCGGAATCTACTTTTGTGACCCATGACCTGACACATGATCTTCATCTATAGAACAGAATACTTGAAATACTAACCAACCTAGAAAACTGTAGACATTATATGTAACATACATGTCACATATATATATTTATGCATCATATATGTACTACAATATACATGTGCATAGGTATGTGTGAGCACAAGCATGCATGTATATTACCTTATCTCTGTAAGTTGCCATTTATTTAAATTTAAACTATCAGGCACATGGGTGCTTCAGTTGGTGAAGCATCTGCCTTCAGCTCAGGTCACGATCCCAGGGTCCTGGGATCAAGTCCCATATGGGCGCTCTGCTCAGTAGGGAGTCTGCTCCTCCCTCTCCTGCTGCCCCTTCCCCAGCTTGTGCTCTGCTCTCTCTAGCTCATTCTCTCTCTCAAATAAATAAAATCTTTAAAAAAGAATTAATTTAAGCTGTCAAGTTTTTCTAAAGGCAAGTTCCGATAAGGAGAAAATTTCAAAATGTTTAATGTTTAAATACAACTAAATCCTAAAAATACTTAGCTATTTCAGACTTCCTGAATTAGGAAACAGCTAAAGTCCAAATATCAACAACTTTTTTCATCTTAATATCCTAGCGAATGCTCACAAGATTTACAAAAAAGGAAGATTGCTATGAAGACATACTGCTCATTGCTACATTATGAAAATCTTCATCTGATTTGGTCCCACATCAAAGAATGTTTGTTATTCAACAGAATGTTTCCAAGTGCTATCTTACATGTTGAAATGGAATGAATGCTCTTTTTTGTTTTATGAAATGGCATTTTTATATCCTATGAAATGGATGTTCTTTCCATTTTTTTAATACGATGCCTTTTATGATTCTGGAATAATAGATCTGGTCAACTGGTCAGTCTCTGAGTCTAAGATCAAACTGCTTACGGATAAGAGAAGAAAACGTAAAAGAACTTGCAAACAGAGAGGGAAGAACATGAATGTTGACAGCCGTGGTGAGATGACATTTGACCCCTCATGGAGAGCTACTTATTTGGAGGGCAGTATCTGTGTCTTTTAGTTGATGACTCAGCACAGATTTCGCTTCATAGGAAATACTTTCAATAGACGCTTTAAGGCAAGAAACAGATTAAAAATCTCATTTTTCACCAACTATGGCTTTGTGGTTGTCTGCCTTCTTCTACAATGACTCAGAAACACCTGCTCCGGGAGGGTGGCTTCTCCTTCCTGGCTGCGGAGATCTCATTCCCCAGAGGGTGGGGGATGGTGGGCAGCGTTCACATATTCTCCAGAGAAGTCAGGGTCAGGGCGCTACCTTTGTAGCTTTCTGGCTGGAGTAGCTGTTGTGTTTTCTGTTGTGAATCTGGTTGGGACACGTTGCCTTCGTTTTGTGTTGGTGGTTGTGATAGACTTTTCATCTAGTCTGAATGAACCCTTTGTCTCTTTTTCTGCTAGACAGTGTAATAGGTAAGATATTTGTTTGTTGATTTAAAAAAAATAATTAGATGAGGTCATGAGATTCATGAAGTTTGTGCTTATCAAGGCATGAAAAAAAACCACATAGATAATCCGCCCTCATTCTGTCCCACAAGGCTAATTCAGGTCACCTCACTGGGTGGGATCATTAGAGGTAAGGAGAGTGCACCATGACATGCTGCATTCCAAGCACCCCACCTCCACCCACTCGGATGGTAGGAGAGCATCGCCTAGGGGATGTGCTTATAATATATAGCAAGTCTCATGCTCCTTCCTGACCCCAAATGGAAAATATAAATTCATCGTTATGGATTCTTGCTGCAGGCCCCCTTTTTTCTATTATTTTTTCCATTGCTGGCTTAAGCTAGTAAATATGGATGATGGGAGAAGAAAGATGAGCTATATATGTATGTGTGTGAGACTGTAAGTGTGTGTGTATGCCTGTCTGTGTGTTGTGTGTGTATGACAGAGACAGAGAACAGCCTAGAAAAAAAACTCTTCTCAGAAGACTAATGTTGACATTATTTACAACTTTTCAGAATAGATTGTATTTAACTGGGAATTGCCATCTGAATCCATCTAATAATAAAAGAATAAATAAATAGGCCGGTTTATTTCATTTGCTTTTATTCTTACTGCCTAGATACTGTTTTACACTGTTTCTAATAGGCCACATCAATGCCTTTGGAAACCATGTCTAAAAATATACCTAAACAGCAAGTTTTGGTTTCACAAAACATTGCACAAATGTATACAGTGACGTTTTACATATTATTAAGCATTCATTTGTATATTATATGGAAAGTAACAGAATTCTATTTTTGGATATTAACACAGTGTGTGTGTGTGTGTGTTTGTGTGTGTGTATGTATGTGTAACACTGATTTCCCATTAAAATGCTCACAGCTTTTCCCTTTAAGTTTGGCAGTCTGATAAGGGGACTAATAAACAGAGTCACAAATGACTTCTGGAAGGTCAGAGAAGGGGGATCATTAAAAATCTTTTAAAGAACTATCTAACTAAATAGTAACAGCAATTAAAAAAATATAAGGTACAGGTACAAATCTTTGACTTTGAAAACTTTCCAATGGGTAAACTCTGGACCCTGAACATTGAATAGCACTTTGCTTAAGACGAATTGTCATATTTACCTATTTTCAATGCCCATGTGGCTCTGTCCTTTACTCCAGCTGCCCCTGAGGCCATCCTGCTAAGAGACTCCATCTCTTACCCCTCATTTTTATCAAAGGCCTGGGCCCTGGATGCAAGATTGCCTACAAAATTTGGAGAATCCAGTGCAAAGTGAAAATGAGAAAAATTTATTGAAATTTATTAAAAAATTATTATGAAGTTCAAGGTAACAATGGCAGAACATTAAACAAAGCACAGAATCTTGTTAGTGTGGGGCCATGTATGACTATATGGGTTGCATGCCCATGAAGCCAGCCTTGCCTGGAAGGTTTTATTGTTTTTCCACTGGATTGTGTTCTAGTTAACTTCTTGACTCCTTTCTTGGTCATCGGAGACAGCCCACACCTCGTACTTGTTAGTGTCCCTTGACTACTACTCTGCTTCACTTTTTGTGGGTAGCATTAGACCAATGTGCACACCAAGTCTATTTGGTTTTCCAAGATCCTACCGTAATTCAGGCTCTGATGGGCCAGCCCACCAGTGCTCTCTCCCTTACCCATTCCAACAGAAACAAGACAAAGCATACACCTTGGTTTATATAGTTTTGCCATATCTGTCAATAAAGTTCTAGCTACGTGCAGATTATGAAGGAAATAGAAGAGCTTAGAGTCCAAAAACCCCACAAAACCATACAGATTGCTTTAGTTGCCTGAATTTACCCAAATCCTACTTTAAAACAGTCAATTCAATGATCTCAATCTCAAAAAGGGTTATCAAGAAGATACCAGTTTGGATATTTCTTTTCGTTAATTGGAAATGAAAATGGTATATACTGAGTACGTAATATATGTTGGAAACCTTTATACTCTGCCTTGTTAAATCCTCATAACAGTCCCGTGAGGGAAACAGTCATACTTTCCATCAATCCAGAGCAGTGTAATAGGGAGCTTATGGATCATTCCATTATTGGCAACAGAACCAAATTTCTGGGGAAGTCCCTATTGGAAAGTGTTGGGTGAATGGTCAGGTTCTCCTTCTAAACCCCATTCTCTCCCCAGTGATGGGAATTTTGCTACCACTCTCAGTGACACCAGGTGTGCTGCCCCTTCTGTCATGTCAGTGCCTTCTGTTCTTGCTATCTTGTCCTCCATGCTCCAGGTGAGGCCCACCTTGAGATGGGCCACTTCATAGCATAGTCTGAGTCTGCTCTGGAATCACACTGCTGGGGTAGGCTCTATTACCACTGAGGCTGTGTAGGAATCAAATTCCATGATCCTTAAAGGCTGGGAACATCTGTAGGATTCACTCTCCTGCCTATCCTACAGCTGAATCTCTTTTGGCCTCTTAGAATCTCTGTATTTTGAGGCCTGAGGGTAATAATGGTGCTGTTCTTTCCAGCAGGAAATGATAGGTGACTCTTCCGGCTTCTTTCCAGAGAGGAGATTCACTCCATCTCCCCACTATGTTGTCCACAGCCTCAACTATAAATTCCTGCATTCCCATAGCTAATAGCCAGATTACCCTCGTCGGCACAACAGATTTGGTTCCTCTCTTTTGGAGATCTCTTTGCCATGTTGACAAATGCTCAAAGTGGTGTAGATCTTAAGCTGAGGGCCTGAAATTATCTGCGGCTATGTCTAATGTTCAATTTCTCCACACTGTTTTTCAGTTAAAGGTATAAAGGATGTGGCAGACAGACTTTAAGGTGGCCTCAGAGATCCCTGTGGTCTGACGTTGATACCCTCTATAACCCCCTTATATAACCTTGTATGACTCCCTTGTATATCCCCCTCTTCCAGACTAGGGCCTGGGACCTGCTTCTAGTCAATAAAATATGGTAAAGATGATAGGAAGTCACCCTTGATTATCAAACATTTTATATTTTGTAAGATTCCATTCTGGTAGCTGACTGGCTCTAAGTTTTCTATTAATCAGGACTCTTTAGAGAAAAAAAAGATATATATAAATATATTTATTTTTTATTAAATTATTAAATTATCCTTATAAAATATCCTTATTTATACTTGAATATTTAATATCCTTATTAAATTATAAGAAATTGGCTTGTACAATTATGGAGGCTGGCAAGTCTGAATCTGCAGTGTCGGTCGGCAGGCTGGAGACCCAGGAGAGCCTCTGATACATGTAAAGATGGAAGGCAGTCTGCTGGACAATCTCATCTTGCTCCAGGAGGCCAGTCTTGTTCTATTCAGGCCTTCCTCTGATTGGGAAAGGCCCACTCACATTATGGAGGACCATCTGCTTTATCCAAAGATCAGGGATTTAAGTGTTAATGTCATCCAAAAACACTATCCAAGTTGAAATATGAAATGAACCATCACCCTCTTCTGTGCTCACTTTGAAGAAGCTGTTATGAGTCCTATAGCTGCAAGAAAATTGTTCTGCCCACAACCTCAGTGACATTCAAGTGGATCCTTTTCTACTTGAGCCTCCAGATGAGAACCCAAACCTGGCCAGCACCTTCACTGCAGCCTTGCAAGGGATCTGGTTAAGCCATGCCTGCACTCCTGGACCACAGAAACAGATAATAGGTGTATGTTGTTTTAAGCAACTAAATCTGTGGTAAATTGTTACACAGCACAGAAAATATACAGAATACAATTTAGTAGTCAAAGAATCCACCATCTTCACTAGAAATGATCTTAATATTCTAGCTTATCAAAATTGTATATCCATTGGTCTCATATGACCTATAGTACAACATTAATATTACAACAGGTGCATTTCTTTTTTCAGTTTTGCTGATCAGAAAATATAACCATAATGTTATGGTTCTCAATGTAACATTAATAAAATCCATATGTCAGTGTTTGATTGTGTATTTTCTACTTTTTCAACTATAATATATAGCAAAAAATGAGGAAAACTCACATACGGTGCTACAGAAGTCAATCCGATGATTGGGAATCTTTCTCATCTCTGTGCTGGTAATCAGAGGGCTGAACCAGATAAGCCTTGCCTATCTATTCTCTAGAATCTTATGACTCCTTGAATAAACATTTATTTATATATTATCCGGTACCACAGAAAGCCAATTCATTCTGAATGTCAATACCAGGCAAGTACAATATACAGTATTATATATCCTCTCTGTATTAAAAGGGTGGGGTCAGACAAAGTGGTGCTGTAAAAACTTGTGACACTACTGTGGAGAAGAACACCACCACCCTTGAGAAATACTATTCTCTGATTCTTGGCTCAACAGAGTTCCTTGAGGTATTTTGAAGCCTTATGTCATTGTGCTCTATGCCAAACTTGTCAGCTAAGAACAACAGATTACCTTGCTGATAAGACATAGAAGATCTTATTTGGTTGCTATGATCCTAAAACTCTGGGCACATACCTGCACAGTTACTTGTCAACTTTCATTATTTTAGATAAATCCAATCTGGCAGCTTGTTTATGCATTCAACCCATGGACCGGTTCTATTGCTTTTGAAATAGAACTTGTCTGTGAGTTTGCCTTTCTGCCTTAAATTTTGCCAAAATTCAGGTAATAAGAGGGCCTGATCTCCTCCAGTCTGTGCTTTTAACTGTGTTGACTCATTCATGCACCATGAAGCAAATAAAAATGGGCTATGGGCACTCCAATACTTTCAAAGCCATCACTGATGGACTGTTCACTTCATCCTAACCTTGTCCTCCTTTGTTCTTCAAGATCAGAGGTTAACAAGTATATGGTGGAAGCACTGTAAACAACTACCTCAGTGGGGGATGTTGTCATTGAATTGGGGTCTAGGTTTCCAGTGGAAATTAGTGTAGAAGTGAGAGAGGTCATGAGACAATATACAGCTATTATAGACAGGGTGGCTGCTGTTACTGTGGTCAGCAAGACCACAGCAGTAGCCACAGTGCTTTAACCATAGGGATCTGTGGCAATGGTTATATAATTAGGATACTTCCTGTCTAGTTTGGTCTTAAGAATCTATAAAGTCCCACTTTATCTAAGAAACTGAAAATATAAAACCTTTAGATCTACTGAATGGAGATAAGATTTGAATTGTAATGATAGGCCCAGCCCATGACCCCATTTCCAAACCTAGAAACAAACCTAGAAGTCCTTGAATGAAAGGAATCTGGATACCCTCAAAGATCCCGTGATGCTGCCATAAGCGCGTACTGTTGATTTTTCTTCTGGCCTTTCCCAAGAGCCCAGCAATTATGTATCGGGGTGAACACACAGCAGTGAAGGGAAATACCCATATCTTTTGGTGATTGTTAGACCTGAGTTAATGCCGATGTCTATAGACCCAGGCACCATCATAAATCTACCAATTAGAGTTGGAGTTTATAGGCATACCCAAGTCTATATTACAGTTTATAACTATAGTTTATATATATTAACATATATATTATAGTTTATACATATGAACTATATATACCTATATATATTATAGCTTATACATATACTATATATACTATATATCATTTATAGGTATACCCAAGTCTATATTACAGTGGGGCCAGGAGCTCCATTAATTTGTTCATTGCATCCCACAGGATGAAGAAGCCAGATTCTAAATGCATAGCTGAAAATAAAATCCCTAGACCCCATTGTCTCCCAGAAACATGGATCAAGAGCTATTCCAGTGGGAGGGCTCACAGAATTCTGTTCCTCCCCACAAGATGAATAAAGCAAAACAATACTACATTTTTTATAGACTTGAGAGATGAAGTTATGGTAATTCCTATACATCCTCATTTAACATGCCCGGATAGCATGCACAGTTGGGAGATGTGGCGTGGAGAATGAAAGTAGATTTACCTGAAATGAAATTAAATCATTACTTCAATGGCAATAGAAGCCCAGATATGGTCCTTTTACTGCAGTAAGTCAACAAAGCTGTAAATCGCTGTCATGTAATCATTGTTTCTTGTATCATCAGTGAAGATCACCTGAGCAATTTCTTCTCATTTGTCAGTGGCAGCAATTCATCTTCACTATTCTGGTGAGGACTACATCCATTCTCTGACTCTCTGTTACTGCTTGCTTCTTGAGGACCGACTGTGTCATTATCCACCAGGATACAAACTGGTTCATGCCACCAATGCAGGTGAGCCAATAATACCTGGTGAGCAAGAAATAGTAGGCGTCGTTGGTTCCTCAGTAAGACAAATGTGAGTCAGCATAGAAGTTCACAAAAACTCAGACGTCTGTCACTTTGGTGAAGTTTTAGAAGGTCCAGGGGCCTGAGGAGGTTAAAGGTATTTCAACATAATATGAAATAGAATTTATCCCATCTTGTACCTCTTTCCTCTAAGAAAAAGACATAAAGCTTCCTATGCTTCTTTAGATTTTGGAGGCACATAATTTTGTGTGAGCTCTTTTGACCCATTTACCATACATCCTGTGAAAATGGCAGCTTTGAATGGGGGTTCAGATCAAGAAAACCCTTTCCAGCTGGTCCAGGCTCAGGTGCAAGCTTTTCTACCATTTGGGCTTCATAACAAAGCAAATAAATTGTATTCAAAGTATCCATGGCAGCCGAGAAGTCTTTATGAAGCCTGTGACAAACGTGGATAGGAGACCCACTGTGTAGAACCCTGGGGATTTGGGGTAATTGATGCCCTTTTCTTTTTTTTTTTTTAAGATTTTATTTATTTATTAAAGAGAGAGAGCACAAGCAAGGGGAGGGGAAGAGGGAGAGGGAGAAGCAGACTCCCCACTGAGCAGGGAGCCCAATGCAGGGCTCGATCTTAGAAGCCAGGGATCAGTACCTGAGCTGAAGGCAGACACTTAACCTACTGAGCCACCCAGGCTCCCCAGTGCTCTTTTCTGCAAACAGATTTAATCTCTCTCTTTCTCTCTCTCTCTCTCTAGATTTCTTTTACACACACACACACACACACACACACACACACACAGAGATCTAAAACTGTTCCTGGCTCACTACTGAATCCTGGAACAGTCTGAATTCCTGACCATGGGATAGTGCATGATCATGTGACCTGTAATGCCTGTCATGAACCAGCTCTTCTCTGATCCTCTGAATCATAGAGTGTGAATATAGCAGTACTGCATCATCAAGGAAAACAGCTACAAACAAGATCAGGATAAAGCCAGTTTTAAAAGCACAAGTAAAATTTTTATTTTTTTATTTTAGAGAGAGAGAACATGCATGTTTGTGAGCAGGGGGTAGGGGGGACAGAGGGAGAGGGAGAGAGGGAATCTTAAGCAGGCTCCACACCCCGCATGGAGCCTGACTTGGGCCTCGATATCAGGGCGCTGAGATCATGACCTGAGCCTGAGCTGAAACCAAGAGTCGGACACTTACCTGACTGAGCCACTCAGATGCCCCAGGGCACAAGTAATTTTTATGAGCCTCTGGCTCATCCTTCTGGGGCTCCTACATCTACAGCTATACCATGTCTCCCTTATTCCACATGTATGGCTTAATGATGAGTTCTCCATGAAAAGTGATAGAGGAAGAAAAAATCTGAATCTAGTTTATAAAGAGTTCAAAACTAAGGAAGACATGGAGTCCTATAGGGTCACAGATATTCTTTTTTTTTTTAAGATTTTATTCATTTATTTGACAGAGATAGAGACAGCGAGAGAGGGAACACAAGCGGGCGGAGTGGGAGAGGAAGAAGCAGGCTCACAGCAGAGGAGCCTGATGTGGGGCTCAATCCCATCACGTGGGGATCACGCCCTGAGCCGAAAGCAGAAGCTTAACTGCTGTGCCACCCAGGTGCCCCGGGTCACAGATATTCTTGAGGAGGGAGGTTGAATAGAACAAAAGTTTTATCTGTCTGAATACTCTAAATGAAGGGAAAGATGGTCAAAATTATGTATCTATACTGATTCCTGGGCTGTGACTAACAGTTTGACTGGATTGGTAGGGATTTGGAAGAAAAGAATGACTGTATTGGTTACAAGGACATCTGACACATAAGTGGATTAGATTTTTAAGGATCTTCCTGAGGAAAAATATTGTGTCTCGCGTAAACACTCCCCACAGGGCTGACTGCATAGGATCTGCTCGGTGAACTGGGTGTAGAAGATGATCTGTTTGAGGACGTACAGTAGTCCCTTTCCAAGCCAGCCACTACCTGCTCCATGTGCCTATGAACAAAATGCAGAGCCAGAGGTTATGGGTACAACAACATGAATTTTTTCCTTCACAAAGCAGATCTAACTACTACCGGTTCTGACTGCCCAAATGGCCAAGAGCAAAGACCAATGCTGACTTTTAAAATTGGCACCAAAACAAATTGGGGGCAGCCCAGCTAACCAGTGGAAGCTCGATTACCTTGGATCTTTCCCATTATGGAAAGAGCTTCAGTTTGCTCTCACATGAATAGAGACTCGCTCCGGATGTGGATTTATCTCCCACACTCACTATACTTCTTTCATGGCCACCATCCATTGATTTAGTCAATGCTTCACTTATCAACATATTGGCTCAGCTTACCTAACTATGCACCTGCTCGACCTTCTTTTTACAGCTAAGGACCAAGTCAATGGGCTTACATCTGTGGGATTTATGTGCCCATCACCCAGCAGCAACTGACTGGAATGACATTGAATGACATTGCAAAACTCAATATAAAACGCATATAAAGTCACTCTAATAATAAAATTTCTACCCTTATACAGATGCCAAGAGAATCTCCTCCCATTATCAAACTCCAAAACAGACATTTAAAAGTTGAAATCTCACTCTTCCCAATTAAAACACAAGAATGGTAAAATCTGAAGTCAAATATTTTTAGTTTCACAAGTGAAATTTCAGAGTTCAAAACTTTCAATTTAAAGACTAATAATTATCTTCTCAAATTTCTTATTTTCTTCAGTGTCAGGGAGGACAGTTCTTTTGGCCTGAGTGGTGGTGAAGTACTCTCAGCAGCCTGAGCTCTTTCTCAGTAGAGAATGTGTAATCATTTCCAGAGCCTCACAGCTTGTATTAATTTGATGCCATATACCCCATGGGCCTTGTTTATAAAGCATTTAATGATCTAATAAGAAATACAATATTATCTCAACACTAACCCCACACCAACAGTGTTTAAAGAACAAGCCATCCCTAGCCTCTCAGTTATCATCATAGCCCAAATTATCTTCATAGGATTCCATTCTTAGTGTTGTCAAAAACCATAGCAGGCACACAAAGTGTCAAAAGGAAGGAGAAAACCATATTGACTTCAGCCACAATCGGATGCCAGTTGGTCAAGAAGACAAAACCTGAGAACTTACTTTTGAGAGGGAAAAAATTCTAGCTTGAAATTAATTCATGGAGCATTTACCAATTTTGTGTCATTTTGTGCACATTTGCCAGGTCTGGGGGGAAAGCTCTTGGTGAATGTTGTACCTCTTTTGGAGTCACATTTGATCCATTGCTCTCTTTTGGCCAAGAATAGAAATAAATATGCCATGGTGGCCACCTGTGTTGCCAGTTCCACATTTTCGGTCCAGCATACATTTTCAGTCCTGGACCCTATGTCCGATTCCACTGCCTCTTTACAAGAGATTGTTTAGGCCTGAGAAAGCTGACTCCTAAGAATGTTTTCTTCTGCAGGTGCATTGGTCAATCCCGAGTCGATCCTAGACCATGTAACTGGAGCTGTGGACAAACCACATGAATCAAAGGAGAGTCTCCTCAGTCATTGACACAAATCCAGAATTTGGAGCAGCAAATGTACCACTGCCTCCCAGGCCTGGCTTAACAATGTAAAACTAGCATATTGCCTGAACACTATAACACATTGAAATCATGTGCCTTGCAATTTTCAAGATCCAAATATTCCACTCAATAACATCTAAAAAGCTTATAGAGTCTTTTCTGCCTACAATTACATTCATGCTGCAGCTGTCCTGTGACCTGAATCACGCAACCAGCAGCTATACTTTGAAGCAAATCAGACCTGCTAAAGGCTCCCCTTACTTTTTCCAGACCCTGAGTGCGAGAGTGGACTGAAGCCTCTCTTAGGCCTACGTTTGCTCATCAGATCATTTGTTTCCTTGCTGAGGCCTAATCTTTGTAGAAGTTTTAGCCTTTGTAGAAGTAGTCACTTCATTATTTTCTTTACCTGCACACATACATGCACATACCCCACCACCATCACCTCTACCACCACTTCCACCACCTCCACCACCACCATCACCTCCACCACCACTACCAATAACAGCTTTGAAAAACTATAATGAACATCTCATAGAATTCAAGGCAGAATCTCTAGCTTTTAAATTGCTAAATAAAATAAAAATAAACAAGAGTTTATGTAGTAAAAACAAATGGACCAAGACAACAAGAACAAATAAAACAGAATAAAGTATAAAACAAAGTAAATAAAACAAGGAAGTATAAGACAAAATGGCAGAAGTAAAGTCAACCATTACTGTCTTGACAGTAAATTTGACTGTGAAATATATTGCCCATTAAAAGGAGGAAAATCTGATAATTAAATTAAATGCTTTTAAAAGTAACGTTTATTATAAATTACACACATAGTTTAGAAATAAAATAAAAAGTGAAATCTTTATCGGGAAAACACTAACAGAGGAAAGCACAAGTGGAAATTATAGTATCAGACAAAGTATTTTAAGTTAAAAATCATTTAAGGAATAAAGTAAATCATTTCACGTTGTCAAAAAAGGTTAACACTGTAATGAAAACATTATAGTAAAAAATCTTTTATGTACCAACTAATAAAACATGATATAATATGCAAACACTAATCGATAATAGTTTCTTTGCCTAGAACATTTGTGAGAAATTATCCCTCACCCATTCTAATTTGTATAATTCACAAAGAATTGTGAAAAAATAGCAAAGATATAAAAAAGCTATGATGGTTCATTTTATGTGTCAACTTAACTGGGCCATGGAATGCTCAATATTTGGGTAAACACTTTTCTGGATGTGTTTATGAGAGTGTTTCTTGATGAGATCAACATTTGAATTATTAGACTAAGAAAAGCAGATGGCAGATCTCAATATGGGAGGACCATATTCAACCCTCTGAAGGTCTGAACAGGAAAAAAAAAAAGACTGAGTAAGGAAGAATTCAATTCTCTGCTTGATTTTCTTCAAGTTGGGACATTGGTCTTCTGACCTTGGACTCAAATTCAAAGAGGAATTTGCACCATTACCTCTCTTGGTTTTCAGACCTCTGGACTCAGACTGGAAATATACCATTGGCTCTCCTGGATTTCTAGCTTGCCAACTGCAGAATGGAGACTTCTCAGCCTTCACAATTACATGAGTCAATTCCTTATAATAAATTTCTTTATATAGGTAGGGCTAGAGATAGAGGTAGGTATCTATATAGATATCTCCTACTGATTCTGTTTCTCTGAAGAACTCTGACTAATACAGATATAGAACTGAGAGTGGTTCTGGAGGAACAGAATATTAAGGATAGGTTTCCTGAATTCATTCAGGGTTCCCTGGAATGGGATTGCTAATCTAATTAGATTGAAAGATTGTAATGACTTTATTTCCATTAGTAAAGACTATGAGCATGTGGATATATCCCTTCTGGCCCCTCCTACAACGAAAAAGGCTCATTCTCCCATAGCCAGGATTCATGGGTCCAGGAATCAAGGCATGGAAATGAGAGTGGCACCACTCAGTATCAGCCCTAGTGACCCAATAGCAAAACTTCTGCTACTTGTTCTGACTCTATGCTCTGCTGACCTAGTAGTTATGCCTAGTAGTTTGCTCCAGAGTAAGGAATGCTTTTACCAGGAGACACAGCAATGATTCCACTGAACTGGAAATCAGGACTGACATCTGACCACTTTGGGTTCCTTATGCCTCTGAATCAACAGGCAAAGAAGAGAGTTACGGTGCTGGCTGGGGTGATGGATCTTGACTACTTGGGGGAAACTTAATTGCTGCTTCACAATGGAGGCAAGGTCAGGAATACAGGAAATCCTTTAGGGTTTCTCTTAGCATTACCATGACTTGTGATAAAGTCAATGGAAGACTACAACAACCAATACAGGCAGAACCACTAATGACCCAGACCCTTCAGGAATGAAGTTTTAAATCACCCCACCAGGCAAAGAACCATGACCGGCTGAGTTGCTTGCTGAAGGCAAAGGGAATACAGAATGGATCGTGGAAGAAGATGGTTATAAATCCCAGCTACCAACACATAGAAATGAGTACCTCAATTGTCATGAGTTATTTCCTTATTATTTTCTTATACGTCTGTGTGTGTGTGTGTGTGTGTGTATGCCTGTGTGTGTGTGTGTGTGCGCGTGTGTAGTACAATGGACTCAATGTTTGTCTCACTACCCAAAAAAAAAAAAAATTCATATGTTGGAACTTGAATTCCCAGTGTAGGGGTGCCTGGGTGGCTCAGTCGGTTAAGCATCTGCCTTCAGCTTAGGTCGTGATCTCACGGTACTGGGATTCAGCCACATGTTGGGCTCCCTGCTCAGCAGAGAGTCTGTTTGCCCCTCTCCCCATCTCATGCCCTCCCTCTCTCTCTCAAATAAATAAATAAAATTAAAAAAAAAAAAAAGAATTCCCAGTGTATCTGGAGATGTGGCCTGTGGGAGGTAATTAGGTCCTGAGAGTGGAGCCCTCATGAACGGGATTTGTGTCTTTAGAAGAAGCCAGAGATCCAGCAACCTCTGTTTCTATTGCTTGAAAAATACAAGAGATCAACAATCTGCAACCCAGAAGAGAGCTCCCACCAAACCTGATCATTCAGGAGTCCTGATCTCAGACTTCCGGTCTCTAGAACGGGGAGGAATAAAGTCTGTTGTTTCTGAGTCACTCAGTCTGTGCTACTTTGTTATCACAGCCCGAGCTGACTAACAGAGGTACTAACCAATTTTTTTATTTTCTTCCCTCTTTTATTCCCTTATAACGCAATATAAAATGTTTGACTTTTGTCACAGTATTTAAGTATTGTGGGTTTTACACTATAGCATTTAAATTACAGGGTATCAAGGAACAGAGTAAAATCACTCAAGGACAGCACCTTCTCTTCTGGGAAAGACCCTGTGTTTTTGATGAACAGAAGAGCTTTGTATCATTTTAGGCAGAATTATGACTTTGTTATTACCTTCATTTGGAGGCCGAGTATTGTTTAAGAACACGTGTGTGAGTGCCCATTGGCAAGGGGTGGATGTGTGAATTTAGGTGTCAACTTGTCTAGGCCACAGGGTACCTAGATAATTGGTCAAAGATCATTCTGGGTGTCTGTGAGGACATTTCTGGATGAGATTAACATTTGAATCGGTAGATTGAGTAAAACGAATTGCCTTATCTGATGTGAATGGGTCTCATTCAATCCTTTGGAGCCTGAATAGAGTAAGTCAGACTGAATGAGGAAGAACTTGCTGTCTCTACCTGACTGTCTTCAAACAGGGACATTAGTGTTGCTCTCCTTCCTGACCCAGACACGGACTGGAACCTACACCATCAACTCTCCCGGGTCTCCAGCTTGCCGACTGCTGATCTTGAATTTCTCAGACCCCATAATCCTATAAGCCATTGCTTATAAGAAATGTATATCATGAGGTATATACATATGTCTCCTATTGGTCTGTTTTCTGGAGAACTCTTGTACAAAAGCATATATGAAAGAGTATATGCACATTTTAAGGAAAAATAATAACACAAAATCTTTATGCCTTCTACCCAGAACAAGAAACTGAATGTTACCCTACCTTAGTGGCCTCTCGTTTGTCTCTCTCAGTAACTGCCTAGGCCTGGAAGTGACACACATCACTTTTACTTATGGCCTATTTATCAGAACTAGTCACATAGCTTCAGTGTAAGTGACAGAGTAAGAGAAATGTGGGGAAGCATGTAGAAACATGGTGAATCTGAACATTTCCTACCATACCACCATCATCAAATATCTATCTGTATATAGCTGTGTTTCTGAATTGCTTAGTTGTTCTATTGGTCTATGTGTCTATCTCTGTTCTAGGACTATACTGTATTTACCACTATAGCTTTAAAATAAATCTTCATATTTGGCAAAATATTTCTTCCCAATTTGTTATTGTTCAAATTGAAGAAGTCTTTCACCCATCTTGTTCACCTCCACCTTCTATAGGTAACTACTTTTTTTTTTTTTAAAGATTTTACTTATTTATTTGACAGAGATAGAGGGAGCCAGCAAGAGAGGGAACATAAGCAGGGGGAGTGGGAGAGGAAGAAGCAGGCTCATAGCGGAGGAGCCTGATGTGGGGCTCGATCCCATAACGCCAGGATCATGCCCTGAGCCGAAGGATTCACTTCAATTACTTAGAAAAGTGGTCATACAGCTTGCCTCCTAAATCACCTTCTGGAAATGTCTTTTCTTTCCACCAGGACTTTGATAGAAGCTTTATGCTAGACCAAGCAGCGGGATCATTTCACCCAGGACTTGGATAATAGGTACACTCTCCTAGAGAGAGCAGTTTATATTTCTTGGGTTTGGAAAACAAGCACTGTGTGAAATGCCAGGACAGGTGGACTGCCAGCATTCTGATCGGTACAGCCAGCTTCTTAGGAAGTACTTGTATCTCCTCCAGCTCGTGCATGCAAGCTAGGGTAAGGACTTCAAGTTCCTCACCACGGCGCATGACAAACACGGTTTCACTC
Organism: Ailuropoda melanoleuca; assembly: GCF_002007445.2. Lineage (NCBI taxonomy): Eukaryota > Metazoa > Chordata > Mammalia > Carnivora > Ursidae > Ailuropoda > Ailuropoda melanoleuca. The sequence goes on from NC_048218.1 coordinate 16,911,122, forward strand.
TGAAAAGGTTCACAGGGCCCATTGCCAGATGCACATCAGCACAGCTGAAAAACCTCAGTGAAACAACAGAACAAGAATCAGGTGCGAAGAGCGTGATCTCCCCCACGTGCCTGCCAAGCTAATTTACTACAAAAGGCAGTTTTATGAAGCCAGATCAAATAAATCATATAGGAAGAGTGATTTATACTGACCACTTAAATGAGTGTAGTTCAATATGCAAAAAAAAAAAAATGTCTTTCTAAGACAGATTTTCAAAAGTAATGTTAATTAATGTTTTGGAAATGAAAAAAATAGCAAAGCCATGGTTTCTTCAGGTCATTCCTATTTTATCTTGATGAAAACAAGCAGACAGCATACAGGAAAATGCTTTTCCTCATCTCTATTTTAAGGGAATCAAATGATCAATTAATCTAAAACTGGTTTCAAGCAATTAGGAGAGAAAATTTATATAAGACATGTCAACAAGGAGAGACCAAGGCTCACTCTTGCTTTTCGTTGTGGCGTTTTACAAAATTTACAGACACACTAATCACACTAGGTACATGACACTGGTTGTTTTATAGAAGTAACACTTTTTACTGTTTCATTTTCTCAATATTTTTCTACCAAAGTTCCAATACTTAAAATGTCTTAAAACAAAAGTTCTTTAAGGGGCAATGGGGAAAGTCAGTGTGGGCCGCCATAACAAAATACGCTAGGTGTCTTAAACAACAGAAATTTATTTCTCACCATTCTGGAAGCGGGAAGTCTGAGATCAGGGTACCAGCAGGGTTCTGGGGAAGGCTCTCATTCTGCCTCGAAGACTGCCACCTTCTGGCTGTGTCCTCACATGGCAGAGAGAAAGGGATCAAGCAAGCTTCTCCCCAGTCTCTTATTAGGGCGCTAATCCCATCAGGAAGCCCCCACCCTCCTGACCTATTCTTACCCCATTCCCTCCTTAAAGTGCCATGTCCAAATGCCATCACACTAGCGGCTAAGGCTTTAACATTTGAATTTCAGGGGAACATAAACACTCAGTCTTTAACATCTACCAAACTGAGATTCAAAATCAGGGTCAAAAACAGGTTATGGAAAGCAGGGAATGGGAAGCAGAGGTGAGTAGGCAGGGAAAAGTGCTTAAGAATACTTCTGGAAAGAGAACTGATGAATTAAGGCAGCTGGGTCCGTTAAGATTATTCTCCGAAGAGAATAAAATCTATTTCTGGGTTCTGAAGGGACTTTGTGTCCTTTATGTCCCGAATACACTCCAAATCTGACTGCCTGATTCGCAGGAGCTGAATGGTAGGGCTACGTCCCGCTCTTTTGCTCTGTATTCTTTTTTTTATTTTATTTTATTTTTATTTTATTATATTATGTTAATCACCATACTGTATGGTGCTCTGTATTCTTAATGTCTGTTCTTCGTCATTGTGGGAATTTGCTATTGACAGCTATTATTCCAGAAACATCCTTATGTATTTTTGAATCTTTGTTTAGTATCCCCAGCTAGAATGAAGCCTCTTGAGGGCCGACAGTGCTGCCCACCCCATGTCCATTTCTGAATGACTACATTACTAGCCAATTGCAACCTGTAACATAATGTTCCTTTTTAAATTATTCACCAAAATTCCTGCTTCTCGTTCATAGTTCTCACACTACACCTCACATTTTCTCCAGTTTCACCTTCTTTAATAAATTCATCTTCCCTTTCTTCTATATATGTCATTGTAGCTTTCAGAATTTTCTCTACAAAAGTCATACGTGGTTTACATTTAGCATTTTTGTATATCACACGAGATTTTCTTAAACTATGTTTTAAAGAAGAGTTCGGATTTTTTAAGATCAGGGTTTTTTATTTCTGGGAAGTCATAAATGGAATGACAAGCATTTGAATGCTGCCTTCTTTAGGACATATTATTATGATGATCAGTTATGAAAAATTAGAATTTTGCCTTTGTCTCTGGGTGCAATTTTGACCCAACTGCCATCACTAAATGCCAACAGAAAGTGTTAATTCCTGGCAGGCCATCCTCTTGAGAAAGTGATCATTATGTGTAAAAAAAAAAAAAAGACACCATTTTCATGTATATATATTTCCTGTGTCCTCTGTGAGGCATGGTTACCTTGAAAGAAACCGAAGCTTTTTTTTCTATTTTGCAAGAAAAGTGTGTCAAGACAAAAATCATAGTATTTTAGCCAAATATTTCTGTAATATTGTTCTGATTATAAGTAATATCTTCTCATTATGGAATATTTGGAAAATATGAAAACTATGCAATGAAAAATAAAAATCACTTGAAGCACAGATATAAATAGCATTAACATTTTAGGGCATTTCCTTTTATTCTCTCTATGTGTATAAATATATTTTACAAAACAATGTATATTTATTTCCGTGCCTTGCCATTTTGCTAGCATTATATTAATGGTGTGTTTCCACGTCATTAAAAACCTCAGGAGTATCATCTCTAATAGGTGGAAATTGTTCTATTGATGGTCATATTGTTTTTTTGGTAACAGCTTTATCAAGATATAATTTATGTACTAAGATTCATATAATACACCCATTTAAATAGTTGAGTGAATTATATGAATATAAGTAAGTATGTGAATTATATCTCAAGCTTCATTCATGTCGTAGCATATATCAGTACTTCCTCCCTTTTTATGGCCAAATAATATCCCATTGCAGTGAATACGTTTTTAAGGTAAGTCTTTATAAGATAAGGATATTGATTCTAGGCTTGCCATACTTGGTGAAATTTGCTTATGGAGTTTTATAAAGCAAAAAGGATCCTTTTTTCCAACTTTTTCAAGTCAAATATATTGATTTTTTTTCTGTTCTCAGATTTCCTTTTTTCTCCATTCATTCAACAAAGCTTTATTAACAGAATACAAAATACCAGGCTTTGTACAGGCCTTGTGAATACAATGTAAACAAAATCGACACAATTCCTGACTTTACATTTCTGTCTTTATCATACAAATAAAGATATAATCAAAATTTAAAAGCTAATCAGAACTATCAGTGCCCTCTAGCTGTAGCCCACCAGCAACATACCTGTAGTCAAACAAGTTGGGTTTATTGGCGCCTTACTATGAGGGAGAATCCCCACCATGGTGAGTCACGGAGCATCTTAATGAAAGAGTGTTGGGGGGTGTTGTTGAGTTGAGGGCTTATGTTTCATGATTTTGGAGAAGGTTCAAGAAAGCATATTTTTGCTCTGAATTAAGTGCTGTCAGAAAGTAAGGATAATTCTAAGGTTTCTCAATAATTTTTTATCTCAAGGCAGGAGGATGAAGGTAAAGTCATAATTGGCCAAGAATTACCAGTCACTCATGTAGCTAAAGGAGGGGGATGTCTGGTCATTTTGCGACTTGGACTGTGTTCTTGATTTTGGCTGTGCTCAGTCAGACATGACTCCATAAAATTCCATAAAAACAAGTGGCTTTCTTTTTGTTTTGCCCCATCACAGTCACAGAGTGGCCTTGTCTGCTATGTTCTGTGACATTCTTTATGACCAGTAGAACACCATGGCCCAGCTGTTAGAGCCAGCTCAGCTTAGCTGACAGTCATCAGGGCTACTTTTGTCTTCTTAGTACCCCCTCTTTTGGCCAAGGGGAGACAAAGTTAGCCTGCAGGATATGAGCGTACAGTATTATTGTGATGTTTGCCATGATTTTTCCTATTAGGAGATTTTCTGGAGAAGACTGTCTATAGTTGGACTTGGGTTAGTCCTTCCTGCTCCTGTTGCTAAAGGAGGTGGAGGTGAACCGTCCGATGTGACAATGACTGTCCAATAACTCTTAAGATCTGGAAAGGATCCATTGGCCAACTGTAACTCAATCTCCAGTGGGAAAAGTGCTGACTAGTCCTTGTAAGAGAACTTGAAATAAGACCCTACATTACCAAACCCAGGCAATGAAAATATACCCCCACATTCATCTGGGTCTTTTCTACAGATCTGGTTGGCTTTTTCCCCCTTCTCATGGATTTCTTTTTTTACTTGATCTATAATATTTATATAGGTGTAGCTGGATGTGTTTATTCTAAGCATAAACTGCCCTTTGGCTTGCTAAAAGGAAATCAAATGCTATGTAATTGAGCCTGATAATGCTGGTTACTGAATTCAAGCTGTTTTGTTGCACCTACAGAGCAGAAGTTGTGTTCTTATAAACAGTAGTGATTTAAAGGGGTATAGAACCCAATGGAAATATAAGTATTAAATATCTCAACAGAAGTGAGCTGATGATTGGTCTCTTAAAATGGGAAACTTTTCAAAATGGAGTTAAACAGCTGCTAAAAAGCTTTCTGGAATATCTCTGAAGAGAACAAACAATATTTTAGCCAAAAAGTCCCAATATTTTTCACTCTTGATAGCTACATTTCTCTGGTAGGGTTGACAGGTCTGGCTATATAATTAGATCTAATGAAAAATGAAATAGCAACCCATTTGTTCAAAAATTATTAAGAATTTCACAATGGCAACAGCAAAACATTAAACCATCCTGAAATTCTCAGGGAAGAGCTATGTGAGACTACAAAAGTCACATGCCCATGAATGTTTGTAATAACTTCAGTAGAAATGTTTTACTGATATTGGGTCAAGGTCCCATTTTTACAAGACTGAAATCTAGGTTAATTTCAGAATGTATTCACCAGGAGAAACCTGTAGAAGTGTATTTTGGAGGACGCCCGGGTGGCTCAGTTGGTCAAGTGTCTGACTCTTGATCTCATGTCTTGATCTCGGGGTCATGAGTTCAAGTCCCATGTGAGGCTCCATGCTGGGTGTGGAGCCTACTTTAAAAAAGGGGAGGGTGTATTTTGATGGCTATTAGAGCACATATTGCAGAACTCCAACCAGAGGAATTAGAGGGAGCTGCTGCTCTTCAAAATCCACAACCATGTTTGAATGGACACCGTGCTTCCCATAGGTTGTTGCCAGCAAGTGAGTAAGCACCTCAGTGATATGAAGACAGTGGCAACCCTGGGGTGCAGAAAACTTCTCTAAGGAGCAACTTTGCATTGTACACTCCCCAGTGGCTTTGCTGACTTCGTTAGATTGCACAATGGTCCAGGGTTCTTTCACCCAATAGTCTTTTCTTCTCCTTCATTCAGGTTCAGAATTAACTTGAGCTCTGATGATTCTCCCAACCTCTCCCTGCTTCTTTACCATTTGTCGTCACAGGCATTTCCTCTAAAAAAATTATTTGAATCTGCTTCTTCTTGGACTAACACAAATGGTACCAGATATAATCTGAGAAAATAGGTGGTAAGAGCAGGACTTGAGAATGGCTCACTCACTGTTTAACAGATGAGAGGATGTCTCTGCTTGGTAGATAGGGCACGAATAGTCTCTGACATGTGGTAGTGGCTCAATTGCTAAAGATTGCACGGACAGTGGCCTGGATCAATGCACAATATGTGTCACAATATGTGTCTCAATATGGCACAATAATGTGTCAGGTGCGATGCTGCAGACATTTGAAAAACATGGAAGAAACAATGTCTTACAAAAGACAGCAAGAGAGCAAATTTGGGGTTAGCTGATTATTACAAAAGTGTATTGATATTTTATAGAAGGATAATGAGAAATTGAGAGCTTCTAACAGATAGTTAATGGTTGTATGAGAGACAGAATCTAGGTGGAAGCTCACAAAAAGGCCCTAGTCACCTTCAGTGGAAGGACAAATATAATGGAGCTGCAGGCCGAAGACCAATGATCAAAGTCTCTGAGAGCTCCAGAGATATCAGAACCCTCAGCCAAGGCAGGCTATTATATGAAAGTCAAGGCTCTGGTGGGAAAATTCTGGGATCCTGAAACAGGAGATGGGAACATCTGGATTGATGCCTCTGTCAATGTTTACAATATATCTACTCTTAGACCTTCCAGGCTTGCAGAGTTGGCCCATCCTTCCTTGGTGAGGTCTACCACTCCCACTGTGCTCGAATATGTTGCAGTAGCCTCTCCACCACAACACAACTGATTTTCTGTCAGGAGAGGCTTCCATCCTCTCTCCTGACCATTAGGTCAACCACTACTGTCAAATCCCAGCCTGAAAGAGCTGGGGACATGGTGGTCCTGACAAGAGAGGAAAGAGACCATATGATGAAATAGTTTCTAGAGTTAGCTGACATGTACTGGTCAGAGATTAGGGGAGTACCCTGGGATTGGAGTTTGAGGGTATTTGATGAAAGGGGTCAGAATATAAGACTCAAGAAGCAAGAACTTCTTCACCTGGGGGCCCTTGCTCTTAGGACTTAGGATTTAGTATACAACTGACTACCTCTCAGAGCTGTGTAAACTTGCTTCTAGGGTTACTGGAATAAAATGTCAGCCAAATCTCAACATAGTGGAAATCCTGCTTTGCCCTGACAGATTTTAGAAGAGGGAGTAAAGAGGCTGACAAGAGGGCATGATGGAATGACTATCTGACTCAATGCCAGAGACCCACGAGAGGATTTGTTCCAGGAGAGGACCTAGAGGATACACCATTCTCCAATGCCATCGAGAATGTGCTGGTGAGACCGGCACCAGAATTACCAAGAATTTAGTTGTGGCCTCCTCTGTAGGCCATAAATTTTGGTGGAAGATGCAGTCACAGAGCTAGGATCATTAACAGACGTGGGGATAATAGGGAACTGAAGAAACAGAGATCAGATTGCAGCACTAGATGGCCACAAACCAGGAGGCCACAATTACCATAATGAGCAGCATGTGGAAGGGAGAGACAAAGGGCAATGATCCACTGAAAGTTGTGGAGCTATTTAAAGGCGCATGGTGTTCCTAGAGACAGAGTACACAGGCAGTCAGCAAGAGAGTTGCTTATTGTCTGTAACCAAAGGAACAAGAATTGAAGACCAGGAGGCCCAAACTAGTTTCTCATTAAAAAACAAAAACAAAACAAAAACAAAAACAAACAAACAAAAAAAGACCTCTTACTAAGTTTCTACAATTCATTGACTGAAGAGGTGATTGCAGCCCTAAAAGGAAGACTCTTTCTTATAACATCAAGGTAAGTATATACTGTAACTATTCCCTTAAGTCTTTGCCTAAAAAAACCTTATAGCCGTTTACTTAGGTGATACTATTCTGGGGAAAGGAAAATATCGAGCCATGTAGAGGACTATTGGACAGTTTCTGAGTTGACATTGAGAACTGGGAGATCAATAGCATCATCATGGCCCCACTTTGAATGGGAAGCCTATATGTCAGTGTAATATATGGAGTTCTGCCCTATAGTGTGCCCACTGCATCTCCAAGCCACTACATTTCCCCCATCCTTGAGTGCATCACTGGAATTGATAGATATGGCAATTGGAGTAACCCCTGTACCAGATCTGTGAGGTAAAAACTACCATGTGGGAAGCCAAATATAAACCTGAAACTGCTCTCCCCCCACAACGTTGGCCAACATAGTAAACCAAAACCAGTATCGAATCCCCAGAGAAATGGTGGAGTTTACTGGTAGTAATAAAGACCTAGAGAGTGCGGGGTTGGTTGCCCCTATCAGAAATCTATTTAATTCTCCAGACCAGACCCTGCAGAAAATGAATGGATCCTGGAGAATGACTGTAGACTAGTGTAGACTGAACTGAGTAGTTGCAGTGATCCAGTTGCTGTGTTAGATGTGATTGAATTGCTAGAGCATCTTAATAAGGTCTGGGGGACATGATATGCAGCCATTAACTTGGCAAGCACATTGGTTTTTTTTTCTGGTTTTCAAACATGATCACAAGTATTTGGAGACAGATAAAAAATATTTACTTACAGTCTTTCCGTAAAGCTATGTTAACTCTCCTGTTCTCTGTCATAGTATGGTACAAAGATATCTGGGCTGTTGACATCCCTCTGAACACCACACTTATCTGTTGTGTTGATGGCATCATGCTGATTGGACAGAAAACACAAGTGGCTGGTGTGCTGGGGTCTTGGTAAGACACACATACTCCGGAGGATGAGAAATAACCCCTATTAAGATTCAGGGACCAGCCACTTAGGAGATCCCATGGTCAGGGACATCCGGGACTAAAATTAAAAGACAAATTACTGCTTCTTACATCCCCTATCGAAAAGAAGGAAGCATAGAGCCTGGCAGGCCTCTTTGGGTTCTGTAAATAATGTCCTGCATAACAAAGCCGGCTGCCGGCATTGAGCTGGGCCCAGATCAGGAAAGGACACTGCAGCATTCCTGTGGGGTTGGAAAAGATGCAGCATGGAACTTATAACAAGCTCCAGTGGGAGAGTCACAACATAGGTTCCAGGGATTCTGAAACAAGGCCACTCCATCTACAGCAGGAATGGTGGTGTTTGACAAACAGCCTTTGGCATATTTCTGAGCCCTGGTAGAGATGGAATGCTCAACCATAGGGTGCCAAATGACTGTGTATTGGAAAATGCTTGTAATGAGCTGGATTCTATCAGGCTCACCGTATCATAGATTAAGATAAGCCATTCATCATGAGATGAAAAGAGTACACCTGCATTGAGCTCAAGCAGGATAGAACAGGCTGCAGGTAGCTCAGACCCCTCATGTCTCCCAGAGTTGCACCAGTGCCCTTCCCTGGCTTGCACTCATGGCTACATGAAGGGACCCTACAACGAGCTGAAAGATAAGGAAAACATCTAAGTTGGTTTATAGATGCGTTGTCTCAGTTCATGGGTGCAAGCCGAAAATGGATGGTGGCTGCATTACAGATACATATAGGGGTAGCCTTGAAAAACAGTAGAAAAGGAAATCTTCCCATGAGAGCTGTGAGCAGTATATTTAGTGATTCACATTGTGTGCAAGGAAAAGTACCCAATAGAGAATAGGCGTAGATTTCCATGCAGTGGCCGATAGTGTCATGTCTGGTTAAGGACCCGGAAAGAAAAGGACTGGGAGAGAAGAGACAAGCAAGTCTATGACAGAGGCCTGTGGATGGATGACCTATGAGAGTGGGTACTAAATGTGAATTAGATGTTCATGGCCACCACTGGAAAGGCACCGAACAACATAGTAGACAAAATGACTTGGCTGCATGATGTCAGTCAGTCCTTGTCATTGACCACCCCAGTACTGCATGACGGCAGAGCGGTCATGATGGCAGAGAGAGAGCCCAACAGAATGGACTCTCACTTACCAAAGTAGGTCAAGCTACTCCTGCCTCTGAATGCCCAACTGGTCAGCAGGAAACCACACTGAGACTTTGATATATTATCTTGCCAGAGCTACTGTAACAAAGTACCACAAACTGAGTAGTTTAACCAACAGAAATTTATTCTTTCACAGTTCTGGAGGCTAAAAGGCTACGACCAAGATGTCAGCAGGGTTTGTTCCTTCTGAGGGCTGTGAGGGAAAAACTGTTCCAAAGCTCTCTCCCAGCTTCTGATGGTTTAATGAGCACTCTTTGGTGCTTCTTGGCTTAGAGAAGCATTCACTGCTCTCTGCCGTCATCTTCACATACCGTTCTCTGCCTTTTGTTTATCTGTGTTCAGATATTTCCTTTTTATAAGGACACTGGGCATATCGGAATAAGAGCCCACTCTACTCAAGTATGATCTTATTCAACTAATTACACCTACAATGACTCTATTTCCAAAGATCATATTCTGAGATGTTGGGGATTAGGACTTCAACACATGAAATTTGGGGGGGGATACAATTTAACCCATAACACCCTGACATAGGACAACATTGGATGCCTTCCATCTTGGAGTATTGTTTGTCCTCACCAGGACAGGCACTATTCAAATACGGATTTTCCTTTCCTGAGTAGAACTTCAGCTAGCATTCCTATCTGGGGGCTTATAGGATGCCCTTTTTACAGCCATGGAACCCCACCTAGCACAGCCGCAAACCAGAGTATAGGAGTGCCCCAGGACAACCCCTGTGCCATCCAGAGGCAGCTGGCCTCAGAGAACACCGGAATGGCTTCTAAAGGTACAACTGAAGCCCTCCAGTTCTGAGAAATCACCCTGAATAATGGGGTGCCATTCTTTAGAACAGAGTACATCTATTGTATCAGAGACTCCAAGAAGACTCTCAATCCATTCTGAGAATAACCAATTACCAGAATACCTCATGGTCCATTTGGTTTCTACCCATTTCTTTTTTTTTTTTACAACCTTATCAGAATTATGATGTGGGTGGGTAGGACATGCATTGCAAACATCCTTGCAAATGCTCGTAAAATTACCTCACCAATATTCAGTATCACTGCCAGTTGAGCTGTGCTATTATGGATAATACCCTGAAGCATTTTTGCTACACTCCACTATTATTATGTCTATCTCCTTAGATAATAGAAAAGCATATAGTTTTTTTTCAACTTGTTTTCATAAGATTTTCTGCAGAAGTCAAGAAACACTATAGCATTTGAAGTCATGGACTAGCCCAAAATTGTACTTACTTTTAGTGTAAATATTTGCTCTTTTATCTTTTGCTAGCTGGCAGATCTGGGCATGGAAAATTAATTTCACCATTTGAACTGAGTTAATTTTGGGGAGTGACTTATATTTCAAGAGTAAATTCAGATCTGTTATAACATAACCTGCATGGCAATTTTCAGGTTTTCTTTTGAAGTTAAGCCATCAGCAAACAAAATTAAATGACAGATATTTGAGGGCGTCTCTACCAGGTCTCTGCAGTCCTTGGAGACTTTCCTAACAGGTGAGCAATCATGGCATTCTCCTCCTTCTGGTAAGAGAAAGGGAGCGGCTGGGCTTAGAGTGTTGCAGCAGTGGGAAAGAAGGTGACTAGCTGAGAAATTCTGAGTGTGCTTTGTCTGCATGGGAAGTCATTTATTTTAACAGAAGTCATTCCGTTTTAATGGAAACCCTAGAACTAAATTGGTTGAAGCTTCCACAAAATTTGTAACTGCTCTAGGATGAAGTGGTTATGCCTTGGCTACTGCATCTAATGAAAGACCGAAATGGGCAATTGGCTTTTGATGACTTCTCCATATTGACTCAGTACCCTGTAGTGGAGTGAATGTCTGTGTTCTCCCCAACGTTCATATGTTAAAATCCTAACCCCCAGTGTGGCTGTATTCAGAATAAGGAAGTAATTATGATTAAATGAGCTCATAGAGGCCCTGATCCAATAGAATTAGTGTCCTTATAGAAAGAGACAACTAGAGAGTTCAAGTTCTCTCTTTCTGTGCCCATGAACCAACAAAAGGCCATGGGAACACAGCATGAGAAGGTGGCCGTTTGCAAACTAGGAAGGGGGTTCTCACCGGAAACAGACCGTGATGGTGTCTTGATCTCCAATTTCCAGCCTCCGGAATTGTGAGGAAATAAATTTCTATAGTTCCAGACATCCGATCTGTGGTATTTATTACAGCAGCCCAAGCCGGCTAATACAATAACCAACAACCTGCCTAGACTTCTCATGTGTAAAACTGAAAAGGGTTTATGAGTAAAGAATCCTAAAAATGAAGCATTTCCATAATCATTTATTGTACCACTCTGTCACTTAAACATGTGTTAACAGAATATTTGAGGAACATAAGGAACCTCTGCCAATCTGGGTATAAAATAACTTAGTATTTTAACAGAAATTTTAAAAAAAGACCCAAATTTTAATTTTACTCCTTTTGTACATGATTTATTTAACAACTTGTGATAAAAGTTTTGTTTATATAACTCTGTATGTATTAAGTACTCACAAATATATAAACATACACATAAGTAATAAATTTAAAACATTTAACTGTATCTCTAAGATGTAATTAACCCATCAATATGTTGAAAAAACAAAATATATATTATATTCAATTTACCATCTTGACAAACTGTGATGACTTTTTTAATAGAAAAAGAGAAGATCATATTCATTATCATGTACACATATTTCTATTTTTCTGGAATGTCATGTATATTATCTTTGTCATTTATATGTTATCTATGACTTAAGTAACTGATGTCATTTTCTCCAGAAACAAGAGAAAACTGGAGAATTGGGGAAAAAAGAACAAAAACTTTTTTGTCCTTTTTCTCTGTGAACAGTCATATCATGTCATTTTAATAATTTGAAGTATGACATCTAAATATACACATGTATAAAATATGTTTCAAAAGGATTTTCACATTTTGTTAATTGCTAGACCTTGGAAAAATTAGGGTAAAATTACGATTCTAACCAGTGTTTTGTATCTGTTCATTACTTGGAAATTCTTCAGTCATCCAAAGATTATTTTTTAATTAACTTAAGCATTTTTTGAAGACAATCCATCCAATAGAAATATATTTCAACCCAATATATCTGAAATATTATCATTTGAACATGTAATCATTACAAAAATCACTAATGAATGATTTCGTCTGTACTAACTCTTCAAAACCTGGTGTATATTTTACACTTACAGTGTATCTATATGATCTAACCACATTGCAAGTGTTCAATTAAGTAGCCTGTGGCTACCATACTGCACAGTGTAAGCCTTCAAGCTAGTTAAGGATCTAGAAACTACAGTTGTAGCTAACGCATTAAGTTCTTAGGAGCTGGAGCATTTTAAGAATTTCATCAAATTAAATCTTTTCAAAGGATATCCGCTATGATCATTTCATTTAGTTGAATACATTCTGATATATTTTTAAAATTTGAAAATCAGGGGAGTGATGCATGGGTTAGGATCTCTAAGATCTATAAGAGCAAGTGGGGGCAACCAAGCCGTGAAGGGAGGGAAGCACACCCCAGGTGTGGAAGAAAAGCAAACGCAAAAACCTTGCTGCAACACTGACGATGTACAGAGGTTGGAAAGGAAATTTGGTGGAAGCGGTGGTGTGGCCCGAAGTGCAGGTAAGGCAAGCATGAAGCCATGCAGCAAGAGAGGAGAAAATGGGCACAGGGGAACAAGTGGGCTTGCGGACCGTGCCTCTGAACTACATTTCTTATAGCAAGAGTAATTTAAAACAAACCATACTGGAGAAGAGGAGAGAATCAGAGAAAGCAATAGTGACTCGACCACGTTTATACTTTGAAAACCTCATGCTGGCTGCATTACAAAGGGAAGAGAGGGGATTATAGCAATTTAGCGTAGGAGACAGGGCAATAGAAAGACTTGGTGGTCACCAACGGGTAGCTGGAGTTGGCCGAGCAGAGGACAGTGGCCAGTGACCCGTCAATGTAATCAACTGTCTGCCCAGGAAATAGAGGAACCTGCTTTTTCTTTTCTTTTCTTTTTTTTTTAAGATTTTATTTATTTATTTGACAGAGACAGCCAGCAGGAGAGGGAACACAAGCAGGGGGAGTGGGGGAGGAAGAAGCAGGCTTCCAGCGGAGGAGCCTGATGTGGGGCTCGATCCCGTAACACCGGGATAACGCCCTGAGCCGAAGGCAGACACTTACTGACTGTGCTACCCAGGCGCCCCAGGAACCTGCTTTTTCAATAAGCCTAAGGATGGACACATTCTCCTATGGGCTCCAATCAAAATAAGGAGCTCAAAACTTCTTAACCAAAAGCATATTGTATGCTATCCATTAATGGCACCTATTAACATTATTCCATTGTCTTCCTCCCCAGTCCTCTAAATTATTTTAACTTGTGTTAAAATAAATTTCTAGGCCCAAGATGGAGCCATTCCTGATCAGGGTAGCTTGTCAGCAAACTTAAATTTAGATAAATTTTCGTGTCTCTACAAATGCTCTGCTTGACTGGAAACATGGCATGTTCAGTCAGCCAATCCCCAAATGCCAGGCCAACTGTGGGCTCTATACTTGCTTCCTTACTCAGTTTCTATTTTTCTCTTCCTTGTTCCTTATCCTTTATCTTATTAAAAAATCCTGCCTTCTGCCCCATTTTGCAGTCCTCTGGACTCTTGAGAAGAGAAACTGCCCACTTCGTGAAGTGTTAAATGAAGTTTGTTTGTTATCATCTAAATTGTCTTCTTTAATCATTTTTCATAGTTGGTTCTGGACTTGTTGCAATTTGTGAAGTACCAGAAAAATAAAGTTTCATTTTTGTGTAAGCCAGTAAGAATTTAAGAAAGCTCCCCTCAGCCTGCCTCTGCATCGTGGAGGACCTAGCAAAAAAGCTTACCAGTGGGAATCCTAGGAGGGGGGGCCCAGATGGTTCCATTTTAATAAGTTCCTCTGGTGAGTCTTTACCATTAAATTTGAGATATAATCTTTGTATGGGACCAAGCGGTAGGGAAATGAAGGAGTGGCAGGTCAGGAGAACTGAAGGAAGGATTTGAATACAGATAAAAAGACTGTGACCAGAAAGACTGATTTTAATGGGACTATTTCAAGTGCTTTATTAGTGGGCCTGTGGGCCAGATATTATTGAGAAACAATTCCTCAACATGCCTCAAAGGCCACCCACCACAGAATTACTAGCTCTAGTTGATATCCCTAATAAATGGCCCCGAAAATAAACTCCAACAACCAAGACTTCAGTAAAGATAGGATTCCACTTAAAAAAACAAGAACAAAGCAAAACAAAACAAATAAACAAACCAACCCTCCCCCCAAATCCCGGGGAAACGTCTATATGAATGAACCAGAAAATATCAAAGGAAGCAGGAGATTTCATTGAAATTCTTACTATTGGCTTGAATGATTGCAAGGTTAGCAAAAAACTGAGCATGAATATGAAATATAAGACAGAGGCAGCAGATGTTTCATTCATCGGAACCCAAATATTGGTTTGGTAATCTTTACCATCTTTTTGAAAGAACCACAGTCCAAGATGGGGAGACTGTATCAGTCAAAAGCAGATATACTCAGGGAGGCACACATGAAACATGGGGCTAAGTGAGGTTTGTAGGGGCAATGTTGTCGCCCAGGCCGAAGACACCCAAAGTGGTTCTGCCAATGTGCGTTACACCATTTTGGCCATCACTTATAAGAGAGGGTAGCTGGAAGAACACGCTTCCTTCCACATCAGCTCTGCGCCATGAGGCCGAAGACGGCCTGTGGACAGAACTGCATTATGACTTCTGTGAACCCTAAAAGGTTTTGCCCTCATGGTCCCTTTTCTCCATAAAAAAATTATATTTTTTTATATAAAAATTACACAAAAAATTATATTTTATAACTATGTTGCTAGGTAGGTGAATATAATCAGGCTGAATGCATTCTTATGTATTATTATTATTACTGTGTTTATATTGCTTACCTGACCAAAAAGAAACTAAGCATTTCCTGGGCCTCTGAAAGTATCCTGGGCCCTAGACACCACGTCTCTTCGGCCTTGTGGATGAGCTGGCCTTGAGCGGAGGAAGTAGCCATGGCTAGAGAAGAAACCACAGTGAGAGTGGACCCAAAATCCCTGACTGAATAGTGTTACCGCTCAGGGATAACAGAAGAAAGATTTTGTTTTTCGGTTTTTGTTTTTTGTTTTGAGAGAGTGAGTGAGGGGGGTGGGGGAGTGGGCAGACGGAGAGGGAGAGAGAAAATCCCAAGCAGGCTCCATGTCCCGTGCAGAGCCCAGAGCTGAATGCAGGGCTCGATCCCACAACATGAGCCAAAATCAAGACGTTCAACCAACTGAACCACCAAGGCTCCCCAGAAGAAAGATTATTTTGAAGAAATGAAGGGAAAGAAACGGTGATGACTAGGTAAACTGGTTCTGTGAGGGAAGGATTAGCACAAGCCCTGATTTGTAGCTTTTGCCAATTTTTGTGGTATACTCTCCTATGGCCAATGTTAAGCTATGAGTGATTTAACGACCAGTTTTAAGAATTCCTGGATCTTTACCTATCAGCTCTTGCTAGCCTGTATGAGCACACCATAGCGGAGGACTGTTACCAGGCTTTAGAACATTTTAGCTTTCTGAGTAAACCCACCAAGGCACCCAAAGATGAAGTAAGCAGGCTTCAAACCCAGTTGCCTGCACGCCTTGATCACAAGAAAGCCTCCAGCTTTCCCCCCACCTGTTGCTAATCATCGCCTAAAAATTACTCCAAAATCAAGGACACCTAAAAATGCAAATGAAAGCTGAACTTATCCTGTGGTTATTATCAGAGTTCATTCCTGCTGAAAAAGAAACGTCAACATCATATTCTTATCATTTTAATAGGAGTTGGATATTAGAATCCAGAAATACCTTGGCCTTCTTCTCTGAAAGCATACAGAGGAAAAGATGTGTGGGAAGGCCTTGAAGTCGAACTTTCTCAGCCTTTAATTTGCCACAAGAGCTGCCTACCCTCATTTCCTGCAGTGGCCAAGAGAAACCAGGGCCAACGGAACTTTATGTGGACTAGTAGCAGTCTTCTCGGAGTAACTATTTGTGCCTGTGCTCTTTCACACTCCTACATTACCCCAAATAAATGAGCCTCCCTTCTCCCAGTAAAGAGCATTTCCAGATGCTCTCTAAAGAATTTAACGATAGAAGTTTCAAAATAATAATGCCCTTGAAGAGGAAAGCTGACCCTTGTTTTGTTTTTTATAGAAAACACACCATAGTGGGTCAAAGTGTCTTAAGAAGTGTGGGTACGTATATATGTACATCGGTACACACATCTGTACACACATCTGTACACACATCTATATAGATATATGTCTACTATACACACATATATAGAATTTTACATATACATAAGTGAGCAATATATGATTACATATATCAATTACATAAAATTATAAATCATATTATATATTAATATATAATGACTATTATATTATATATATACCACACACACATGAATTATATGTATAATTAATATATAATTATATCACACACACACACATACACACATACATACATACACACACACACAATATTGGTTTTCTATGGTTTCTGTAACAAAGTACCAGTATTTACTGGCTTAAAACAACACAAATCTGATATCTCACTTCTGGAGGTCAGAAGTCCAAAATCAATCTCACAGGGAGACCACAGGTCTGGTTCCTCCTGGAGGCTTTAGGGCAGAACCTGTTTCCCTGTCCTTTTCCGCTCCTAGGGCTGGCTCCTGTGTCCTTCCTTCCATTACCCAGTCTCCCGCTTCCACAGTCACGTCTACTACCCACTAACCTCCTGCCTCCCTTTTGTGAGCACTGTGATGGCTACTTCTGTGTGTCAGCTTCACTGAGTCACAGGGTGCCTGGATATTTGGTTAAATATGGTTTCTGCGTGTGTGTATGATGGTGATTCTGGATGAGATTAGCATTTGAATCCATAGACTCAGTAAAGCAGACTGCCCTCCCCAAAGTGAGTGGGCCGCGTCCAATCAGTTGAAGGTCTGAATAGAATACAGAGACATCTGAGAAAGAATTCTCTTTGCCTCTCTTCAAACTAGGATAGAAGTTTTCTCCTGACTTTGGACTTAGACTTGCACTGGGCCTTACAGCATCAGCTCTCCTGGTTCTCAGGCCTTTGAACTCAGCCTAGAACTATACCATTGGCTCTCCTGGGTCAAGACTACTCAGTTGCAAGTATCACATAAGCCAATTCTTTATTTTATATATATATATTTAATATATATAAAGTATCTTATATATTATAGATTATATAAGACAATAGTAGTTAATATTTATAATATTAATTGATAATAATTACTATAATATATAAATAAGATACAACATATTATATTTCATATATTAGTTTTAATTATTTAATTAAAATAATTATAATTTATATATATATGCATGTGTGTATGTAGAGATACATATAGATATAGATATAGATCTCCTGACTAATACAAGGATCCTTGTGATTACCCAGATAATCCAGCTTGATTTCTTCATCTCCACATCTTTAACTTAACCACATCTGCAAAATCCGTTTTGCCATATAAGGTAACATCATTCATCTTAATACGCACACACACACACACACACACACATCCAAGCATTAGCAAATAAGTTTGATTTGTCTCTGACTTTTATGTGTTTAATATAAAGTGTTACAATTATAATAGAAACAAAATAGCTTTCAAGTTTTCACAATTAAAAAATAAATTTTGTGGGGTTTTAATAGATTGCTTTAGCTTCCTCTAATTACTGTGAAACATTTATCTAAAATCTCTGTAACGAGGGTCTTAAAAGACCTCATCAATATTATCTAATTTTATTCTTGCAATATCCAAAGGAGAGAGAAGAGTTGTCAGGTATTTTGTGATAACAAAAACATTGCAAAGGACAAGCTATTGAAATAGAGGGAAGCGATTTATTAAAAGTTCCAAGTATCTCTGAGTTACTGCTAACTTTTGACACAGAAGAAAATGAATAGGTATTGGGTGCTCAACTTATGATTTAACTGCAAATACATAGATTAAATAAACAATTGTTATTGGCTCCTAACTAAAAAAAATGTGTAGTATAAAATATACAGACTATTTTTGTATTTACATCTCATCAGTTTCATGTTTGTATGTCTATTATTTTTAAAGTCCCACTCACATCATAACAGATCACACCAGCAATGCACGTTTCATGCAATTATAGGATTAAAATTCAATATCAGCTATTATACATTTCAAAGAAAATTCACATCTATCAGTTCTTGTAAAAATGGATATTTTTCCACTATAACTTTGGCCATTTCCCAACTTCTCAATTATTTGCCTGTTCCAATATACTGTAAAGTCCTGGAATCAAGCTACCTCCTCTCATTCGTCTTCGTGCTCTAGAACATTCCTGCCAAGGCGTACAATGTTGGATGAACTCTGCTGATGCTCTACTCCTTTCCCTTTAACATTTTCACAGTCTTTTCTAACCAACTCTTAAATGGTAATTGAGATGAGGTTTCTTACATTTTTTGGTAAGATTTTATTTATTCATTTGAGAAAGAGAGAGCATGCACACATGAGTTGGGGGAAGGGACAGAGGGACAGGGAGAAGCAGACTCCCTGCTGAGCAGGGAGCCTGACATGGGGCTCGATCCCAGACCCTGAGATCATGACCTGAGCTGAAGGCGGAGGCTTCACCGACTGAGCCACCCAGGTGCCCCGTTTCTGATATTTTTATCCCTAATTCGTGTCTATCCACATGAAATGTCACTATCAGAAGAGTCTCCCCCAAAAGCATCTCCCTCTACTCCCCAGGAAAGCCACAGCTTCTACCATGATTATTGAGCATGCATGTGAGTGTGTGTGTGTGGGTGTGTGTGTGGGGGTGTGTGTGTGTGGGTGTGTGTGTGTGGGTGTGTGTGTGGGTGTGTGTGTGGGGGGGTGGGTGTGTACGTGTGTGTGCATTATCTTTTTCTTCTGGCAGGTTTGTGGCTGTGCATTTGCATGTATTTCCAGAGTTTCATTTTGGAGGCGCTACTGTTTGCTTTAGTGATTAGGGAATTCCCCTTCTAAAAATGGCCAGCTTCTTCTTGGTCCTTCCCGGAGTGGTCCCTTGCCTACCTGTGCTGGTTTGCCCGCCGTCCCCGCCTATGCTGCAGCTCAGGCTTCATCATACTTCTTCCTCCTGCTCGCTGTGCCAGAGCTCCGTGGGTGGCCTGCTGCCATCACCCTCTGCACCTGTTCCAATTAGCAAGCCTGAGACGCCGCCAGCTCAGGCCCTGTGCTGGTGACCGGCTGCGTCGTGTGACCTCACTGCTGGCAAGACAGCAGCTCCATGGTATGCAGTGTCTAGACACCATTTGTTGGAATTGCTTGGTGGGCGAAAGCTGTGTTGCTAGAAGTTTCTCACAGCTGTGTGCAAAGGTTGAAAAAATAAGCTCATTAGGGCCTCAACAGCCAGGATTAGGTCATCCATCTCTGTACCATCAGTGCTCATCACAGGGCCGGGCACTTAGTTGGCATTCACAAATGTTTGCGGAATTAAAGCAGTTGGAAGCAATATTGATTTTCCGCTGTGACTGCAAAATCTAGGATAGCGTTGGGGTGAAGAGCCTGTATGCCGGTGGCAGAAGGACACTGGGTTCAAATACCGACTCCACCGCTTTCCAACTGTATTAACATTAGACAAGTTTTACCACAATCCTGGACCTCATTTTCCTCACCTGTTAAATGGGGACAATAGTAGTCCCATTTTATTCGGTTGTAATTAACAGAAGAGCTCATACTTGGGAAGCTCTTAACAAATCACTAGGCACCATAGTTAAAACCCCAACAATACTGTATTTTTATCACCACTTTTCATCTTCAATCTCCCAACCAGACTTCCAGCTGTCATAATTTTCTTAATCTGATATAAGTGATAGTACGTTAAACACCACTTTTTAAATATTACAGGTAAATGAATTTAGTAAAAGTATTTATTTCTTTCCTCATGTTGAGGAAGTTAGTTTGGGTTGTCAGAATGTCTTTCCCTGGGACCCCTGGGTGACTCAGTCAGTTAAGTGTCTGTCTTCAGCTCAGGTCATGATCCCAGAGTTCTGGGATCGAGTCCCACATTGGGCTCCTTGCTCAGCGGGGAGCCTGCTTCTCCCTCTGCCTGCTGCTCTTCCTGCTTGTCCTCTCTCTCTCTCTGACAAATAAATAAAATCTTAAAAAAAAAAAAGTATTTCCCCATGCAAGGGAATCAGGAATCTGCAGTCACCAGTCCTCTTTGCAAAGAAGGGTAGGGGAGAGCCTGGGAGGCTGGGGTCTTCCTTCTCAGTCTTACATTATAAAGGAAAAGACAACAAGATACACAAATCTGGAACAACTCCAGTAGGGGGGAAAAAAGTTGGCAATGAAAACAGATACCTTGAAAGGCAATAAATACCTGTTGAAATTTAACATGCCCAAGAAAATGGACGTCTGACATTTTTGTGGCCAAGTTGAGAACTAAGCTCCAGGAAATTGGAGGACCCATGGGGAAATGGCCTTTCTCCAGAAAGAAGGCAGCATTGGCAGGGATGACTCTGTTAAAAGAACTCTGCCAGGCTGAGATGGCCCAAGTGCCTGAGGAAGTGGGTGGGGATTGATGGCAAATGCTCATGAGCTCTCACTGGGTACCGGTGGGACCACCCTCCTTCCTGCCTTCTCCAAGAGAAGGGCATCGGTGTGCAGGTGGTGAGCCCTTCTGGGAGTAAGGCCCTGGACCATTCCTTTTGAGCTAAATTAGTTTTACCTTCAGGGCTGTGATTTCTTTCCCCCGCATCCCCTCCCCCTACCCCACCTGTACACACACATACACACCACACCTCCATTTTATTTTTTTTTAAGGTTTATTTATTTATTTTAGAGAGATAGAGCACGGGTGAGCGGGAGGAAAGCCAGAGGCACAGGGAGAGAGAGAACCTTGAGAAGACTCCACACTGAGCACTGAACTTTACGCGGGGCTGGGTCTCACCACCCTGAGTTCATGACCTGAGTCGAAATCAAGGGTCAGATGCTCATCTGGGCCACCCAAGTGCCCCACACTTCCATTTTATTTATTTAGGAACAGTATGTGCTGCCATTAATTACATAGCATAATTTACTATGTAGACGACTTAGGAAAGGTCTCTGAACAGAGGTAGCTGGTGTTCATTTTGGTCATATTTTACCAGCTGCCACTCACTGTCACCTGCCGAGTCTCCTACACGCCCCAAAATACGGCTTCTGCAACATCATATCATGGCATCCTGGTGGATCTGTACACACGTTAAGGATGATTTCACCACCAGCAGCCATCTCTTCTAATGTAGAAGGACGAAAGGAGAAGACAAATTTCATATTGTCATTAAATTACGTTTTAAAAAATGAACTTCCTTATTCAACCACGAGGTGGCACCTTTAACTCAGAATCAGCTACCACTAAATCTGTTAGTAATATTTTACTTTTATGCAGGCATTTTTACTGTTTGGGGAAGGAGTCTAAAGCTGAAATAAAAGAGAATGCCATGTCTCAAAAATTTTAATTTTAAATAAAATCCCATAAACTATAGTAGAGAATAATTTCTTAAAAAATGAGCTGCATTAAAAAAAGTTTTAATGGCCAAATTATAAATAATCCTAGGCTACTTAACATGCCAAGTGACATATTTATGTAAACCTACATTTTGAGATGAATAGATTTGTCAAATGGAGCAGTTGTAAATAAAATAAGAAACCTGGATTTTCTGTTGCACTTGACTCACAAGGAATTGAATTCCTGTGTCTTCTTAAACCTAAGTTTTCACAGTTACATTAATGCAAACTGATTTTTATTATTTAATTTGTATGAGGACTGCCACTGAAAGGCAAGATACTGCCTTTAACACAAATGGTAAAACCGCTTCCAAGCCAAAGGTCTTTAAAGAGGACTGATTTCACCTGAGTTGATTATATGAAAACAAATGGAAAGGCATTTGAAGTGTGCCTCAAGCACGGTAGCTGCTGACCTATTCCCTCGCCTCTAAAAGGAAATGATCAATTTAAGTGAGAAATGCTGGCTTCTTCCATGAAATCCAGCACTAGGCTTTGATACTATGAGCTAGCATTAAGTCACAAGATGGGTCATGTCAATGCCAATGTAGAGTCCCCATGGTCCCAGTGACCAGGGCAAGATGGGTGTTGCAGAAGCCACATTTTGTGAGCTGGGGCAAGTCACTCCTGATGAAATCTAACTAAATCAAATGTCGAAACCATCCTTGGAAGGGCCACCAGCATCCTAAAGGGACTTGGGGAAAGCCTTCTATTGAGTAAATGGTCAGGAGAGGATAAGGGAGTAACAGCACCGTCTTAGCTGGGACAGGGTGTTAGGACATCATGAAGGGACTCAAAATGCGAGTGTCAGGGTTTTCTTTTCTGCTGCATCAACATATTATCCAGGTGTTGCTTTCTTCTGCTGCTTCAGCAAGATTTTGAATTCTCAGACTTATGAGCCCTGTCTAGGGCTGAACCCTGCCTCAGACCACAAATGGCATCACTAATGCTTAACGACAGAGGTGCAGACTACCGATAGCGAGAGATGCACCCAAATGGAGGGGTGCTTCTCTAACTCTTCAGCACAGGGCTGGGCGAACCCTCTCTTGAAAGGAGACTGAGGTGCTCTAGGCTCTGCCATGGTGCCATCTAGTGCTAGCAAACGTTATTGCACTTTCTTGATGGTACTGGTTCCCATGATGAGCGCCTTGGTGCTAGACCCCCGGCTTCCAAGGGCTCTCGCATGTTCTCCAGTCTTGGGTCTGAGACAGAAGAATGATCCAGCTTTGTGGGCAGTTGAGAGGACCACGGGCATCTAACAGGAAAGTGAGACAAGGTTTGTGGTGGAAAGGAACAGAAGCATTGTTTAGTTTTTCAGGCTTAGTCCCTCAGTTCTACACCCCTCTGCCACCGTTATCATAATAACATGGGCAGAGGGGACGCTTAGGTTTTTAATCCACTGTATTTTTGAGACTTTTAAGTCAGCTGTTGATTGCACCACATCTTCAGAAACATTCCAAGGGCCTAAACCCACACTAGGCAGACATCGGGTTGTGCTTCTGCTTTGGTCATTGGCTCCATGGGAGGGAGTTTTCTCTCAAGCTTAAGAGAAACAGACAAAAAAGCAGCTAAGCACGATTTTCCCCTTTTCCATATTGGACATACAGCCCTTCTGTATTAATTTCCTGGGGCGACGGTAACAAAGCACCACAAATAGATGGATTAAAACAATAGACATTTGCTCTTTCACAGTTCTGGAGGCTAGAAGACCAAAATCAAGATGTCATCAGACCATATTCCCTCTGAGACTCAGGGCAGATTCCTTCCTAGCCTCTTTCTAACGTCTGGTGCGGCCACGCTGTCCAATCTCTGCCTCCATTGTCTCTGTGTCGGTCTTTGATTCAATCTTCCCTCTTCTTAGAAGATTTCAGTGATACTGAGTTGAGCCCACCCTATGTTAATTTCTTTATATCTGCAAAGACCTTATTTCCATGTAAGGTCACGTTCACAGGTATAGAATTAGGACTTCAACATATAGTTTTAGAGATCACAATTTTACCTATACAGCCATCCTAGTATTTTGGCTGTGGGATGTCCAGGGCAAAATCATATCTATTTTTTTAACAATGCTCTGTAGCACTTATATTGTTTTTCAAAGTATTTTCATGTCAGTTAACTAATTTTGTTCTCTCTAGAGTCCTCCGAGATACCAAATCAATACAGTTATCCCAGCCAAGGAACTTATAAGACACTTAGCAATTTTCCAGACTATCAAGTTAGGAACAAATTAGCTCTCTTTACCACACTCCCCTCCTAAAAACAAACAAACCGAACAAAAAACTTCAGAACAGCTCTATGACTCAAATAACAGTGAAGAATGTTTCTAGACGATCATTTCAAAAGTCACATTATGAATTTGGATTTATCAAAGTGATACCTTGGGAAGTTTTGCTAAAAGAGGAAATAGATATGTACGGCTCACTTGAACTCTACCTTCACATTTGACTTCAGTTCCAAACTATCTTTCCTTGATGCTAAAATTCTAGTATGACATATAGTTATGACATTTCATATAGGTCCTAGGTACAGAAGGATGGTCTCATATAACACTTACAGATAAAAGATTGCTTTTAAAATACATTCAGCTTAGAGTAAGGAACAAGAATTGCACAAAAATTGAAATGAAATGTATGGTGCTATCATCAAAAGGAAATGCAGAGTTTTTGATCTACCATGTTGGTTAGTACTAAGTTGTGGCAAAGCATCAACATAGTTCACTAAAACACATTAAATTAATTAATTCAAATTTGGAAGCACCTTGTGTAGACGGCCCAAGTACCCATGGAGCCAAGACAGCCATAATTTCTTTTTAATTTAATCATCACTAAGGGAGGTTATATTTAACTCTGACTCTAAATTCCACAAAACAAAATCAGAAAAAAACTCAAATTGCCCAATAATTAATTATAACTGATGTAGTTAAAACAAGTAATTAGTTTCCATCTGATTTATGAACAGTCAAAATCATTTGCTTGGAAGTCAACGACAGAGAACATTAAAAAGGCAAGAGATAGGTATGCTGCTTTGTTTTTAGAAAAATACACAAGTCATCAATTTCTTTTTTTTTTCTTTTTATTTATTTATTTGACAGAGATAGAGACAGCCAGCGAGAGAGGGAACACAAGCAAGGGGAGTGGGAGAGGAAGAAGCAGGCTCATAGCAGAGAAGCCTGATGTGGGGCTCGATCCCATAACGCTGGGATCACACCCTGAGCCAAAGGCAGACGCTTAACCGCTGTGCCACCCAGGCGCCCCACAAGTCATCAATTTCTAAAAGACATCCATTGTGTCTTCCCTATTGGCTGGACTGGGATACAAGCAAAGTCTGCAATTAACATTGACTTGTCCAAAGTCTAGGTAGGGGTCAGTATTGTCACAGTGAGTAAGGGTGTGGCCTCTGAGTTAGATGCTCAGCTCAACAACTTGCTACTATGAGCAAGTCATTTTATCCTTCTAATCCTTGCCTTTCTCAACTATAAACTGGGAATGATAATAATAATAGCACCTAATTGTGGCAGAGAAAATACTGTGGGTTTTCCAAACAATTTCATTTTCTGTGGCCGCACAGGTAGTCTTCCCAGCTCCCCTTGGATCAAAATGATGCTGTTAACTAATTCTGGCCAATGGCATGTGAGCAGAACAAGTATATGCCATCATTTCCAGTCTGGGCACCAGAATACTGGCTGACCAGCTGCATGCAGATGACCCCATAGAGGAAGTGGAGGTTCAGGATAGGGATGGTGGAGATACTGGTTTGAAGAAATCCAGAATCACTAGATTCCAGAATCACTATTTGAAGAACAGGAATTATAAAATGAGCAAGGAATAAAACTCTTTTTGTTAAGTCACTGAGATTTTGAAGTGCTTGGCTAAGGCAATTCACATACACAAATAATATACCACCTCATAAGGTTGTCATAAGATTGAAAGGTGCTAACTGAATTTAAATAAATTTTTTTAAAAAGATTGAAAGATGGAATAATGAGATGGTGATCATAGAGCCTAACAACTAGTGCATTTTCAATAATTGATGGATATCATTACTATTTAAAAGCCAAAGAAATGTATATGTTCTGTGAAACATTATGGCCTTGACAATAGTTAGAATACCTTGGGGAAAATATAGATATTGGTTATGTATATAGTCTATCTTATAATGCATAAAATTATATTATTTAATGTAGTATAATATCACTTCTTATCTCTTGGCATAGAAACTGGTAGAGCATCAACATTCATTAAGGGTTGAATGAGTAATAGTTTCAATGAATAAATTAATTTATGAATTCAATATAATCAAGGAAATTTCTCCCATTTAATTGTACTGGAAACGTACTAGGTACCCTATAGAGATTTTTGAAAAGACTCAAGAATGACAAAAGTGCTTAACACTAAGAGGAAGAAGGAACACAAAGGTGTTCAACCCATTCAGTTAAATGTATCATGTGCTAGTTCTTACATGATACAGTGAATGCATGAGAGTTTGTGTGATTACTACCTACCTAGCGTACCCATGCTTCCCTATGTTCTTTTTTTGGAAAAATATAACATAATGAATGGCTTAATAAAACAAAAATAATATTCAATATAGATGATTCTGATTGTATAGAAGATTTGAAAGGGATTTGTCATCAGAGTTTACTAAATGAGCCATCGTCTTGACTAAGTATCCAGATGAAAGACCTAGACGTGAAAGTGCTTCTGACACTCAAAAACCACAGAGATAGCTTTTGGCTGTAACTGAGGGCTTGACAACTGAGAATGAGAATAGAAAACATTTGTGGAAGGAAGGAATTGCAGGCAAGGCATGAGATATTGAATGTGTTGGCAAAGTACCAGAACTCCCGTCCCACACCTGCCACTCGCCAGGGGCGTGGGGGCAGATGATCTCTCAGAGGCTCCATTCTCTGGTGCATAAAATCATGGGATTAGATTGATTGGCTAATTTTGCAATGATTCACGGTCATTATTTGTTCAATATCATCATTATAAACATTAGTTTTCATCGTGCTATGCGTGTGGAAGAAACAGTTAGAAGAGCTCCAGCTGATAGCATGCTAGATAAATCACCTTTTAACTGTGTAATTTTTTTCTTAATACATAAATAGTTGCTTACCACAGAAGCCAAGTGATGTCAAATAATAAATTGAAAGACGAATGGCAACTAGAATATTTTATTCATACTTAATTGGCCATACACAGTTTGTACGTACTCCGAACAAACAAATGCAGAATAGAGCATGTATTCTAATGCACCTCTAATAACAATAGAAGCAGTGTGGGGAAAAAAAATTGACCCAGCAAGAAAAAGATGATTTGAAGATGTATTTATGGCACACCTATCCCTCCAGTTCCTAGGCAACGGGTCTTGTTCAAACAGAAAGAAAGGTAGATAATTATAAACCACAGTATATTTGGTCTTCCCTGCTTAAGCAAGGGTCTCTGCAAGAAATAAAAGGATATATGAATCCCACAGAGTCGTTTCATGAGTCTAATTTTCAATGGAATTTCTTGATTGAATCCCAGGACCTTTCACATAAGGTGCGGTCTACTGATGGCTTCTGCCCCCAGCCAGACTGCGTCCCAGCCCCTCCCTCGCCATCCCCCTCTGCTCTGCAGTGCTCTGCCTTAGACGCCATGGGCAACTATTTTTAGGAGACACTGCTGAGAAGAGGATTCGAGGAAATGGGT
Source organism: Ailuropoda melanoleuca (assembly GCF_002007445.2). Lineage (NCBI taxonomy): Eukaryota > Metazoa > Chordata > Mammalia > Carnivora > Ursidae > Ailuropoda > Ailuropoda melanoleuca. The sequence goes on from NC_048218.1 coordinate 16,938,546, forward strand.
AAGCATAATACTATTTCCTGGCAATTTATTGAAATAAGTCTGTTTTTCCAATCCAGAAAATCCCTTTCTATTCCCAGAGAGTGAGCTCCAGAGTTTGTCTGGTGTTGTTTTGCTTCGGGATGCCGCAGCTCAGGAGACGCAGCCAAGCAAAAGCCAGGCACACGGTTCAGGCAACGTGGAGACAAATCAGAGCCCGTCTCGGGTCTGCGAGAGAAACGCCAACCAACAGGGGGCATGAGCTGTTCTTGAGCATGTTCAATTTTAAATCCAAACTAAGTATTTATCAACTTGAAAAGTAAAATTAAAGGATTTTGAAAAATCCTGAAAAATTAACTTGAAGAATCCCTCTCTTGACGCATTGAACACACATTGACAATTAGTTGTGAGGCATCTTGTCTGTGTCAGATGCCGTTTGGGGCACTGAGGAACTGGTGGTGGACAGACCAGACACATCATGAGTCCACATTCACGGAGCTTCTAACCTGAGGAGGAAAGTGGAGAAAGATACTGAACCAACAAATTAATAAGTGACTAAATACACGTTATGATCACATCCGAGGAAGGGAAAAAAATGCAAATTCTCTAAAAGCCAGTAACAAGAGAGTGCCCTTTGGTCTGTGCGGTCAGAGAAGTTCTGTGAGAAGGGGATTTAAACTGAAGACTGAAAATGAAACACCTTCAGCCAGGAGTCAGGGAGGTGAACAGCATTTCACACAGAGGGAACAGCATGTACCAAGGCTCTGAAGCAAAAATGTCTTGTCATTTCCAGTAGAAGAAAAAGGAACACCAGGACTATAGAGTATTGACTGGGGGGTGGGGGCAAGGGGAGGTGGGAGTGTGTGTGGTATAGGCTGAGATTGAAATGCTGTTGGCTGGGCATGCAACTCTTGCTAAACAGTTCATATTTCATGCCAAGTGCAGTGAAAAGCCAGCATAAGGTTTACATAAGCCAATGATATGGTCTATTTCACTGTGAAAAGAATGGACTGGGAAGCTAAGAATTAAAGCAGAGATACAAGTTGGAAGACTCCATAGCAAGAATCCAAGGAGAACTACTCTGTGTCATTCAAGGTCTAATCAGAAAAGCAGAACCTACACAAAGTATCTTAAAATGACGGAATTTAATACAAGGAATTGGTTTTCCCTATAATAGAATTGATGAGAAGCAAAACAGAAGATGACAGTAAGACACTCCATAGATAAACAATATCAAGAAACCTCTACCACCCCGGGGCTGGAGGGCCAGCAGGAGGAGGTCATATTAGCAGAATCCAAGGCTGTGTCATGGGGTGGAAGCAGGAACCACAGTGGACAAGTCCAGAAGGAGCTGAAGCCAGGAAGGGGATGAGGCGATTTTGGGGGATGGTGCCCAAGACAAGAGGCACTCTCTCCCACTGTCACTCACCCCAAAGTGCTTTCCATTGACCACGTCCAGCTGGAAGCCAGCTTACGCCGCAGCCTGGGAAATTCAGACCATAGGAAGCAGCCACCTTCAATGGAGAACAGAAAAGTGGAAGGACAAACAGACCAGGAACCAGCATGTGTGCTTTGAAGACAAAATCTAGAACTGTAAGATGAAGTGTAGAGAGAAGCAGAAACAGAGTTAAGAAAGACCATCGTGTCTCTGGCTTAAACAACGAGGCAGATGGTGATAACACTGACTTACAATGACAAAGAAAGAGAAGCAAGTTACAATGGCTAAAGGTCCAATTATTGATATGTCAAATTTGACAAGCCAATGAAACATCTAAATGGAGAAGTCAAATAGGATTGAAAAGAGAAAACTGGTTAGAGAGAAGATAGTCAGTGTATAGCCATGAATTCAGAAGAGTGCTGATACCTTTGTAAGGGGAGTGGATTGGGATTTGGAAGGTATAAGGAAGATTTGTCTCTATTGAATTATTCTATTTTAAAAAGTTGTAAAGCAAGATGGTAGCTACACTGGTGGAGAGCATAGCTTAAGGTATACAGCTGTCAGATCACTGTGTTGTACACTTAAAACTAGTAACGTTGTGCGTCAACTCTCCCCTAATGAAAAAGTAACTAGAAAGAAGTTAGGGAGGAAATTTTTCAAAATGTTGAGACTTTACAACATTAAGTGGGAAGTACATGAATGTCCATTATATTATTCTCTGTATTTTTCTCATTGCTTAACATATGTATGACTAGCAACAATGAGAGACTGATTGGGACAAAGGGTTAGAGACAGTGGGTGCAGGCAACTCTTGGACTGTGCTTGGATATAAAGGAGTGAAGAGAATTTGCATCATGAAGATAGGCATCAAAGAGAGGTTTGTTCACTTTTAGTTGAGTTTTGGTTTTTTAATATCAATGATACCACAGGGTATTTCTCTGCTGAAGGGAATTATTTTGCTGAGAGGGAGATTTAAGACATGTAAAGCAAGGAATGTGGTCCTTGAGGATGTAAGAGGGACTGGGACCCAGATCACACATGAAGGAGTGGCCTTTAGAGAAGGAGGAAAAACTAAGTTAATTAACCCGAGTAGGCCTCAGTAATAATTATTTACATCTATAAAGATATCTTTGAAACTCAGGTCAAAAATAAAAGATTCAAAATCAGTGGTTTTAATACAAAATGGAAACATGAGAACTGTTTTCCTATTCTAAAGCTAGATCTTATTTTAAATGGTTCCCACCAGAACACGGAATTGGGGGAGTGTGTACAGATTTATGTACTGATTTCTTTCTTTCATAAAACCAGTCTTAAGTAGATAACTTCATTATATCATTGGTTTGGTTACCCTGAAGGCACAGACATGAGTACTTAGAATTTCATTACTGTGAAATGTCAGGGTACACAGGGTAATAGAAAATGAGACCAAAAGAAGATCCTAAGTAATTTTCTGCTTTGTTTCTTTCTGTCAGAAGAGGAGTGAACGCCATGTCTCTCTCAAAGTTAAAGCCCAGTCTACAATGTAAGGTGGTCGCGGGAATGGAGGGCACCATCCTGCTGTGATTCTCTGCAAAACCTTTCTCCCCAGAGATAGTTTAATGATTGTCATCCCATTGTTTATTAGGTAGGAGAATACTCTCCCTAAGTACTCATAGTTCTATTATCTTGTATGTCAACCAATTCTCTACCTTCCTTTGCTCTCTCATTGCCTAAAATCCCCTCATTTCACAGCTCATTTGTACCTTTGCAAGAAACAACCATGTTGAAATTGAGCAGAAAAGGTAATTAAACTCAAATCCTTTTATTTGGAATCAATTTTGCTATAGGTTAAATATGTTGAGGAAAGGTTTGCGTGGATGGAGTTTGAAGATCTTAGTAAAATGATGTCATTTCTGTTTCCTGCATACCCAGTAATGGACAAGGCCCGCTCCCCTCTCTCCCAGTATTGAAAGGGGCATTTCAAAGCAACAGATGATAAAAGTCAACTAGCAGATAGAGAGGAGGGCCAGAAATTATACAACATTTCTATAATATCCATATGTGGTAGGCAAAACAATGGTCCCCAAAGAGGTCCACATCACATTGCCCAGCCGAGGCAGTCTGTTGCCTTGCATAGAAAAAGGAACTTTGTCGATGTGATTAAGGATCTTGAGATAGGAAGGTAGCTGGGATTGTCGGTGAGGCCAGTGTAATCGCAAGGGTCAATAGGGACAATAGTGAGACAAGAGTGTCAAATCAGAGGAGTTGTAACCCCAGCGAGAGGCAGGACCATGAGCCAAGGAACAGGGCCAGCTTGAAGTTAGAGAAGGCAAGGAAATAGATTCCCCCCCACAGCCTCCAAAAAGAATACAGCCCTAGGACCCATTTCAGACTTCTGACCTTCAGAACTGTAAGATAATATGTTTGTATTTTTTGAACCACTACATTTGACTCATTTGTTATGGCAGCAGTGGGAAACTAACAGAACATCTACAAAATTCTTAACACAATGCCAGCCACATAGCATTATTTTCATTATGATTACCATTTAATATTTTGCTTATTCTACCTTGGACTTGCTTTATATATTTTGTTAATTTGTCATTTGTTAAATTCTAGATATTGTCTGGAAATAAACTTTTTATTTTATTGGTATCATTTTCAGTTATGGAGTCTAAAAAACAAAAACGAAATCCCAGGAAACTCTACCCTGTTTTGGAAATTATTAGAAACAGAAAGCTACTGCACTGTTTTGACGATTTCCCTTATGATGGAAGTGACAGTTTTTACTAACCAACTAAAAAAATCCTAAATTATCGTATCCATTCATATAGAAAGTTGGATTGCTAATTTTGTGATGTATTTGGAAGCATAGGGGGTATCGTACTGCTCAGAGGCAGAGCTGGTGATATGCATATGAGTTCCTCCTTCCTTTCTTTTTGACTCCTAAAAAAACCTGGATGCTCTAATGAAGTTTGTTTAAATAGAAACTATCCCGGGCTTTCTTTCACCATTTTTTTTCCTGAAGAATGCTAACTGAAACTCAGATTGTAAAAATTGTAATATTACCTTTTTAATTGCAACAACCTAGACAGAACAGGATACCTACATTTTCCATGGAATCTCCCTAACATTTTCAACTTGAAAAAATCCATGGAGAAAAACTGAAACTAGTCCCTTCAAAGAGAATTTAGCTTTGAAAATGGCCGGGCCATCTCTCAGATATGGTTTTTGCAACCCACACTGTCCATTTTCCGGTCAATTTAAGCCACAGGGGCTCCTGCTATCATGTCACGTTGATTCTCCGCCCATATCAGAATGTCCTGACTGTCCTACGTGAAACTCTGGATATAAAAACATGGGTCTTAGAAAATCCTTAAGAACCTTCTCTATCAATGATCAAGTTTGTAGGGCAACATTTAGAACAATCAGACCAAATTTAGCTCCAGTGGTGCAGAGATGAAAACTTTGTGCAGCTAAATGTTGCATATTATAAACTTTGAGACAGTTTCCCAGGAAGAGACTGCAACTCATATGAAACATACATTCTCAGCTGCATTTATCTGTCAGCCTCCTTTTTGCTCTCTACCTATATGTGTATACTGCTTATTGAGAAAAGAAAACCTGCTTTCTGTGAGTATAAAACAAGGCGTGCAATAAAATATTCATAATGCCACACTTGCGGGCTTCACTATGTGCACTTTCTAGAATACCGAATATAATGAAGACTCCAATTAGAACTGAGTTTGGATCTTTTTTATCCATTCATATTTTACATTACCTGTGTGTGCGTGCTATTTATAGCTGCCCTTTCTTCATGTAACCTTCAGCTGTCTTGGATGAATTTTAAAACTCCTTTTGCAAATTCTTATAGCCTGTTAGTGTTAAATAAGTCCTCACTGACATTTACAAGTCACACCATTTACAAGAGTGCACTGTGGTCTTCGTGTTTATTCCCCATTCATTGCAATAAACTGTGACGTTTAATGCTCTATTGATTACGGCTGCAGTAACAAGTGACACTTTTAATGAGTGATTTTCTTCTCTAGGCTTCGTCCTGAATGCACGCTACACAGATATATTCTATGTTTTAAAAAAATGTTGACTTGCATGCAATAATAAGCTTAAGTAAGCCACTTTCTGCCATTTATGAAAAAGTGTAACAGCGCAAATAGTATTATTAATATGGAGATGTAAAATAGATTGTTTTTCCAATGACACCAATTTTATGGTGGTTAAGACATTTCCTCCCTAGCATTGAAATCATTAAAAGTTTATCATTTTTTACTTGGTGAATCTATAAGTCGAAAGTTGATATACACTCTCTATTTTTATGCCTGGTATATGAGCTGTGGGGGTGGATATTTTGTGTTGAGTTTTAAATAACTCCTTGCAGCAGGGAATGAAGGGGGAAAGAAGCAGAAGTATTTTAATGCTAATTTAGAAGTTTGGAAATTGGATATGTGTCCTTTAATTATAAATTTTCTATAGTTATTTTTGCTAGAAGATTATATCCTTATTTTCATGATGGAAGGGGGAAAGATGCCTTTATACAAATAAAGGTCTTTTTGGCTTTTTGCGTTCATGTTTAATTAAGTTCAAAATTTCGAAGAAATTACTAAAGCCATATCTACATGCACCAACTCATGTGCCCATGGTTGTCTGGTCACTCAAAAAGAAATTGAGTCAAATAATTCCTTTAAAGTGTTTCCTCACTTTTAGTTTTTTTTTTTTTTTTCTTTCTGACTGGATCATCATAAAAATTCACGAATGGTCCTAAACTGAAAAGCAATTCAGTTGCGGCTTTTTTTTTTTTTTTAAGATTTTATTTATTTATTTGACGGAGAGAGAGACAGCCAGCGGGAGAGGAACACAGGCAGGGAGAGTGGGAGAGGAAAAAGCAGGCTCCCAGCGGAGGAGCCTGATGTGGGGCTCGATCCCTGAATGCCAGGATCACGCCCTGAGCCAAAGGCAGACGCTTAAGGACTGAGCCACCCAGATGCCTCAGTTGCAGCTTTCTTGACCTCAGGAAGCTCCACTTGTTCCCCCAAATCCTTACTACCCTGCACCTTAGGCCTTAAATGTTATCATTCTTTTTAAAATTTTTATTTTTCAAATAATTGTTCCCGGGAGAAAACGCAAGCACTACCGTGAAGGTTAGCAGATAAGGTCTCATCAGATATTTACTCTTCAGCTAATGATTATTTCCTTTTCTAACTTGACAGCTTGCCGAGAGCAGCTTGCTGCAGACTAGGGCCTCTGGAGAGCAGCAAGAAGCACGCCCCACAAAAGCCCCCATCCATGGATGCCAAGTATTAGAGGACTGTCAATGGGTGGGCTCGGAATAGCCAACGGATATGGATATCCATAGCCAGCAGCCAGCAGCATATGGATAAATACTTGACATAGTAAGGAAAAGATGAAGAAGATGATCAAAGAAAGCATTGGGGGCGGAGGTCAGCGTGAATGCACCCCATGGCAGACAACCCATACTTCACAGTTAGTCCTCATGCTAGTGTTGGAAACAGGAGAGCTGAGTGCCACAGGCTAAGAAATGAGTAAAGAGGAAAATGTCATTATGTCACAGATACGAGGCAACGACTATGTCAGAAGAAAAGATTTAATGATGTGGTTAATCCGAATTGCTCCTGTTCTATCTTTTCTACCCACTACCTCTAAATCATCCCAACAAATCCAAGCCCAGTTTATACTGCCCATTGCTAACACACTGGCGGCCTTGATCTGGAGGCTGCAAGTAACATACAGGAATATGGAAGTGTCCTTAAGACTCTTTTGGAGTGAATTATGATCCAAAATACGTAAGGTTCTGACCTTAGAGTTCACTCAATTTTCCTACTTAAATGCAAAGTTCCTGTGTTGCTTATAAAATGAACAATGTGAAAAATAGTTGCTTATAATCATTTTTTTAAGGAAAATTATCAGTCAGTAATGTTTTGTCATCCTATAGCTCTCTGAGATGATATGAATATATTCAGAGAATAGGTGTGCATGTGAATCTGACTCCAGGAAGGAATTGAATAAATACATTTTCAGAAACTAAACCACATAATGGAAAATTAGATCTGCCTATACCTTACGAATGTCTGTCATAACTATGTATGTCATCATTTCTTCAATCTGTTGTAAGTAGGGTGGGACCTATGGACAACAATACTGTGCATTTGTTCAACCAAACATGTACTGAATGCACAACAGGCACCAGGAATTGTGTTAGGTACTATACACAACAGCAAGATGGACACACAATTCCTCACCGCAAAGGGATTATAGTCCAGTGGGACACAAACACGGTCAAGGGCACAACATCAACTAGGCAAGGAGCCTCACTGGAAGAAAGGAAGTGAACCACAGGCTGAAAAAATGAACAGAAATTAGCCAAGCACATCAACTATACCTAATGACAAAGACCTTTGGAAAACCCACATCCCTTTAGAAGAAGAGGTAAGAAGAAAAATTTCATCCAATCAGAGTTTTTACTAATAATGTTCCCATAAAATAATCACTTGTAATTTCTAGCCAGAAATCTCATATCATAAAAGACAGACATATAAAATATTCCATTATTTGAATTATGATGTGCTACTGTTAGAAGAATGTGCTCACATTAGAAACATGAGTTTGTTCAAGAAATATTTATCGATGCGGGGCCTGGCTGGCTCAGTCGTTAAGCGTCTGCCTTCGGCTCAGGGCGTAATCCCAGCGTTCTGGGATCGAGCCCCACATTGGGCTTCTCTGCTGGGAGCCTGCTTCTTCCTCTCCTACTCCCCCTGCTTGTGTTTCCTCTCTTGCTGGCTGTCTCTCTCTCTCTCAAATAAATAAATAAATAAAATCTTTAAAAAAAAAAAGAAATATTTATTGAGATCACCCTTTTAGTCATGGATACAATGCTGAGGAGGATAGAGATGACACCCAACTCTAGTGGACATGTGTCAGGTATTCTGACTACCGAACAAGTGAACGTCCTTCTTTCTTTGAAGAATTCTCCAGTATTTTGAGTCCTGGTACGGCACAAAGACTTTCTCCCCATCGAAGTGCTGAGAATGTTCAGTATGTCCCAGCCTCCCTTGCAGCTAGCTATAGGCATCTAAGTTAGGTTCTGCCAATTGGAGCTAATAATAGAAAAAAAAAGAAGAGGGAGGTGCCATTTCTCCCGGGGAATGATGGCCATGGTAGCGGCTATAGAATTGGACCCCATGCAGAAGTAAAGGCAGAAGTTAACGGACCTTGAGCCCAGCTTTCCAACTCAATGACTGCATTTGGTGAGCGACTCCAACTCTTTGTAATAAATGTAGGGTTTTTTTGTTTTTGTTTTGCTTTTTCTGGCCCTGTAGGCTTCTGTTGCTTCCAACAAAGATTCACGAAGGACAGATCAACTTCCGAGCCAACCAGCCATCAGGAAGAACAACAATTAGAACAAAGAACGTAGCAAGACCTAAAGGACTCGGCAGCTTTCAGCATGTGATTTCTCAAAAGCATTTCACTTAAAACTAAAAAGCTAAGAAAGTTCATTCATTTTGGCTTTGAGCTCTATTAAATATTTGTATCAGTCTGCTCAGGCTGCAATAATAAAATGCCATAGACTAGAAGGCTTATACAGCAGACATTTATTTCTCACAGTTCTAGAGGCTGGGAAGTCCAAGATCAAGGTGCTGGCAGACTGAATTCCTGGTGAGAGTCCACTTTGTGGCTTGTAGACAGGCTGCCTTCTCATTGTTTCATCCCATGGCAAGGAGATCGGTCTCTCTTTCTGTTCTTATAAAGCCACTAATCCCACCAGGAGAGTCCCACAATCATAACCTCATTTAATCCTGATCACCTCCCAAAGGCCCATCCCCAAATAGCATCACATTAGAGATGAAGCTTCAACACATGAATTGTGAGGGGGGCACAATTTAGTCCATAGCAATGCTACAAGTATATATATATTTTTAGCCTTGAATGATGAATATGACATGTCTTCATCCAGCTGTCTAATTCACGGTGGGTCTTTCTCCATCGGGGAATCTTCAGGTTGTGCCCTTGATGAAGAACCACACAACGACTCCCAGGATCTGCGATCGACTCTAAATCTTCCTATTTTTACTCAAATAAACCCTCTCCCCATATCAGCTACATATGGAGCAGCCCTGATGCGGCCCTTCATCCACAGAAATTGATACCCATGACATTTCTTGAAACTGTCCGCACAGCCCTTCTTTTATGATAATGCACTTGTATTGCTCGTGTGGCTATCCTGAGATTGTTCTCCCAGCTCTATGTTGCAGTGATTCTAGTTGAGCAAGGGTCTCAGCTATTGTGAATCCATCACATGTTTGCACTTAACACTTCCCACCAACAATTCCCAGCCAATGACTGATCACAACAGCTTTGCTGAGGCAGGCCCATTTCCAGTAAATAAGAGACTCTTCTGATGATGAGTTTAGCTCAAGGACCCTGTAGAACTCTGTGTGGTCTAAGAGGTCTCCATACAACTTTCTTTTTCCCCCCTTCTCTCCTTTACTGGGGGTCAGACCTGCATTTGATTGGACAGCTATCCCAGCCTCTCCCTGTTGCCTCCCCATCGTCCCCCACTATCATTTCCTCTTGTGCATTCCTTGAACCTTTAATCCCTTCTTGGTGTCTGCTTCTAAGACCCCAACTAATATACCCTATATCATAATGCCTTTGCTCAAGGTGCTGGCCATCATAACCCACACATTTCATTTAGTTAGCCCGGAAAATCAACTAGGATTGGGTTGTTTCTCATTTCAGGTTGAATAGTCCCTGCCCTGCTTGCCATACCTTCCCAAATGTTTGTCTGAAAATCCTGTCTATAAGCTCACCGCTACACCCACCCACCCTACTCTTATAAATCTAAACAGAATAAACGTCTGAAATATTTTAAGTCACCATGTTTTAGGTTATCCTATTTTAAGTGAAATATATTTAAAATGAAATATATTTAAGTCAGATATCATTATCCTTGGCAGGTTGCCCCAGCTCTGAATGTCGTGCCCCTAGAACTGTGCCCTGAGCCCAAGCTCCCTCCCCAATGTCATTCTGATGGCAAGACACTATGCAGAAATGCACCGTATCCCCCTATCACAATGTGCACACATTTGGCCTCACCGGGCTTCACATGTGTTCCATTGTAGACAAGTAAGCTTCTGCTTTAATCTTCATTCCAAATCCCTTTCCCAATAATGTTTAGTCTCAGCATTTCCTCAAGAAGCCTGGAACCCATCGTTTTTCTTTCCAGACTTTTCCTAAATCCATGGCTCTGTTTCCAAAACGATGAGGTCCTTCAACCCCCAGAGAAATCTTCCAGATATAACTAACATCTATGTGATCTTCTGCTTGACCTTGTATTAAACACTCGCCTAATAAAAGAGTGGTCAGAGCTGTAATGTTGGAGATTAGTTTTAATTTGCCATATAGATCTACCTCTATCTGGGAGGCTAATCTATGCCTCAAAATCGCCCAGCTCTAGTAAATAATGAAAATGTTAGGTCTTTCTCTTCCTTCTACCTGCTTTTGCAATACTTCATGGACAAATTCCAATATATAAAATAGGAAAATGGAGAAAAGAAGCCAACTGTCTCTCTGTAAAATCTTTCTTCCTAAAATAAGTGGTAAACTCAGTATCAGAACAAAATGTTTGAGACATAAACTCTGATAGTCCATAGAAAGAGATGATAAGAATATAAAGGAATACTACCCACAGTATTTTCATTCAAAAAGCCCGAGAATAGACAAATTCATAGTAAAGATTTTGGAATAAGCAGTTTCAGATTTCAAGTTCAATAAATGAATCACTAAATATCTCTAGTACCAGTCTGGTTGTATGTTCGAACTATATGAGGTGCCAGAAATATAAAGCGTGATGCTGTCTCCAAAGCACTTAGGATCTCCTTGGGGGGATATTCAATAATGGCACACAACTGGTATATAATAGGTAGCTTTCTGAATGCAATGTGTCCTAAAAAGGCCCCACGGAGAAAAAACTTGAGACTGAATCTTGGTGAGGTCAAATTTGATGAGATGAACACAAGAGTCAGAGAAAGATAGTCTATGAAAAGAACAGAGTGTGGCTTCTAGTCACTGACAACTACAGAAACTACAAGGACACTTGGACACTTCAAGCTCAGAGCATCTGGGTTGTGAAGCCCGAGGGCATCAAGGTGCTTCAGGTTTGCTGGGTCCAGCACAAAACATTCAAGTGCTGCCCCTAGATGGAGTGAGAGGGCCTCCTGGGCGCTAGTCTGGGGTCTGGAGCCAGCTGTGTGGAGGTAGAGTTTGCCAATGCTGAAAGCTGGCTGACTAACCTCTCAGAAATCATCTCTTGTCTCTCTCTGCTTATCATATGGTTTCACTCATTTATGGAACATAAGAAGTAGGAAGATCGGTAGGAGAAGAAAGGGAAGAAGAAAGCGGGGGGTAGGCAGAAGGGGCAATGAACCATGAGATACTGTGGACTCTGGGAAACAAACTGAGGGCTTCAGAGGGGAGGGGGGTGGGGGAATGGGATAGGCTGGTGATGGGTAGTAAGGAGGGCACGTATTGCATGGTGCACTGGGTGTTATACGCAACTAATGAATCATCGAACTTTACATCAAAAACTGTATGTAGTGTATGGTGACTAGATAATATAATAAAAAATATTATTATAAAATAAATAAATAAAAATTTAAAAATTTTATTTAAAAAAATCATCTCTTTTGGAACTTTCCTTCCTCCAAACATTTGTAACTTCATCTTGTCATCCTGCCTCCTCCCAACTGTACTATGGATGGAGATTCTTGAAGTCGTTGGGTTCCGTGTTTGTTCATCAGCCAGACTGGCCTCAGCCAGGAAGCCTGCACCTGAGAAAGCTCTCTCTGGCCTATCTCATCTCACTGTTGCTTATCACATGCTCTGCCTTGATATGAGCAGGTGAACCCCAAAGACTATAGATAAACAATGCCCAGTGTTCTGAATTATGATATGGAGTTCTTTTATCAACTCATCTTTATAAACATAGAAAGAAAAGAATACAACTCATTTTAAAAGCCAATTCAAATACAAATTCACCTTGAGCATTGCCAGCACTTTATTACAGTCTTGAAATAACCAGAAACTAAACTGGTGTTCTACCAAGAGTTATCTTGCTAGGCCATATATGACCTGAGTAAAGAAGAGGGTGACAGAAAAGAAATGTCATTGTAATTGACTATTTACTCAACAATGACACCCCCATTTTCCAGACAAGGAAATAGGCGTTCCAAAAGATAAAGGAATTTTCCCAAGTTCTGAAAGCCTAACATGGCAGACAATGTCATTGTGTGGATTTTGATTTTTAGTTGCCTAACAATGCACCGTTACACAAAACGCGTATGCATGCTCAAAGCTTCTCCACAGAGATCCTCTAAGTGTTTCCAGGCAGCAGCCCTGAATGAAAGGCTTCCCAGAATGTGAACATTTTTCATAAATGCATTAAATAGAAGCTTCAAGGCATTATCCTCATATATATTTATGAGTCAGGATCATATAAGCCCAAATAGATCATGGGTCGTTTTCTATAAAAATGTAGGTAAAGATGCATTGTGATATGACCACCTGGTTTTCCATCTTAGACACCTTCCTGCAAAGCTGAGCATAAAGTGACATTTTTTTGTATCAAAGCACATCAACTTTATATCAAAGCATCTTTCATATATGGGTTCAAAAAAACCTGACCAAAAGGAAAAAGCCAGTTTTGTTTCTAAGACAAATCCATCAAGTTACAGGCTAGTTTACAAACAAGTCAAATTCTAAATATCTTTATCAAACCTCTGTGCTTATGCTATTATGTCAGAATACGGCAACCTCACTTTCAGAGCATATTAATCACTACATCAAAGGCACTCCGTCTTCCAAGGAAATATAGTTGGGTCTTTACTCCTAAAGATTCTACTCTCAACTCACGTTCAAAGTTTTCATTTGTTTGTTTTGTAGTTTCGTGCCCCTTGGGCATGTCCAGCCCCATTAGCTCTCGTCTGGAGTACTGCTACCAGCTGCCGGCTGATCCCCTTTTATCAGAGGTGTATCGTGAGCATCTCCAGTTTCCTTCCTTCTAGTTCATTCTTCTCACTGCTACAAAGTCAATCCCTGCTTAAAACCCCCTTGGTTATCACCAATTTTCAGAATGCACATGTCTTAGGTTGATACTGACGTCCCTTCCTGATACGGTCCCAGCTTGGCTGTACTAAGCTTCTCTCCATTTCCAAGTGCAGCATCTCCTCGCTTCCTTCCTTCCTTGGGTCATGGGCTCACACTCTAAGGATGCCTTTGTTTGTTTATCTGCTTCTCTATATCCAACTCTTCAATTAAAATCCAGGATTCGGGAATCCTAAGTGGTGAATAATTGTTTTTCAAACGTTTGCTCCCACTCCACTGTTTTTCAGCTTGGGCTGGTGAAGAAGGGCCAGCGCCCCCCCTCCCCCAACAGCAGCCACCACAAAAAAATAAATAAATGAAAAAGAGCTTCACATCACCGAACTGTGATGAGGTGTTACCTCCAAAGAGCAGGCTCAGCGTGGAAGGGGAGAGGGCCTTGTACTTGGTAGTGCATTTTTCCTCCTCGTAATTAAAACTTTTTACAACAACAACAAAAATGAGTAAAATAAAATTTTACAAGATTAAATAAAATAAAACCCCGAGTTTGGTGTACTCCTCCAGTACAGCACATGTTACGTCGATTAATGTAATTTGTCTCATACATCTTTTCACGCCATGAGATCTCCAGTGTCTTAAAGTCAGAGACTGCATGTGATTGAGTCCTTGTGTTCTCAGCTCTTAACGCTGGTCTGAAATGTGCTAGGTATGAACTAAGGAACTGTTTTGTGGATAAATAAATGAATGGAGGTAATAAACTGGTATTAATCCAGATTCTCTTGTAAAAATGACATATCCTTATAAAACAAAACGATTTAGAGAGGTCGAGTGAATTTTTTGGTACAGCCCAATGCAGCATATAACATTAGGGGAAAAAAACATTATTTTCCTGTATTTCATTTTTAATTCATCATCCTACCATCTAGTTTTTGAAGACACAGCATACATCTTTATTGAATTAATAATGAATGAATACTTTTCCATTTTATAATTCAAAAATTTCAGAGTTGAAGGTAAAATTCTTATGAGGCTAGTCAGAGATAGTATTTACAATGTGCCTGGCACTGGGCTAGGATTTTATATTGATTTATCTCATTTACATCTCACCACAGAATTTTATGCTAGCTGCTAATCTTATTCCCATTCTTCAGGTGAAAAAAAATGGACAGAGAAATAACAGACCCAAGAAATAAACAGAGACAGTGTCGCGCCAAATCCCCGAGTCACAGCTATTGTTCTACCCCATTCTCAGGGCAGCAATAAATTGCCTGGAAACATTTCAGATTCTTTTTCCTAGCTGCAGGGCTTCCCTCTGTAAATCCCCGTAATTTCTGGCAGCCAATGTCAACCAGAAAGCTTATGCAATTGGTAGCCTTCTACAACTAAAGTCTCACCTGCAAGTTCTAGCTCACAGTCCATTAAGCCAAGTTTAGTTATTCCTACATCAATACCCTCTGTTGCTTTTCATCCCCCAGCCCCTGATCTGAAAAAAAAAAGAAAAAAAAAAAAGAATTGCATGACACAGATAAAGTATTTCTTTTCTCTACTGAAGGAATAAATTGGGACATAACTTACTTGGTGGGTGGGTGGATGGGTGGGTGTGTGTGTAGAAAAAATTTTATTTTCTAGAACAATGTCAAAGCTCATTTTAAAGTAATTTGTTCATAACAACCAATGAATGCTTTACTACAGCTCTCTGAGTAAAGGACCTCATTGGAAGAAGAGAGGTTGGCAAGGCTGAGAGCACGGAGACAGCCTTTTGCCAAGTGAAGCATGTTGGTTCTTTTAATCTATAATTCAATTGCTCTCCTGGCTCAGCAAAACACTTGAGAAGGCTCTGAGACCCTTCCGTTAAGTGTATTTTATGAGTGTGGTCTAAAATGTGGTGAGCCGCACTGAAAAAATCATCGAGTGATACCATTCAATGACTTGCCTCAACGATATACACAAGCAGATATAAGGGAATCTGAAATAAACAATAAGATGATTCATTCGTATGCAACTGTATTTTCATAGGATTGTTCATTCCTGATTTGCTCAGCAAAGGAAAAGATTTTAGGTTAATATGCTTACCTTAAAAAGAATAATTTATAAGTCCCTATTTCACAGGGTAGGAGCATGAGATAAGAGGGAGAATACATGTACTTTCTGCTTAGAATGGCAATTTAGAGTTGATCTAATAAAACTCTAAATATCATAAGCAGTGATTGCATGAGAAGGAACAAACTTGCCCGTATCAGATCTTTGAAGGTTTTCAATTTGCCTTAATTTTATAAGCACGACTACAATAGGAATATACGCCAACCTATGTAAGTGAATATTGTGAAATATTGTGAATCATTAAATTATAGGTGATTAAACTATAGCAGTGAAAAGGAAAGCTTTTAGCAAGAACTCAAATGACTTCCAAGGATCATAAATAAAAGGGAGAAAAATATAAAAGAATTTTAATCACAAAGTTAAGGTTATATAAAATTACTTTCAAAAATTACTGTAGTTCTCTAGTTTCTAAAATATAATTTGGATTAACCCAAACTGATTTTGAATTGGCCTTCTAAATTTGGGTATCTTATATGAGATAAGATGGTATTGGATAGAACTTTTAAAACCCCAAACGGCTTCAAGGAAAGGAAGATTAGTTTGCATAGAAGTGTAACTAAGCTTATAAGTTGTTTTTTTTTCCCCCAAACATATTAATTTACTGTGTATGCTATGGAAGCTTATCATATTTAAGAAGCAAGATTATAATATTAAGTATGCCAGAAATGTAATGTCTTCGGTAAGCTTTCTCATTTTTATATTGACAAATTCATGCAATATTAAAAAATTAGCTCATTAGCAAAACTGTTTTAGCAGAGCATGCCAAAGAGCATAACACTCTACCAAGTGGATCTTTTATAGTTTATTTTGCAAATTGTCCTAACTGTATAATGGAACAAGTCATAGCACTCTTGAATAAATGAGATTTTTGATCCCAATAGCAAAGCAAAAACTTCTGAATCTGAAAAATATCTCACTATGCTTTATCACAAAATTATTCTACTCTGACCGTGTCTCTGTTGAGAAATGTTATTAATTCTCAAAAATTAGATTACAACTATTGAGAAGACATGTAATATGAACAGATATGCTACTACCTTAAGTCTTTCTAGAAACTGTTTCTTTAGTACTTAAAATGAAATTTTATTTGTAAAATATGCAACTGGTTCATTAAGCCATTTATATCAACTGCAGGTTATGAAAGCGCTCATTATTAAGAAGGTAGTAAAAAAGTGGGGGGTTTTTTTGTTTTGTTTTGTTTTGTTTTTTAGTACAGCATTGATTTGAGAACAAATAAACAGGGAATTGGCTCTTTCTAAAAGAAAAAAGTGGGACGCCTGGGTGCCTCAGTTGGTTAAGCGTCCAACTCACAGTTTTGACCTAGGTCATGACCTCAAGGTCATGATCCCACGTCCAGCTCCACAGTCAGTGCAGAGTCTGCTTGTCCCTCTCCCTCTGCTCCTCCCCCTGCTCACTCTCTCTCTCTCTAAAATAAATAAATAAAATCTTAAAAAAAAATACTTGATAAAAAAAGGAAAAAGTCGTAAAGACAATAACAGTTGAGAGAAATCTTTTAAGGTTGAGGAGAATTTTTTACAGAGAACTGTACTGGAATGAAAATGTCCTAAGCAACTACATTTTATCTGGGATTTTTGTTGTTGTTGTTGTTTCTTTTAGAATGGGTGATATTACGTCTTGAGGGTACTGAAATCTTCATAAATATCTTCAGCTTTGGACAAACAAAAAAACTAAACAAAAGCAGCCCTATCCTAGAGCTACTTTAGAATCATCCAGAAGTTTTTAGAAGCTCTTAGTGTCCCTGACCAGCCTTCTTACCTCATCACTGCTCATGGTGGTCCTAGCCCCTGTGATTATCAGAGTCTATTGGGAGAAGAAAAAGTTTAATACGACTCAAAGGACTTTAGTAGGTATTCTTGAACTCAGCATGTCCAGAAGATCCTCTGGTACCATGACCTACTATGTTCCAGCCTGACTTTGAACAAACAAAAATTTGTGACCGTGTTATATGTGAGTCCTTGTCAAAAGTTCTTCATTCTCTTCTCAAATCTTTTTCCACATCCTCCCCACCCATTAGCTAAAGTATTTATATGCTATCATAAACTAGAAAAATATACTTTTTTCCTGATACTCTACACTGTAGAACACTGTTAACTAATCAATTTTGGGCACAGACATTTCCCACTCTGCGTCCATATGCAAATAATGCTTCAAAGATTTTGTATTGGCTCAATTTTGTTCATGAGCTAGGAAAATTAGATTCCTATCATTGAACGACAAAACAATGTAGATAAGAAAATTGTAGATATGGTAGTAAAGAGCAGTTTACTGGGAATAAAGTGAACTCTATGAATTTGATAAGATAGCCAAAGTGGGGAGCTCATACCAGTCATAGCTCATCTCAAAAGTATTCCAATTTCTAATGTTATTTTACTTTTATATTCAAGCAAGATAAAGCCATTGAGAACACACACACACACACACACACACACACACACACGAGTATCCCTTATGAATAAAAAGGACGAGGGAAAAAAGAAAAAACTTTGCTTTAAGATTAGTTAAAAGCACATCCCACTTCTCATTAAATAACCTGAAGATTGCTTCAAAAAGAGGCCTGGGATACGCATGAGGCTCCAATGGTTTGCAAACCACATTGTTCTATCAAGGTGACACCCTGAGACCCAGTTCTATTCTTTTGGATGTGGTATTTGGCAGAAACCCAGTTCAACCTTGACACAATTTCAGATGAGCTATTATCATCATTTTTCGCCAGTCATGTTTCCTTTGATGGAGAACCTACAAACCTCAAGAATGTCCTGGAACCAAGATTGGGTAACATGATTTCAGGGAGAATGAGCATTTGGCACCATTGACCTTTATTTTATTCACTGCACATGGTAAATCAGCCCTATTTCCATTTTTAAGAGTTTGTGTCTGAGGATTCCGTTTTATCTGCCCCTACGCGTGAGTTTGAAAAGACAGAGATAAATCCACCCCCCTCCCTTGTCCTAATTACTTCACAAATATAAAAGCCACCTCACAGCAGGTTCAGATCTGGCCTAGAAGACTGAAGCCACATGATCCTTTGTCACCACAGGTAATAATTTTGTGCCATTTTAGACTATTAGGAGGCCATTTTTTCTGTATGGGTACTTGCACACAGCCGGCTCAACATCCCAGTCATGCTGAATTCACCTCCAAGGTAAGGTCAGAGTCCCAGGTTATGCCACTGGTTCATTCCATCTTACTATTACAAAGAGGCAATTTAAATCAGTTGAGAAAGTCCACATGTCAAATCCCACTTCATGGCCCCTCAATCCCTTATCCTGCCAGGATATTTGCCATACACATGACAGTCTTAAGGCTTTTAGGCATTTGGGCAAAGATAGCTAATTGTCTTCCAGTATCCATGGTTCCCCTTCCTCACTGTAAATATAGGATCCCGCTGTTCCCACCCAGCTTTTGTGAGTGTGTCTTACCCCCACTGCCCCGTCCCCGTCCATCACCTACATCCCTAGCCTCCCCTGCACCATGAAAACTTGTGTTCATGTGACACAAGCAGCGTGAGTGGAGGTGATGTGTGCAACTTCTGGATCACTTCTTTAGAAAGGAGGCTGCTTCCCTTCACTTACCCAGGTTCTGAAGTCAGGGTGAAGGTAGCAATTAGGCAGTTACTCTAGATTCAGTGATAAAATTCGGAATCTCTACCTGCTGTGGGTCTTCTGTCCAACTCTGAACCAACTATGAGAGAGACATACAATCATATCTCGTTTAAATCGCTGTAGTTTTCTGCAGGTTAGCTTGCACTTGAAATAATATATCAAGCTGTAAAGAAAACTATTTTAACTATTAATAACCTAGCGCAACCAAAATTTATGATGATCAAGCTAAAAGTCCTAGTGAAAAACCCATGCTCCAACAACATGGTGATTTAAGGAACGGGGGAAAATAACTCAATTGTATCTTAGAATTGTTATATTTTCAAATATACACTAAGTTATCAACCAATTCTATTGAGTTTTTAAAAACATATTTTATTTATTTATTTGAGAAAGAGTGAGAGACAACACGAGCAGGGTAGGGGGGTGAGTACGTAGGGAGAAGCAGGCTCCCCGCTGAGCAGGGAGCCCAATGCAGAACTTGATCCCAGGACCCTGGGATCATGACCTGAGTTGAAGGGAGATGCTTAACCCACTGAGCCACCCAGGCGCCCCATCCAATTTTATTGTTTATCCAGACCTTTAAGCAGGAATTTTATATTGTTTTGTTTTCTCTTATCTATTTTAATTGATATATATATTTATATACACAAATATGTAAAGTAATTTATATGGATAATGAGTAATAGAAATGATTATAAAGCATAACAAGATAATGATCACTCATGAGTATTTCATCCAAGCTAATAACTAGATCCTTATTAATAACTCTCACATACTTATGTATTCCTGATCTTCTAATATCGCTATTACCAGCCCAGAGGTACTCAGAATCCTACTATTTAGTACTAGAATTTTAATAAATCAAAAGTACATTAGAGGGGTGCCTGGTGGGCTCAGTCCATTAAGCATCCGCCTTCAACTCGGATCATGATCCCGGGGTCCTGGGATTGAGTGCCGCACTGGGCTCCCTGCTCAGTGGAGAGCCTGCTTCTCGCTCTCCCTCTAACCCCCCCCCCCCCCCCCCTGCGCCCTTTCTGCGTTGCTCCAAAAAANGCCGGAAACAGGAAGTAAGGTGGGAGAAGAGGGGTCAAGTCTTTCCAGCACAGCCAAAGCAGAGCGAATGTTGAGCAAATAACCAGGGCTTTGGCTGGCATCCTTGTCTGTGAGAAAGTAAGAAACCGAGCTGTGTGTGACAGGGCTGGTGAAGACAGATTATCCTGTTCTGTGGTCTTGGACTCTGCTATAATATGATGTCATTATTGATGCATATAAAATGCTTAGAATGGTGCTGGGCACAGAGTCAGCATAATTCAAATGTTTGTTGAAACTGCTACACTCGGGTAAGGATGTAGAAACACTACCCTGCCATCCATACAAGTTGTCTCTTTCAGTAAAGACCATTAAAATGTAGAGTTACCCCTTTATTTATTTACAACAAGTCATTAGGATTTAAGCCACTAGAATGTGCTTATGTTATAGTAATTTACGCTCTAGTGACTCAGTCTCAATAAAGGGATCAGTGTTACTCATGTTTATCTACTTTGCTGGTGCATCCCCAGTGCCCATCAACATGTCTGGAATACAGTGGGTGCTCAACAATATTTACTGAATAAATGTCTAAGAAACCAAAGTTTTCCAGAAAGTTTCCCTATTAAAAGCACCCAAGTTGCTGTCTGGCTTTGGAATAACAAGCATACACGTAGGAAAGAAGAAAGCATATTCCTAAATAAATTATTGTGAGTCAGAAACTGTTAAGTTTGACTAATGGTTCTAAAACCTGGCTGCCGAACAGAATTATCTGGAAATTTATAAATACAGACTACTGGGTATGACACAGGAGAATCTCAGTCAGTAGATCTATATTTTTATTTGTTTTCCTTAGCTGAAGTCAATTTTATCTGCAATTTAATAAGCTGCTGTATAAATTAAATCCTAAGCAATTGTTACAATATCAATAACACAATCAGACTTTTTCAGGAATGAATAATACTCCATTGAATGAATACACTAAAATTTACATTACTTTTTATTTTCAATGAACACTTAGGTTGCTTGCATTCTTTCTATCACAATAATATATTTAAAAGTTAATTGGAAAAACAAATTGGTACATTTAAAGAAGATGTATTTGTTGACAAAGTTTTTTAAAGTACATTTTTGCTAGAGTTTTTCCCCTGGTTTGCTTTGCCTGAGGTTTTTTCCAGGTCTGTTTATCAAAATCTATCTCCTTATTTGTTAACTATCCAAGCAACTGTCAAGATCTGAACCACATTTCTCCCCAGCACAATGCGATGGGAAGGTTGTTACCATAGTGAAGAGATGAGCCTGGGTGGCTCAGTCAGTTAAGCATCTGCCTTTTGGCTCAGGTCATGATCCCAGGGTCCTGGGATTGAACCCCTCCTTGGATTCCCTGCTGAGCGGGGAGCCTGCTTCTCCCTCTCTCTGCTGCTTCCCCTCTTTGCTCCCTCTCTCTCTCTGTCTCTCTGTCAAATAAATAAATAAAATTCTTTAAAAAGAGAGAGATGAGCAAAACGAGTTACTTCCGCCTCCATTTTGCAGGGTAAGTAACGTAGGGTAAGTATTATTTAGCTGCTCTATAAACATACCACCAAATCCTGTTCTGGTTTTCTTTTCAAAATATCTCAAATTCTTCTGCTCCTTTCCAAAATATTATGGTTAGCCAAGTCTAGAACCTCAACCTCAGATCTGGAGTATTGAGGAGAATAATTCTTTATAACAATCTTGACTGATTTCTAGACTTTGAATTTCTACCCCAAACCAATTAATCCTGCTACTAATGTAAAATTTTCAAAAAGGCAAAATTACGACTATCATTCAAATATAAGATGAACAAGCATCAAAGTGAGGGAATGAATGACTGAGGGAATCAATGTTAAAAGTAGTTCAAAGGAAGACAGAATAGGGTGCCTGGGTGGCTCAGTTGGTTAAGTGTCTGCCTTCAGCTCAAGTCATGATCCCAGGATCCTGGGATCAAGCCCCACATTGGGCTCCCTCTTCGGTGGGGAGTCTGCTTTTCCCTCTCCGTCTGTCCTGCTTGTGCACTCTCTCTCTCAAATAAATAAATAAAATCATTTAAAAGAATCTTGTTAAAAAAAACAAAGGAGAACAGAATAGAAATACATATACATTATGCACATATATGGTTAAGTATGTACATGTATACAGAGATCCATAGATGTGTATTTAAAATCAGGAATGTTAAACTGAAGTTGCTAGTAGATGCAAAACTGATTAACACCCTACAGGACGGTAAAATGTAGTGTTGGGGCTCATCTTTGCCAGAGAGCTGGAATCAATTTTATCCAAATTTATTTGCATCACCATCCGATTTCTACAACCTAAGTTCTTTCCCTACTGGGTTGCGAGACAGCTTAGCTGATAGTCAATACACACAAAGATGTATATTCCTATACAACCAGGTAAGCCTACCATTTCACTGAAAAAACACCCTGTAATCACTTCTGTATTAAGTTCTTTATAATTGGTTTATTTCTGTTTTAGCTTTTAAAATACAGTCTACATCATGCCACTCCCCCTGCATCCAAATTATTCATCCCAGAATACACCCCCTACTCAATCCAGGTCAATTTTTGCCATTTCCTGCACACTCTATAAGTTACTGTCTCCATTAACTCAAATTTCCTTCAAAGTAATTCAGCCAACCTGTGTGGTCGGTGCTCGACAACAATAGTGAGTGGATGTATTTTCTACCATCATGGGGATTTACCGTCTAAAATGCTTATCTCTTTTCTCTATGAACTTAACCATTCTTTATCTTCCTGTATTCAGAGAATTCCTCTACTCCCGTAGGAAGTCTTCTCCAACTACACCAGTCAACGCAAAGCCACACAATAACTCACTCTGCCACAGATGGAATGTGTCAGGTGGGCTCTGAATTCCTGATGGGCTTACAGAAACATTTAGGACAGGGACTCGGCTTTAGCCGTTAATTTTGGAGGACTTCTACAACATTTCCTGCTTTTTGGTTTTAAACTGATAGCTGTTCCTTAAGATGCAGGGATTATGGATAAGGACTCAACGATTTTTCCAGTCTCTGTGTCTAAGAGTTTTTGGAGCACTTTTGCTATCAAACTTTTTTGATGTAGCTAATTGAGTTTATCCCAATTTGTGATTCAAGAAGCTTTGATTTCAGAGTGATAGCTGTCATGTAAATATAGATTAAAACGAGCATAAATATGCAGGTGCTGATCTATAAAAAACATCTGCACTGTGAAGCAAACCACTTATAAAACACCAAGGAAGAAAATTTTCTGGAGTAAGAGGTAGGACTGGTTACAATCCAAGTGTTTGATATAGAGACTGCTATTCCCCTAATTCCTTAATTTATTAAGAGCTTCCCACCAGAGTGGCAATCTTACTCTCTTTTTGAGGGGTAAGTGGGTGATGGACCTTTAGGAGGGCACAAGATGTAATGAGCCCTGGGCGTTATATAATATTGATGAATCTCTAACATCTACCTTTGAAACTAATAATACATTATATGTTAATTAATTTAATTTAATTTTTTAAAAAAATGAGTAGGTAAAAGTTACACATCTCTATGAGGCTGTGTATTTCAAAATGAAAGTAAGAGAAAATATAGTTCCACAGAGCTAAAATATTAGCATAAAGCAATTTCAAGTCCTTGGTTATATTATTATAGGTCTCTACTTGTAACAGTCACAGAAAAGTGCCTCATAAACCAGATCCTGAATGGTTCAAATATTTTTAATGGACATGAAAGCTATGATCTGAATGCAAAATCAAATGAGCATTTACCATTGCACTTTCATGTTGATAGTGGTATCGTCTTGTTAATAACTCTTGAAAATGAACATGGTGCAAGCTTCGGTAAGGAAACTATTTTTTAATTTAAAATCTCTTACTCTATTGTGAAAGTTTCCTATGAGGTATATGCATCCCATTACTCTCCAGTAGAAGCACAATACTAAGTTTAGATAGAGTCAAATTGCTTGCCTCATCTGTTAAAAGCAGATGATTGGGAATAAAATGACAATGAATTTGCACTTAGAACAGAATGGACGAGATAACCACCTAATGACTACATTAGGGTAAGAAAGAGCTTCATTTCCACCTGTCCTTAGTCACCTCATCTAGTTGACTAAACACCATAAAGGCTAAGTCACAAAGGCAAACAGGCAAAAATAGAATATATACGCAAAATGAATTTTTAAAAATTATCTCGCTTTCTTCTTCAGCTCTCTTCCTGTTCCCCTCCTTGTCCTCATGTTGAGAATTGAAAATAAATTCAGTCAACAAACAATACAATTTGAAGTAATGGAAACTTAAGTTGTTTCATTTTCTGCCATTTTTATTGTGAAATTACAGAAATCCACACTGGTAGCACTTTAACGCTTCCAATGAAGATGAAAGACCAAAACATGGGAGTAAGTTCTTGAAAGTAAAGCAAAATAATAGCAGCTAAAAACAATTCCTAAAACCAAAGATTTTATGACTGACTGACCCTGGTAACCAAAGCATTCGAAGATTTAGCACCAAGAAGAAAAATTAAAAGGCTGCACATTTTCTGTAAAGAGTGGAACAGCAAAGCATGGGCTTGGAAGAACATGTCAAGCTAGAAAAATAATAAATGTGATTTTACCAGAATTGATGAACAAAGTGTATTCAGGAACCACTAGGGAAGCTATCTTTATGGAATTTACTCCACATAAGGAAGAGCGATCATTTTGGGGTTGATGTTAAACCATTTGTTTCCTGGCACCATTTCAATGGGGAAAATGGCTTTTATAACTATTAAAACTTAATATTCACTATGTATGTTGCAACCCGTAAGGCAAAAGCATGGGTCTATATATGCTACCACAGTCAATGTCCTTTCTAATGCATACATGAAATACAAATTAGCAAGTTTGGTTCCCATTGATGTTCATATAGTCCATGAATGTTTAATTCTTTGTACGGCTACTTACCAGGTACATGCTTGACCAAAAGTAATGTAAAGTCTTTAAATACCTCTCTTGTCTACTTAATAGAATTGCAGAATTCGTGACCAGGAAACGTCTTCTTAAAAGCACCCAGATGATTCTGGTCCAAGATCATCCTTTAAGAAAAAGTGCTTTAAAGAATCACCACCTCATGGATGCTGGTATTCATCCTTATTCTAAACGTATCTTGTGGTGCAAACATGATGGCATTCATCTCTCGAGGATCCGTGGAACTTGAAGGAAGAGACATGACATAGCTTATCTAAAAGAGTAGAAAACAAAGCATTGATGACTGACTTTCCAGTATATTATTGACTTTCCTAACTTTGCTGAATATAATTTTAAAACGAAGTGATGTTCCTAGCTCCATTCAAGGAAGGTTGTGAGAAGATGGCCCCGTGATATGCTGAATCATTGAGAAGAGATCAAATTGATGGTTCTCCTTTATAAGCTTTTGAAATATGGAAGATTACTATAATATCGTAAAATTTTGGAGTAGGACTCTGGGTCCCATTATGCCAATGTTGGATGGTGCCACATTGACTGGAATTTTCCAAACAGTAGAGAGATCCAAAATGACAGTGAAGGGAAAAACAATTGATCTTATAACTGACTAAAACCTCAGATCCACTCTCCAAACACAAGAGTGCAACAAAAAGTACAAAAACATGGACTGGACTTGGACATGAAATGTTTGGTGAATGTGACAGTGACAGTGTTTCAAAAGAACCACTGCTGGGGCGCCTGGGGGGCACAGCGGTTAAGCGTCTGCCTTCGGCTCAGGGCGTGATCCCAGCGTTATGGGATCGAGCCCCACATCAGACTCCTCTGCTATGAGCCTGCTTCTTCCTCTCCCACTCCCCCTCCTTGTGTTCCCTCTCTCTCTGGCTGTCTCTATCTCTGTCAAATAAATAAACAAAATCTTAAAAAAAAAAAAAAAAAAGAAAAAAAAGAACCACTGCTGGTCACATTCCCATGTTGCTTGATCACCACAACTGTGACTTTTCAAAAATGGCTCCATGACCAGAAGCTTTTGTTTGCAGAGGAAACTATTCACCCTTTAATTTTCAAACAAGTGATTTCTTCCACTTGAACTTCTTCTAGGCCCCAAATAGACACTGCTAATGTGCCTTTAAAAAAAGAAGTCAGAATTTTAAAGAAGTAGTACATAAAACTGTACGACCAGTTCATTAAATGTGCATCATTGGTGTTGGTTTTCAATCCGAGCTCTTTTCTCCCCTCATTGGGCACACACCACTTTCATTAACATTCAGGGAGTTGCATACACGCATTAAAGAAGAGAAAGTTCTTCCAGAGTAATGAGGCCAGAAGAGTATGACAACATCATCACTTCTTCCTCTTGCTTTGTACTTTCATTTAATACCACTCTGCTATCCCCAGATAAGCCTTCTCAGCCTTACTTTCTAAACACAGATATAGAAAGCCATCTTTGTTATTTCATAACCACTGCTACTGTAATTTTACAGAAAGCTGAGCACACTGGAATGTATATTTTCATAACGAGGGGAATGATTTAAACGATTTCCTTTAACATCTGCTAACTTCCATGACTGGAAATTTGTTGAATTCTATGAATTTGCTAGGGGCTATTAAAGAACTAACAGGAGAAAGTCCCTGCTGTGTCTGTGCTTACAATTTAAAGAAATAAAGCAAATAATAAAATACGCATAGTAACTTGCATTTGTATAGCTTTTAGGATTAACCAATTGCTTTCTATGCCTTATTTCAGTCAATGTTCCAAACCACCTTAAAGGATGAGCAATATGACATCATTACTCCAATGCTATGTACAGGCTAGCTGAAATGTATAGAAGCTTAAGTTACTCAGGGTCACAGGTCAGGGGAGTAACAGCTGGAGCTATATTTGTGTTTGCTGACTCCTACACCAACGTTCTTTCCATGTGCCAAGTTAATGTGACTTTTTGATAGTTGCTTGTACATTATCCTATAGGCGGAAAGACTGGATGCAGTCCCATTGAGAAGAACAATAAAAGCCTTTCTTATACTATTTGCGTAGTTTTCTGACTGTTAGTGGAGTTGAGTTGAGCCTCCTGCGGGGAAAGGAACTAAAGAAACAGAAAGACCTCTTATGAACAGAATCTAAGGAAAGCAAAAGGAAATCGGGAGATTGAAAAGGAAGAACAAGCAAAGACTAGAGTCCCTTGAAAGAACATGAAATATTGTAGGGAAGACAAAATCTGGAGGTGATTCTCCATGAAATAAAGTCACACCAAATGGTGTAGAGAGGATGATATTTGCCATTTCTAAATTGTAAGGCCGGACACTCTGGAGTTCTCTTCCCAGGTGTGGCTAAAAGTTAGAGGGAAAAGAAAATCCATGGCTCAAAGTAAAAATTGACCAAACCTTCTTTATATCTGAACCAAATCTAAAATGATCTGGGGTAGGGATGCCTGGGTGGCTCAGTTGCTTAAGCATCTACCTTCAGCTCAGGTCATGATCTTAGGGTTCTGGAATCAAACCCTGCCTTGGGCTCTCTGCTCAGTGGGGAGTCTGCTTCTCCCTCTTCCTCTGTCCCTCCCCCACCCCACGCTCTCTCTCTCTCTCTCTCACTCTCTTTATCTCAAACAAATAAATGAAATGTTCCCCAAAAAATAAAATAAAATGATCTGGGGTAGAAATTCAGAAATACAAGTTAACTCCTGGGAAGAAAAGAAGTGCTAAAGACCTGAACCACAGTGAGAACATGGAGACCCTCTGAGCTAAGGAAGGAGGATGTCTATCAACAAAGGATCAAAGATCTTACCTCTTAAAGTCTGAGCACTGGGATACACAGTACAATTTATCCTGAGTTAGGAAAATGGGGGAAAGAAAGCAAGAAGTTTAGAGTTTCCTTAAATCCTATGATTCTGAAGATTAGGGCTGGAATTCGCTCAAGATAAAAACACACAGAAGGTAGTTGATACCTATTAGTTAAACTAAGATAGTCAAGAGTAATTCATCCAGCTTATATGTTGATGAACTTCCGCCTCTTTTGACTAGTCAATATCAAGTGGGACACCATTAGCTGCCTTACATTAATGGATAAATTTTTGGCTAATGATTTTCTGAAATATCTTCAGGTGCTTAAAACAGAAATAATGCCTATGTTCTGATGGGCAGATAGCTAATTTTTTGAAACCAGATAGGATGCTTGTCTCACCTTTTCTCAGGTTTTGCTCTTTCATTCAAGCTTATGATACAGGGGAAGAAATACTGAAATGAGTTTCATATTCTCTTAATTATGTTGGTCTTCAGGTCAGAAGTAACCAATCAAGGTTGTGTGCTGATTAAACTTCTAAATCTGGTTATGCTCAAGTGGCTGACTTCTAAGATTAGTGAAGCAGAACTCTGGCTCATTTTTATTTATTTTGATTTAATTTAATTGGATGTGTAATTTTATATTACACAAGGAAAAGAGTTTTAAAACAGGTTATTTTCTAGTTTAATTTGGGAAAACCTTTCTGTTTCACCTTTCGGGTTATCAAGGCAATCTTTCAACAATGTTTTTAATTATTTCAGATTCTTCTCAAACACGAGATAGACTAATTATTGTAGTTACGTAGATTGTAGTTTGTGTCCAACCAACCTTCTGGGCTCTGAATACTTCTTTTCAGCATATGCAACACAGAAAGTTCGAAAACAGTTAACAAAATGTTAATATAAATGAAGCAAAACAGATTTGAGTGTTTTCTTTCAGAGTTTCACATTCTTTTAGTATAATATATGCTGACAGTTTTAAAGAAAAAGTTCTCCTTCTACATAAATTAGGGTACCTGTGTAAATAACATTAATCCTTTTTTAGTTCCAGGGTCAGAAAGAAGATGACTGTTGAAAAACATGGTATCTGGGCTCCTCGGTGGCTCAGTCAGTTGAGCATCTGCCTTCGGCTCAGGTGATGATCCCCAGATCCTGGGATGGAGCCCTGTGTCCTCATCAGGCTCCCTGCTCAGTGGGGAGTCTGCTTCTCCCTCTCTCTCTGCCCCGCCCCCCTGCTCATGCTCTCTCTCTCAAATAAATAAATTTTTAAAAAACACATGGTATTCATGGCCAACGTTTCTTCCTATTTATGGTATGATCTAGGAATATCAAATCGATGCCTCTACTGATTTTTTTATTCTATTTGCTATGGGAAGAGAAAACACTATTCTGACCTTTATAGTGATATGGTTTATGTTCACAGCTATTAAATCTCATTTCCTACTGAATCATGTGTTTCTCTGCCCCATTTGCAATGCAAAGTGAAGTTTTCCCATTGCCTCATTAATTTAAATTATCAGTCAAATATGTTTATGAGAACTGAGTAAAGAAATATAATTTTTCATCCTGACATGAGCTTCCCTGGGCTTTTCTCCCCTAAGGGAGGATAAACCCAGCTTTCTCATCAATGTTGTAAAATATGAAGGACTTGCACTTTCGGGCTGAATGAGTCCTCTACACTTTCATGCTCTCATTTTGGTGGTTTTCAAAGTGCTTGAAACCGCTTTTGTTTATGCCACTTTTAATATGTAGAGATAATAGAGTTGTCAGTGCCTTCTTTAAACAGAGGGAGAAAAACTATATTCCTTACAGAGACTGAAGCAAAAATGGGGTATCGGGATAGCTGTATACTCAACCCAGGTAATTCTCCAATGAAATGCTGTTCAGCACTTGTGTGCTTGGAATGGTTCTTACCTTGGCCACCCTATGACTGCGGAGAATAATGCTCCATCATCTTCCAATTCCCCAGCTGTGACAGTCTGAACGTTCTTAGGACATTTGCTGGCAAACAGGAAGTACTGAAACAGCGAGACAATGAAATCAGCAATGGTGTATAGTAGCCAAGCTTCCTGGGCATTGGGGTCTAACAAGTTGAAGTGCCGAACAGATGTGCAGTGAGGTCAGGAATTGTGAGGTCAGTAATTACTGGACGTGTTTTCTAGATGGAGTCTGCTAGAGGCCCATCTTAAATGAAGGTTTGTGGGACCCAGTGAGGATTCTGAGGAAGGAAGGAAGGAAGGAAGGAAGGAAGGAAGGAAGGAAGGAAGGAAGGAAGAAAGGAAGGAAGGAAGGAAGGAAGGAAAGGCATGGTAAGTAATACACATACCACTTTATTCTGCCAGGCAAATGTTTTATAAAGTCTATCTTAATTAATCATTGCATCAACCCTATGAGATGGCCCTATTATCTTCATTTTTCAGGTGGGAAAATGAGGAACAGAAAGTTTAAAAATTTTTCTAGCTAGTAGATGGAGATAGTAATAGAACCATTGTACTTGATTTAAAAAAATATGCAATGCTAACCTTGTTCGTCATGGACACAGGCAAATATGGTTTACTAAATATTTACTAAATGGGATATTAGAAGCTTGATAAACTTAACCTCTTATGCTCTCCTCATTACTGTTTAAAAGAGTATAAAGTCCTCGGTGACCTAAAAATTTATTGCATGTCAGAAAGAAAAATGTGGCTGAGGAGAAATGGATCCAAAAATTGACTGATACAGTTGACAGACAAATTGATTACACAAACTGTCAGCATTGCTGTAGTTTAACGTTTATTCCTTCATTTGTGCAGAACATCAGTCAGTCTCAAAAGAAATTGATACCAAAAGAAATAATTTAACACACTCTCCCTTACAATTATCAATATTAGTTCACTGCCTCGCATCAAGAGTAAAGAAGTCAACTTACTTCAGCCAACAAAATCCTGAGCATGAAGAACTCTTTAATTGTTAAGCCAGCATTATATTCTTTGAGAGTTCAAATAAAGCTGAATATGTGGAAAGCAAACACAGTAAATCTACCCCAAAGACTTAAATATCCTATGATTTGCACATACTTATAAATGTTGAAGGAATGTTGGGAATTGTCTTTTTTGGTAAGTATTTTTATTTATTTATTTTTGGGAAAGAGAGAGAAAATGAGTGGGGGGTGGGCAGAGGGAGAAGCGGGCTCCCTGCCGAGCAAGTAACCCAATACAGGACTTGATTCCAGGACTCTGGGATCATGACCCCCAGCCGAAGGCAGACGCTTAACCACACAGGCGGCCAGTTGTCTATTTTTGTTCAGGCTGCTATAGCAAAGTACCCAGACTGAGCGGCTTACAAACAACAGAGGGTTAGTCCTCACCTTTCTGGAGGCTGGAAGTCAAAGATCAGGGAGCCATCAAGCCTGGGTTCTGGTGAGAGCCCTCTTGCAGATTGCAGACTGTCATCTTCTCACTGTGTCCTCATAGGATGAGGGCCAAGACAGTGCCTTTTATGAGGACACTAATTCCATTCAGGGGGGCCCCACGCTCGTGACCTAATCACCTCCCATAGACCCACCTCCTACTACCATCTCATTGGAGGTTAGGATTTTAACATATGAATTTTGCAGAGACACAAACATTTGGTCTATAATAGATAGATAGCAGGAAACTAACACCAAGAAGAACATAATGTGCCCTAACACATAGGATAGAGTATGAATTCTGCAACTCAACTGCCTAGGTTCAAATCCCAGCTGTGCCACTCACTAGCCTTCTTATCTTAAGCACATTACTAAACTTCTTGGTGCCTCAGTGTCATCATCTATGAAATAACAGTGACTCTCATGTTGGTTTTAAAGGTTAAATGAGGGGTGCCTGGGTGGCTCAGTCAGCTGAGCGTCTGCCTTCAGCTCAGGTCATGATCCCAGGGTCCTGGGATCAAGCCCCACATTAGGCTCTCTGCTCAGCAGAGAGCCTGCTTCTTCCTCTCCAGATCCCCTTGCTTGTGTTCCCTCTCTCGCTATCTCTGTCAAATAAATAAATAAATAAATCTTTAAAAAATAAAAAAATAAATAAAAAAAATAAAGATTAAATGAGTTCATTTGTGCAAAATTTCTGGTTTTTAGTAGGTGGTATATAAATATCAGCTATTTTATTAGTCAAGATCCAGTTGGGAGAAAAGAATACTGCTCTATGATTTTAAACAGTGGGGACTTAATATAAGAACACGTTCACAATGATGCTTAAAGGGGTGGAGGAGCAAAAAGAAAGGGAGTTGTTAGAAGATAAAAAAAAAAAAAAGGATAAAAAAATAAAAGACAGCCTGAAATCAGAAAATTGTTCAGGCGCATTAACCTGAGCTACTAACCTGTAGGGTTTCTCCACTATGGGGCTGTAAGAATCTTCATCTGTCCCGCCTTGAGATGCTTTTTCTCTCTCCCCTTTTCTTCTAATCTTCCAGCAGCGCCTCCCACTGGCAGAACTTAACAGGAACACAGTTGGCCAGATAGTTGGGGACATGCACCTTGCAAGCTTCCAGCCCCGCAGCCTGGAAGATGATTTGGTTACAGTCCAGCCTGAGCCCAACCATATGAGGAGCTCTGGGGCATGAAAGTCACCGCAGACTTGTCCATTTCTGAGGCAGAGAGGCTGGCCTTTTTTGAATCTATTATATTTCCATCTTTGTTGGTTGCTACCCCCTAGGGGACAGCCTAAACTCTCAAATATTTCCCAGATAGATGGGGTGGCCTCTGTCAACTTAAGACAAATCTCAGACAGGTGCAGCTGTGGGCTGATAGTAGCTAACACTCACAAATGGGATACGGGTGCACCAGCTCCTTAAAATAAAACCCATCTATTAGTGAGTGCCCTGTGCTAAAGGGGCTTTGGAAGCTTCGGCCAAGAGGGGAATATGTATTAGGAAAGGGCACCTGCCTGCATCTATGAATTCCTCAGTCTTGAAGTTTCAAAATCTCTAAAAAAGGTGTGTGGGGGTTGGGGAGCCCCACCAAATTTCAAGAAAACTTCAAATATGGAAACATTTACATTAAAATAAACATTTGCATATTAACAATGGGTTGCTTGTAGAAAACCAGCCACAATTTGTATTAAAAGTAGTCTTTACAGATAATTAGCTACTTTTAAGGTTTTTCCTATCATTTCTGATAGATTTTACCATTGATCTGTCACCAACTTATTTATTCTCAGAGAAGGTTAACATCAGACTCAACTTCACCATTAGTCTAATGACTTTGATAAGACCATTCAAGACTAGTGTTCTTGAAGTTCTGCAAGGAGGCACTCTTGAAGCTCTTCTGATAACACTACCCTCTCCGTAAGAAAACATCATTGCATAAGAAAATACATTTTACATGATAGTGACTATCATAGGCATGCTTCTGCATTAGAACTTTCTATAAGGTTTCGTTGGTTCTATTTTTCAGTCCCATTATACTGTATTATCAAAGTTGGAATGCATTTAATGCATCATGCAGTCACTCTTCCTAGTGACATATAAGAACATTGAGGATTATTGAAATGTAATGACTTATCCAAAATATCAGGGCTAGTTAAGGGCGGAACAGGGACCAAACATAAGTTGGCCAATGATGTAGTATAGTAGTCTTTCTCTGTATCACACATATTTGCAGTTGTGCCATTTAATACAGGCTGAATTCTAAATTATCTATTATCTATCTGGTCATCTATCAATCATCTATCTGTCTATTTATACAACAGCTTGATTCAGAAGTGATATAAGTTGGCTTACAAAAAACACACACAACACAATGAGATTTTAAATATTTAATTATGAAGTGAAAGGAACATAAATTTGGGAAACATAAGCTGAAACTCTGAGTGAAGATAATGGACAAATGGGAATTTTCCACTGGCTAAAGATGAGACGTTATTTAGGATCTGAGATTTCTACTCTGCAAACAAAGACACAGGGATCCCATGATCCTGTCAGTGTAGATCAGATAACTGGATCATTGGTCACAGGGGATCGCAGGCCACAAAACACAAATAAGCCAGTTGATTAAGAGAGCAGTCAATACTTTCTGACAACATTGACAAACTGTTTTCTTGAATAAAATGGCACCTCTCCAAAGAAATAAATTGCAAATAAAATCAGCTTGATGCCATTGCTCTTTTCCTACCATGTGTTCTGTCAGCACATAAAAAGAACAAAGTACATTTTTTCATTACAGCTTTGCAAAAATCATAAATAAATCTCTTACAGCCTTATAACTTAAAACACAGATGTAATTAAACTCCTGGCTTACTGTAAGTATACCAGTATATTTAAGGAGAGCTTTATGTAAATTCACAGCAGGTAGTAACATTGCTGGTCCACGATACCATTTTCCTACTGATGCTTGAAAGCCTGTCATTTTAAGGTGAGAAGTCTGCAGTATGTGGACTGTCCTGAAAGTGTAAAGGACATCAAAAGTCCTCAAGATGAGTGATTCAGTCTGTGGTCATAGAGAACAGTCATCTAAAGATTATACACTTTAGAAATCAGCTCAATTTATTCATTTAACCTCTACCTGGTTTCTTTAAACATTCTTGGAATATAGTTTGTTACACCAAGAATGATGAAGAAATTTGTACAAAGGGAACTATAGCTCCAACTACATCCATACCATTACTAGGTCAAGCTTACTCATGTTATGTAGGATGGAAAGAAGGTTGCCTAGTTATTTATTGTGAAAAATCCCTGGTTGATGAAAGCAAACAACCTTTATCTTTGATTTCTCAGAAGCTCAACATTATTGTTCCACCAAGACATTGACCCAAATCAGCCATATTGTTATTTTTGTTCTATATCAGCTGTGGCTTTCCATAGGATCCAGATTCATGTTTGGGTTTTTTTTTTTTTTAAAGATTTTATTTATTTATTTGACAGAGATAGAGACAGCCAGCGAGAGAGGGAACACAAGCAGGGGGAGTGGGAGAGGAAGAAGCAGGCTCATAGCGGAGGAGCCTGATGTGGGGCTGGATCCAATAACGGGGATCACGCCCTGAGCCGAAGGCAGACGCTTAACCGCTGTGCCACCCAGGCGCCCCTGTTGTTTTTTTTTTTTTAATGTTGTTTATTTTGTCTCATATTTCATTTCAATAGTCCCTTTGGTCGGGTAAGCAAATTTCCTGTCAAACACATTCTTTCCAGAACTCATGAGATGGACTACTCCATTCAAAAGACATGTTGGAATCATATCATATGCCAGAAAATCAAATTGCATTTTTATATCAACTTTAAGGAGAATTTTTCATTTTGCACAAGATAAAGGTAAAAGATTTCCATGTGGCCTCAGTCATCAGTTGTTTTCCAAAGACTTCAATTGCCTTAATATTTTTAGTTCATTCTCATACTAGAACTTGTTTCTGCATAAATCAGTAGACATGGGAGTTTCAATGGGTTCATTTGTTCTCAGAAGTTTCTTTGCTGCATATCAGATACTTAAAGTGAGAAAATGGGTCATCTGTTAAATATGCTTTTCCACTTCGGCACCATTTCTCAGAAAATCTTCAGTAAGCATAGTCTTCTCTTTCTTGAGAGACCAGAATCATCCTTCCTTCAACTATCAACTTAGTCCCTTGTTCCCTGTGGCATTGGGTACTACTGTTTAGGCTGCTCTGGAATCATCCTCCCTGAAAAAATGTTTTACCTATTGCCTTACCTACAGTAATATAGAACTTATAGTAATTCCTTTAAGCATCATTATCTCTCTTATTGACTTCTTTATAATGCTTTTGATATTGCATTGCTTTTAAAAAATACCTTTTTGATATCCTTCCTGGATTATTTTTTTCTATCTATAGCAACTTGTCATCTTTACTAATAAGTTAGAAAGAAGGGAGGTGATACTTATACCTCTCACCTTGCGCTCAAATGGTCCAATCTGTTCTCGGAGCACCAGTAATTAGGAAATATTTTGGGTCCAGATGTCAAATAACACAGCATATATCTGCATGTAACTAAAATAGTTCTTTATGTTTCCATACCAACAACCAGGACTCAGGTAAACTATAGTCCTC
This sequence comes from Ailuropoda melanoleuca, assembly GCF_002007445.2. Classification (NCBI taxonomy): domain Eukaryota; kingdom Metazoa; phylum Chordata; class Mammalia; order Carnivora; family Ursidae; genus Ailuropoda; species Ailuropoda melanoleuca. The sequence goes on from NC_048218.1 coordinate 16,974,571, forward strand.
TTTGTCTACCCTGTGTATGTACACACACACACACACACACACACACACTTCTCATCTATTTATAAAACCAAGAAAATTATTACAAGTTTATCTGGCAAACCATCTGTTTTTAACACTTATTTTACTGTGATTGCATAACTCAGGAAGCATTTCCAGAAATCAAACCTGAAGTTAGCCTGTCATCCCAATCTCTTTTCCAGTGGATCTGTGCTAATTAGGAAAACTGTGAACAATGTCACCCTAGCTCCTTTCTGCATCTTCTTTATTGTGGAATCCTTGCTTTTATAATAATATAATACAAGACTACTAACTTGAAAATATGGGCTTTATAGACACATACCCAAACTGTAAATTTAGTTGTTATATCAGCAAGGGTCTTGGTAAGAAAATAATCCACACTCAAACTGAGTAATTGAAAGAGTTTAATAAAAGGCTGATTTAAAAGGTGCTGTCAGGGTTTAGGGAAACCTAATAAGGGATAATATTCAATTTGAGGCCACTAACTGAGAGGGGTAGGCGTATCCCTAAATTAGAAGGGGAAGGGCAAGAAGCAATGGTTTGAATTTGAAAAGGCAACAGTACAGAAAAGGATTCCTGAGAGAATCTTTGGCCTCCAGTAGAGGGAGATAACCAACACTCAGGGAGGGGGCCTGAAGAATATACCGCCTAATCTCACTCTCTTGTCTGTGCTTCCCATTGGTTGAACCCAACCTGAATCCAAAGGACAGGAGACTTATGGTCCAGATCGGCATCCTGGGGCATGAGTGGGATGGAAAGTAGCACTAGAGGGAGCAAGGGGAAAATAGTCAACAGATAAAGAGACTGAACATGATAACCATGTGAATTCACACAGCAGGCACAACAAGACACATCTTTCAATCCAAAGCAGAAAATCTGAGCTCTAGAATGGCATTCCATTAGTGGGATACTATAGGTAGTCTCTTTAGGATTCAACTTGCCCAATCTATCATCATACCCTTGCATCAATTTCTGAAATAATTTGTCTTGGTATCTCCTATATGGTCATATACAGTTTCATGAATAGTAAATTCTCAGTAAACTCCCATAGAGTCATTAAATAACTCTCCTCTTTTGTTCCTTACCACTGCTGTTAGTTTTTGTTTGTTTGTTTTTGTTTTTTTTTTTATCTTGGATGAGTTTCCAGAAGCAATGTTTCAAAATTCCAAGAACAGTCACTATCTCCACATGCAATGATATGCCAGATTTGGACAAATAATACAGAATACTGCATTTTAACAGTTGTGATCAAGGCAGACTGATTGCTGCACTATCAAAAAGAAGTGAGGTCAGCAGCAAAATACCTCTGTCAAATGAATTCATTTAGAAAACCTTATGGAATAGTTCGTGGTCATACTGTGAGGCTGCCTCACAGAGCTGAAATGATATGGATGGAAATGTTCAGGAGAAATTCAGAAACTCCTCCTATCCTCAATTTCACTGTGAAAAAAAAAGTAGCGCCAGCCAGTTTCGGGTAGAAATGGATGCAAGCACATCTTTTTCTGCCCACCAAGATGAATTGCCTGTAATGACGGCCATTTGAAAATTGTGGTGTCAAATTTTAAGCCTCAGTGTTGTATTTTAAAAAGCAGGTAATTCCTGTTCTGATGGAAATGAGTGGGGTTCATTCTACTGCAGAATATAGTGCATCCAAGAAAAGAGGGTTTTTCCTCCTTTAAAATTTCAGTATCTTGGGCAACCTATGGGGGAAAAAAATCTGTACTAGGTAGTACAATAAAGGCTACACATACGTATGCAGCTGTGTGCTACGTTTTAGGCACAGAAGCAAACTGTTTATGAGCTAGTAGCTAATTAAGATAAAGATTTGCTTGGCATGCAATTTCGCTTCCTTAACATCTTTTATACTGAAGTCACTCTGACTTCCAGAGCATCCTACATTTTAGTCACTGACCCATAAAATACAAATGAAAGCTGGTAAAAGGATAACAACATGCATTCTGAATAACTCGCTAGGAAATGCCTCAAACTTGAAAGACATTTTAATAATAATTCACCAGCCAATTCCATTAGCCTTAAAGACCAGAGAAGCACAAAGAGAAAATTTGAATTACATAGCTCCACTTGCTATAATTTAAAGATATTTCAAGCTAAATTTAAACCTTTTGGATGTGGTATCTTGCTGTTTTTGAGCTAACAAAATGCAAGATCCTAATAGTAAAACCCAGCTAATGATAAACTATCTTTCTGTACTTCACACTCTGCTCCTAGTCGAGTCATTTCGAGCTCAGCATTGTATTTTAAAAGCTTTCTTCGTTTAAAGAAACATATCAAGCAAAGGTGATTTAAACTGGTCTTATGATGTAATTATGACACCTGTTTTTAAAAGTAAGGTGTTTTTCCTACGCATCCACTTCAGCCTTTTCGTCGCTATCTCCTCTAGTGTCCATTTTTGCGCTCCCTGTGCTCGTACCTCATGTTAGCGTGCTCTGTGAGTGAATCTGTTTGTTTCTGACCACTTTTTCAAATCATCTTTTTTTGTTTGTTTGTTTTTTCATTTTCATTGTTTTTTCCATGTATATCAACCTCCTGGGGCAGGCATCACAAATTGCCCCAAACTGGGCAGCTTAAACAACATTGTCTCACAATACATTCTGGAGGCTGGCTGTCCAAGATCAGGGTGGCTGCAGAGTTGGTTCCTTCTGAAGGCTGTGAGGACGAATCCGTTTCCTTCCTCCCTCCAGACTTCTGCTGGCCTGCTGCCAGTCTGGCATTCCTTGGCCTGTAGCTCCATCATCATGATCTTTGCCTTCCTCCACATGTGGCACCCTTCCTGTGGGTCTGTGTCCAAATCTGTCGTTTTTTAGAAGGACATCAGTAGAGGGGTCTCTCTAACTCCAGTATGACTTAATCTTAACTAATTACATCTGCAAAGACACTATTTCCAAAGAACATCACATTCTTCGACCCTGGAGGTTAGTACTTCAGTATATGAATGAGGGGGGTGGGCAGTGCACAACTCATTCTATGACAGCATGTCGGGTCATTAATTTCAGTCTATCTATGTGCGTGCCTAAGTTCCTAGAGTTTCAATTACTTCCCTTTCAAGTTTACTAATGAACATCTAGACTTCAATGTCTATTCTGCTTTTAAGCCCATTCAATGAGTTGTTTCTTGTTCTTTGTTTTGCATGTTCTTTGTGTTATCTTCCATTTCTATTCTCATTATGTTCATTTCCCTTTAAAGACTTGAACACATTAAGCATAATTATATAAGCTCTTTTAATATCCTGTCTACTGATTCTATCATGTTTGCCATCTATATCTTTTTCTGTTGCCTAATTTTTTCTACTATTAGTGGGTTACATTTTTCTTCTTCTTTGCATATCTTTGCATGTCCAATAATTTAGAACATGGTGAGTTTACGTTAATGATGACTAAATTTTGTTATCTTCCTTCCAAGAGTGTTAAAATTTGTTCTGTCAAGTATTTAAGTTAATTGCAAAGCAGCTTGATTTGTTCAGAGCTTGGTTTTCAACTTTGTTACAGTGGGTCTAGAGTAGCCATTATTCTAGGGCTTAGCCATACTGCAAAAGCATGGCAGTTCTGTCAGTCTCATTGGGCACCCCAGGTATTGAATGATCACACCCATTCTTTCTAGTTAAAACATAATGCCTTCCAGCCCTTGGTGAGAACTGAGAACTGTTCAGAGTATGTCTTCCTGGTTGTTCTTTTCCCAGTCTCATGACATTTCACCCTATACATAGGAGGCTTGGTAATCATCAACTCAGTCAAGGGCATCCCTATATAGATTTCTAGAACTTTCTCCACACAGCTCTCTCTTCCCTGGTACTCTTCCTTGCAAACTGCACCTACCTCATTCTTCCAAAACTGGACTCCATCCCTTCAAATCCAGGGGAACACCATGCTTTCCTTATGATTCCACTCCCTGCATGATGATCCAGAAGGGGCTTCCACACAGATTACCAGAGTGTTCTTCCTCTCCCTTTCTCTGTTTCCCTTGTCTCATGGATCACAGTTCTGTGTTCTGTTTTCTAATATCTAAAAACCACTACAAATGTCATTCAATATTCTGATTGCTTATGGCAGAATCCAGTTACTCATCCATGACCATCGCAGAATACTTAGTATGCATTTTGATAAATAATTTCTTTAATAGAATTTCTTTTTTAATCATTAATGGGTTTTTTGGTACTATTTATTCAAAATCTTGAAGATAATCACTTATGTTTTCCTCTAATATCTTTATTGTTTTACTTATAGCAATTAGATCTGCAATTCATCTGAAAAAAAATTTTTTTCTGTACAGTGAGTTAGAGTCAAAATTATATTTTTTCCACATTAAATATCCAAATAGCCTATTTATTAAAAACATTCACCTTTTATTAATGAACTGTTATGTTTGCTTTTACAAATAATGTAACTGTATGTATGTCGGCTTATTTTGGCACTTGATTCTGTTCCACTGATCTATTTGTCTATTTTTGCATCACTACCACACTATTGACTACTATAGCTCTGTAATAATCTAGATGGATAGTTTAAGTCTTTCAAATTTGTTTCTATGAAATTGCCTTGGCCATCTTTGGCCCTTTGAATTTCCTAATGCATTTTAAATTCAGCTTGGTGAGGGGTTCGTGGGTGGCTCAGTTGGTTAAATATGTCTGACTCTTTGATTTTGGCTCTGGTCATGATCTCAGGGTCGTGAGACCAGGCTCCATGCTGGGTGTGGAGCCTGCTTGAGATTCTCTTTCCCTCTCTCTCTGCCCCTCCTCTCTCTCTCTTTCTCTCTTTCAAAATAAATAAATAAATAAATAAATAAATAAATAAATAAATAAATAAAAATAAATTCAGCTTGGCAATTTCTGAAGTAAATTAATACATACATAGATAGATACACAAATCCTGCTGTTATTTTTCATTAGATCTTATTGAATACAAGGTTAGTATGAGAATAATTTAAAACTTTACCATAGGGTGTCTTCCAAAACCTCATGAAATATCTTTACATTTATATAAGTCTCATTTAGTTTCTGTTAATCTGTTCTTAGATTTGAGCAAAGAGATTCTGCCCATCACTATTTAGGTTTATTCCCATATATCTGATGGTTTTTTGTTAATACAAGTAATATCTTTCTTGCAACTGTATTTATTAATTTGTTGCTGGTACATAAACATGTAATCATTTTTTGTTTTAATCATCAATATAGTGACATTGCTCAATTTGCTGCTAATTTAATAGTTTCTAAATTAGTTTAGAACGGCCATATACATGATCATCTGATTTCACATGTAATGACATTTTTATTTCCCTCCTAATTATCCTTACACTTTTCTTTTTTCCTTGTTTTATTTTATTGGCAAGGGACCTGATTAAAATATTGACTAAAAGAAGTGTCATCATCTTGTTCTTAATCTTGAGGGGATATTTTCACCTTAGTGTATGATTTTTCCTATAAGTTAGTTACTGATATCCTTTATCGCATAAAGAAAATTCCTATTTCTCATCTGTAAAAATGTTTTTGTTTATTTTTTTGCTTTAATCATAAGTGAATATTGAATTTAATCAAATGTTTTTTCTGTATCTATTAATATAATCATATGACCTTCACTTTTTATTCAATAATGTAGCAAATTATGTTGATTTTTTAAAATCTGTATTTATCTACCTGGAATAAACCCCACTCAGTGTGGTAGATAGAACTGTCTAATATCTCTTAAAGCATCTTCTCAGGCAAATTGATTATGAATACATATTGGAGTTTTTCCTGAAATTTGTCACAAAGGAAGGAGCTATGAACATGACAGTTCAGATCATTCCTCCGGAAGGGACATTTTATGGAGGAAAATGGCTCTATAATAGTCTTAGATAGTGTAAAATAGTCTTAGATAGGGGTTAACAGTTTAATAGCTAGTTAAACATTGTAGACTCTATCAGACTCGTTTAATGACAGTAGGTCTTCCTAAGGTTGAACACTGCTAGAATTTTAGGAGGAGTTCTTAGGTTTGTCAATGTCTATCACAGAATTGCTAGAGAATTTTATCAGAAGGATAAAATTACTTCCAGAAGGAACATCTAATCACGTTAGACAATAAAAATCATCTAGGTTTTGGACAGTTTTTTTAATGTCAAAGAAATTATCTGTTCATTAACTAAGAGGGTTATGAAAAGCTATGACACCTGCTTAAGATTTCATAGAGTTGCAGAACAGAAGAATCAGTTCACAAGGGAAGTTTTAAAGATAGTGGTAGGAAGAATAAAGATGCTGCTTACTGGTGTCCTATTGAGTCCAGCTGATCTCTATACCATTACGCGTACCTCCAATTCATTATTTATATTTTTAGTGATCTGACATAAGGGATAATCATGTATGAATCACATATATAGCTGTTAAGATTTTCATTGTAACATGGCTTACACAAAAAATAAGTAAGAAAACAAGGGAAGGGGCGATAAAGAAAAAAAATTTCAATGCTTATCACCAAAGAAATTATTACATAATTAGGATCCATCAGTGGAACTAAATAATTCTCAGAAACCATTCAAATGGCTATTAAAAAATGTTTTCATTAACACTGATATTAACCATACATTGTTAAATGAACAAGAAAAGCAGATCCCAGTACAGTATATTATCATTAACAATAATGTACACACAAAAAATATATACAGAAATCATACATACAGTGAAGTGGAAGGGCTATGTTAAATTATTTCTGGGGTGATAGATTGTTTTTTCTTTTTGATTTTTAATCTTTCTTATGTATTTTTTTCTTTTATAATAAGAAAAAATAAATCTTGTAATAATGTATTTTGTTGTAGTTATTTTGTTGTAGTTATATCCATATGTATTATCTTATAAAAGCCTCAAAAAAAGTCTCTAAAATTCCTTTAAAAAGAACCTTTTGTTCCCTGTGTAGTAATTCTTTAACATGCTTTACCAAATATATAATAAAAGGCCAAGAGAGGTACCCCATTTGACTTCTGTCTTAATTCCTATACTGCCTTCTTGAGAACACAGCATTAGTGTGTTTTTGTTCTGAGCATGTCTGTCACAAGTAGGGCACATTATTTCACCATAGCCCTTAGCATCCTTTGTGCAGATCAGTTGTCAAGTAAGCCACCAAATGCAATTTATACACTTCTTACAGTTGCTGGGGATCTCGAAATTATAGTCACTGGTCATTCTCCCCACAATACTCCGCTACCCCATCAAGCCCTAGAATATGCCAGTACAAAAGGGACAGGCATAAGATGCAGTGAACCTAAGTGTCACTAGTCAATGATGGCGACAGTCCTGAAAGCGGGTTAATAACGAGTAGGCAAGTGTTTAAGTGAGTCAATCAGATTCCCATTATATGTTTGAAGAATGTGGAATCAAATCACAGTAGCCAGCTGCCCATCTGCAAGCCACAGCTTCCACAGAAGCCAGCAATGAGGACATCATATCATCAGCTTCTTTCATTTGGGCAGGATTCAGATTGGACGAATTATTGCTGAAGTGTTTCATGTCCAGTGTGTATCCTATGGGTTCTTATACTGCATATAATGTCTCAGAGATAACAGACAGACCAGAAAAAGAGTAGATATTGTTCCCATATGCAAGGTGGAGATCAGTTTCCAATTGCCAGCATGCCTTTTGTTCATAAGTGACATATTAAATTTGGTGGTAATACATCTCCTGATTATTCGCCATTATTGTTTGCAATAAAATTAGTTAACATAAAACTTTCCTTTCCAGATATTCCAGAACACTTCAATACCATATACAAACACTTGTCACCAAATGACAAAATATTTATTGAATGCATTGATAAAAACACAAATATCCAGTTCTCTAGAAGAATGCATTATTCTAGAGAAGTTAATATTCAAATGATTGGGATATCACCCTTTTTATACTGATTTTCTTTGCTAGCTCTTAAAAATGATTATGTATTTCTCAAACTCAACACCCAAAAAATAAATAATCCAGTTAAGCAATGGACAGAAGACATGAACAGACGTTTTTCTAAAGAAGACACACAGATGGCTAACAGACGCATGAAAAGATGCTCAGCATCACTCATTGTCAGGGAAATGCAAATCAAAACCACAATGAGGTATCACCTCACACCTGTCAGAATGGCTAGAATTAACAACACAGGAAACAACAGGTGTTGGCGAGGATGTGGAGAAAGGGGAACCCTCTTACACTGTCAGTGGGAATGCAAACTGGTACAGCCACTCTGGAAAACAGTGTAGAGGTTCCTCAAAACTTTAAAAATAGAGCTACCCTACAACCCAGCAATTGTATTACTAGGTATTTATCCAAAGGATATAAAAATACTGATTTGAAGGGGCATATGCACCCCGATGTTTATAGCAGCACTATCAGCAATGGCTATATTATGGAAACAGCCCAAACATCCATTGACTGATGAATAGATAAAGGAGGTGGTGTGTATACACACACACACACACACACACAAACACACACAGGAATATTACACAGCCATCAAAAAGAATGAAATTTTATCATTTGCAATGACATGGCTGGAGCTAGAGTGTATTATGCTAAGTGAAATAAGTCAGTTAAAGACAAATACCATAGGATTTCACTCATATGTGGAATTAAGAGACAAAGCAGATGGGGGTGCCTGGGTGGCTCAGTCATTAAGCGTCTGCCTTCAGCTCAGGGCGTGATCCCGGCATTCTGGGATCGAGCCCCGCATCAGGCTCCTCTGCTGGGAGCCTGCTTCTTCCTCTCCCACTCCCCTTGCTTATGTTCCCTCTCTCGCTGGCTGTCTCTCTCTCTCTGTCAAATAAATAAATAAAATCTTTAAAAAAGAAAAGAAACAAAGCAGATGAACATAGGGAAAGGGGGAAAAAAGAGGGGGGGGAAGCAAACCATAAGAGACTCTTAATTATAGAGAACAAACTGAGGGTTGATGGAGGGAGGTGGGCAGGGGATGGGCTAACTGGGTGGTGGGTATAAAGGAGGGCACTTGTTGTGATGAGTACTGGACATTATATGTAAGAGATGAATCACTACATCCTATACCTGAAACTAATTTTACCATATACGTTAACTAACTAGAATTTAAATAAAGACTTGAAATTAAAAAAATAAAAATAAAAATAAAAAATTAAAGTGATTATGTATTTCTCTAGCTTTTTAAGCCACTATATCAAATATAGTGTAAATATTATTACTATATAGTCCAAAACTTTGTGATAACCTATAGATGTAGAAATTTAGGCCATTGACAGAATATATATTCTCCTAGATACCTGCTTTATTGGAAAAAAAGTTATGATTTCATTGTTCTTATTTATTCTTTGGACCTTTCTTTTAAATGTGCAAAATTAGATCTAAATAATCTTCATAGCACAGATAGTTATTTGCATATACACAAAAAATTTAGAAAATTGTTTTCTTGGCTCTTGCTAATGATAATCTTTATAGTACTACAATCTTCATCATATGATTTATGAAATATCTATCACGGAAACAATGTCCTGCAGCCTCTTCCTTATTAATTTGATCTCATCTACTTTCTCATCCTACTGCATTTTTGGATAAGGTGTATGAAGGGCACTTAATTATTAGCATTTCTGAATTGTTGTTTAGTGAATGGCTTATAATGTTGTTCATCTAAAACACAGCATGTTGGCGCATATTTTTTTCCAATTTAACTTTTGTTCAGCTTTTAGCAGATATCTAGGTGGTAGCAAGGACCTTGAATGTAACAAGACGAAAATTCATGCTCTCTTCCAACAACAGAAGACTAGTTTGTTTTGGTCAATACTTCCATTAAGAACAATTAGAAAACCTAAAGGAGACTTAGATATAAACATATATACTTGAAGACATTAGAAGGCTACTAAGCCACTAAGGATTTGTGGGGCTGAGAGGATGTCAAGAGGGGTAAGCCTAATATTTAGTGTACCTTTGCCCCTTGAGCCTTTACCTTTTTGAAAATAGTAGAGGACGTGAGTTTAGCAGCCTCATCAAAATAGATTTTCCAATGAAAAGGAACCCTGCTAAACCTCCAAGGGTTTCAGCTAGAACACCAAAGGACCATAGCCCAAGAGTAGGGATACCAAAAATAGACTAGCACTTATAAGGACTAAAGCCCAGATTCTAACCTGTTCAACTCCTAATTAAACTGATTATAGTAATCAGTCAAGAGCTCAAGAGCCTACCAGTAGCAAAATTAAATCCACTCTCAAGGAAAACAGTAATTCACAGACACAAATTATGTTTACATTGTTTACACACTATATCTGGAATCAATCAAAAATAACTAGGCCTACAAAGACACAAAATACTTCAAAAAAGAAAAACAAGAAAAAATAGAATCAGAATCATAAAAGAAATATTCTTTAAAAATGAAAGCAAGGGACTTTATCTGCTGGCCATGAGTGAGTAATATTGTATATGCAAAAAATCCAATATGATATACAGATAAAATGTTAGAATTAATAAGGGAATAGTAGGATCACTGTATATAATGTCAGTATACAAAAAGTATTTGTATTCTTATCTATCAGTAACAATTAGAAAAAGGAACTCTTAAAATATATTAATGATAGCATCAAAACTATAAATACGTAGGAATAAGTCTTTTTAAAGTGTGTATGAACTCTACAAAAAAACTATGAAGCATTACCAACAAGATTAAAGGTGATCTAAGAAAATAGAAGGACATACTGTGTTCATGGAATGAAAGACTAAATATTAAAAAATGCAGTTATAAACAAATGGCTATCATTCAATACAATTCCAATCAAAATCACAATAGATATATTTTGGAAAATGACAAGCTAATTTTAAAACGTGTATGGAACTGAAAATGACTAAAACTATCCAAGAAAATCTTGAAAGAACAAAAAGAACAAAGCTGGAGAGATCTGTACTCCCAGTTACAAAAATTTTTAAATCTCTAGTAATGACACATGAGATATTGGCACAATGAGATATAAATAAACTAATAAATCAGAATAAAATATCTAGAAAAAGGCCCACACATATATGGACACTTGGATATGACAAAGACAGCATTAAAGAGCCCTGGGGGAAAAATACTCTCTTTTCAGTACGTTGTGTTAGATCAGTAGTGTATCTGCATGGAAAAAAATAATCCTTCCTACCACACTGCATGCAAAAACCAATACCAGGTGGAAAATCGATTTAGGTATTAAAGGTAAAACAATAAAATTTCTCATTAAAACATAGGAGAAATTTTTCTTGACCTTGGGCTAGCAAAGATTTCTTATGAAGTTAGCATGAACCATTATACTTTAATAAAAATGGACTACGGTAAATGAGGGACATATGTTAACCAAAAGACATCATTAATAGAGTGAACGTACGAATGGCAGAAAGGCAAAAAGGCATTTCTAATGTCTACAAACAACAAAGGGCTTGTATCTGGGGTAATTTTTTTAAAACTTTAAAAATCAATGAGAGAAAGATGGAGAATACAATAGGAAATAAATGCGCAAAAGAACTGAACAGAGTCTTTTCAAATGGCCAATAGACGTACAAAGTTTCTTGGCCTCACAAATAATGAGGAAGTGAATTCTAAGTATGTGCACCAGTCAGCACAATTACAAAGACTAGCAGTACAGGGTTGGCCAGGATGTGCAGAGATGGCAATCATCGCATCCTGCTGATGAAAATAAAAATTCATATAACCACTTTGGAAAGCTCGTAGTAGTTACTAAAGCCTAACATATGGGCCTCTGACCCAGCAATTACACAGCTCAGTATACAACGAACCAAATTCTGTATTTATGCATACCGATAGACCTGTGCAAGAATGTTCATCACAGCACCATTAAAGCTCCCATTCTCATTCCTACAGATTTTTGCAGTGCCATCTGCAACAGCCCAAATTCAAAACAAAGCAAATATTGTTCATCAATCCAAATGCGGTATATTCATGGAATGGAATGCCACTCAACAATGAAAAACAAATGAATGACTGCCACATTCGTCAACAAGGATGAAACTCACAAACATAATGGGGAGTAAAAGAAGCCAAGCCCACTAAAATGACATAGAATATGATTTCACTTTTACACGATTATAAAACAAGCAACATTAAATTGTGGTGTGAGAAGTAAGGATAGTAGACATCCTCTGGTTGGGGGAGGAATTTCTGGAAGGAGGCATGAGGTGGCATCTGGGATGCTTTTCCCATAGAGTTAGTCACTTTATGAAAGTTTTTGATTTGTGCACTTTGTCTTAAGTCAATGAAAGTTTATTTAAAACATTTTTAAACACTCAAAATTAGTCTAAGGTATTAAAAATCAGAATAGCAATTACCTTTGGGCAGGGATCTGGGCAGTGTTCAGGGGCGGTTCTGAAGGTGACATCCAGGATGCTGGTAATGTTAACACTGTTTCAGAACTTGAATCATTTTACGTTAATGTTTTTACTATGATTTGTGAAATTTTTCCTATCTATTTCAGTAAAAACAGTATTAATAATTGTTTAAGATATAAATTTTTGGAATTTTTCATTATGTGTGTTGTATTTCATATTTTTAAATTTTTTAAAAACAATAATATCTCCTTCATCCAATTTTTTTCACTGATAGGCATGTCAACTGTATCATCAATATTAAAAACCATTTCTTTTTTTTTTTTTAAGATTTTTTTTTTTTAATTTATTTGACAGAGATAGAGACAGCCAGCTAGAGAGGGGAACACAAGCAGGGGGAGTGGGAGAGGAAGAAGCAGGCTCACAGCAGAAGAGCCTGATGTGGGGCGATCCCAGAACGCCAGGATCACGCCCTGAGCTGAAGGCAGACGCTTAACCGCTGTGCCACCCAGGCGCCCCTAAAAACCATTTCTGTTAGGCTAGCTCTAAATGCATACAGCTATACAATGAGGGTCTCTGTTATAAAATCTATGTGCCTTTATGCAAATAATATTGCAGGTGTAATCTGATCTAGCAATCCCTGGCATCTGAAATAAAAGTTGAAACTGGCATAAAAAACCAAACTATTTAAATGTCAATGACTTGAAAGTAAGTTTTGCACTCTGCATCTCTGGAGGAAGGGACAGAATTTTAATTTTAAAAACAAAATGTATGTAATGGGATAGAGGTAATTCACAGCTTACATCTAAATTATGGTGCTAATGGAATTTAATTCTATCTTGGTCGGCCTGGTATCCTGGTGAGGGAGGCCATCAAAGGGCCCAAGGAACTGCCCCTCCCCTCTGGGAATAACACTCTGACTAAAGAGAGCGTTAGCAAAAATACCACAGATAATTCAAATGCACACTTTCTTCTGGCTTAGTGTCTCCCACCTCTCAGATGACTAGCTGAGTCCTAAGAGAAATGGAATAGAAGCAAAAACGGAACTAACGTTCATGCATGAGCACACAGTGTAACAGGCACAAGGCTGCCCTGTTTCTGGAGCAGCCCATCTCCATAATGTTGGTGGGAAGAAATTTCTCTGGCTTTGGAACAGAGGCATTGACTCACTGCTCCACTGTCAGATGAAGACAAAAGGAAGCAGCCCATGACAGCATTGCTGATGGCCCGTTATTGGTGCTGAAGGGGACAGCGCCAGCCAATGCTGGACATCGCTATAGTTTCATATCTCTGGTGACCTTGGAGGGTGGCCACAACTTCAGCCACCACTGGAGACAATAGCAGCCACTGGAAGTAATTGAACAATCAGCCCCTGGGTCATGGGTCAAGCTCTTGTGTTGTTTGACAGACTGTGAGAGGCACATGCAATTGTATAGAGACCAAGAAAACTTGAGTATATGAAGCCCACATGGGTCAATTTGAAAAAGAAAAATTATTGAAAGAAAGTCTCTTAGGAAGGTCACTCTAGAATCTCTCAGAAGGAGGAGGAGGCTGGAGGCTCAGAGAGGATTTGGGGGATTCCTCAATTGCAGGGAATTAGAAAGAAGTCCAGATGATTCACATAAATTTAAACTTATTGAATTCTAAGGCCGAGATTAAAAAGCATAGATTATATTACTATTGAAAATGCTGCACTTGATTTTATGGATTTCTTCCCGTTACCTAAATTTTGCCTGTTTTCTAATTATCTAAAGGTTATGATTCACCCTTCTCTTACATATTACACATAATAAAGTAGAAATCTTAAGCTGAAGCTTTTTAGATCTTTCCTCATTAAAATTCTGGTCAACTTTTTAAAGCCTAACGACACAAAATAATATCAAATGCCACATGCAAAGCATGACATAGCAAAGGAAGGGACTGTGTAATCCCTTCTCAAGTGCATTGCTCAGATTCAGTCAGAGTCAGAAACCACATTGGTAGAAATCTAACACAGTGGCATTTTGGAACAAGGCTGTTATTCCAGAATTTGAAACACATAAAATCTAATGTCTTGGCTCTTCCGCCTTCGTTCTTTGTTAACTTGGAAATACTGATGTTTAAATTCTAAACTTCTAAAGAAACACTAAAGAAAAAAAAAACCGAGTAAAGAGTAAGTCTGGGTAAGTCTATATCTACGATATTGGCATCCAATGCTTTTCTCCCGGAACCTGGATGAAAAAATGTAAAACTGTAAAAGAATGTAAAAATAAGAGAATATCTACAACAGCACCCAAGATGGCAGAAGTGTCCCAATGACATGCTGTGAAATTAGTGTTATTTCTGACCTAAATAAGCAAGTTGGGGCTAGAATAAAAGATTTGCCTAAGAGCCTACTCATAACTCTCCTTCCCAAGAAAACAAGGGAGAGAGAAAATGCCTAGAGGAAATTCTGGCAGAACCGCACCAGTGTCCTAAAACACGGAGAAAGGGCTGGAGATGAAAGTAGTCGACAGGTTAGTGGAAGAGAATGACTCCAGGAGCTCCGTCATGTTGTGTGTGGGTCAAAGCAATTGGAAGAGGATGTCATCAGAGGAGTGGAGTCAGTGGCACTGGGGCTGCCTACCGGTGCAGCAGGACCTCACCTGACAGAGCAAGGGTCCCCTCTGGTTGTCCCACGAAGGGAGAAGACAGAGCGTAAGTGGAAGGTTACAATGTTCCCTGGTGTCCTGCTGGATGCCCACACTGTCTACGCTTCCAGCTTCCTCTCTACTTCCTTCGGGTTATAGACTCACAGAACTGGTCAGATAAACTTACGTCAATGCATGTCTACAAAAGACTTACACCAAATACAGCAGTTTATTCAAAGTAGTCCCAAACAGAGAACAACCGAAAATGCTTATGAAAAGAAAATGGATTAAGAAATGATGTTCAAATTGTGTTCGCAGCCGCTGCCGGGTCGCCATTGCTCCCTAACGCCAGCACCATCTCCAGATCCCCGAGCTCCCGCTGAAGAAGGGGGGGTAAGTCAGGGGTATATGCGCCGGGGCTCCTACAGAACGGACTGCCTGCAAATCCAAGGAAGGAGCTGGCTACGGAAGCCACTGGCAAGATTGCGCCCTCTGCTGGACGGGGAAGAAACCTCATCCTCACAGCCCCAGCCCCGGGGTCACTAAGTGAAATTAGACGTGATCAGAAGTCCGCTGAACGTCAGATTCGCAAACTTCCTCTCCAGCATTTGGTGGAGAAATCGCTCAGGACTTCAAAAGAGATCTGTGCTTCCAGAGTGCGGCTACTGGTGCTTTACAGGAGGCAAGTGAAGCCTATCTGGGGGGCCTTTTTGAAGACACCAGCTTGTGTGCTGTCCATGCCAACGTGTAACTATCAGGCCAAAAGACATCCAGCTAGCACGCCGCATACGTGGAGAACGTGCCCAAGAATCCACTATGATGGAAAATATTTCATTCTTTAAAATGTTTTTTTCTCTTCTTATTGGTAGTTCCGAACATTAGATATTTTGTCTCCCATAGGGTCAAAAGTTACGAAGTATACGATTGCAAGTGGAAAAAATTGGGGACAGAAATCAGGTATTGACAGTTTTTCCATTTTCATTTGTGTATGAGTTTTTAATATAAGTTCAGGGGCATAAAAAATTAATGCAAGTCAAAATGTTGCAGTGAACACATTTCAGCAGTTCAATTTTATAACAATTATAAATAAACCTATTTAATTTTTCTGGACAACGCCGGCACTTGGACTTCTTTTAAACAAGTAAATTTCTTCTTTAAAAAAAAAAAAGACTTTATTTATTTACTTAAGAGGAACAGAGAGAGTGAGGGGAGGTGCAGAGGGAAAGAGACTAGCAGACTCCATGCTGATGTGGGGCTCGATCCCACTGCCTTGAGAACATGACCTGCGCTGAAATCAAGATTTGGTGGATTAGCTGACTGAGCCACCCAGGCTCCCCCAAGGAAGTAAATTTCTTATTGACAGCAAAAACAAAACAAAACAAAAACCCCAAATGATATTCTATTCATCCAATAAAATGATGCTTGTCAATACAAAAAACATGAATACCAAAGATGTAGCAACATAAATGAATGTTAAAACTTACTCCTGCAAAAAGGTACACACCAAAGAATGCATCTTTATGAAAATATCCTTTTTGATGAGGTTCAAGGGCAGGCAATACTAACCTATGGTAATGGAGATCAGAGCAGTGATGTGTGTGAAAAATCCCCTGAATAGGGTATAAGAGAATTTGGGGGGTGATGATAATGTTTAATGTCGTGTTGTTAAATGGGTATATTCATTTGTGGCAATTGATTGAATTTAATCGCTAATATCTGTGCATTTCACAATATGCAAGCTTTGTCCCAATTTAAAAAAATATATTATCTGCATACCATGACTCAATTATATGCCTTTCATTGCTTTACAAATCCATGGCACCCCTCAGATATTGTAAAATGAGTAATGTATAGTATACGTTTTCCTGTGTGCTTACTTTAAACTTGGCTTAATTATTTCCATATCTTTATTTTTATTGGACTGATCTCTGCTATTTATTTTATTCTGGGGGGTGTGTATGTGTAAGTATGTAGAATGAAAGCGACAATTCTGGATCCACTGTGTGATGAGAGACTTTTTTTTCCTTTTGTTTTTCCAAAAGCAACTCTTTTATCCTTTGATCTCAGCTAAAACACACTACAGGGAAATTACCAAACATGAACAAAACTAGCTTTTCTGTTGACTGCACCCATCCAGAATGAAGCCTCTTCCTTTGGGCTAGACTAAAATCACAAGATAAGAATTGTTAATTTAACTGCTCCAGTGACTTTCTTTGAATTGAATGCTTAATAAACTTGGAAGGAAAAAAAGTTCTATTTTATCTCGTTATTATCTTTTTCTTGGTGTTCTAAGAGAACCATTTATATGGTGACTTTATATAAAAAAAATAAGAGTAAGGTAATCATTTCAACCCTATCAACCTCAATATAAATGAGGGGGGAAAAGTTCCTTATTCCTTGCTCTTGTTTTCTAATATTAAAAGTTTGGCCCACACCTGATATTGCTCTGTTAACAAGTCCTGCAAGATACACATCTTTTGAAAGTAGATATCAAAAGAAAAAATTATGAAAAGAAGAAACAAGAGTCACGCTTGTTGAGTTTTTGTGTTTAAGGAAAAATATGTCAATGAAAACTGTATTAAAAAACCTAACATCATAGACAGTAAAATAAATTCCATTCTGACCCTCGTTCAGCCTTGCTTGGTCCATTTCTAAAGTATCTATATGGTGTCCCTCTCTGCTCCCCCCACCAATATTCAGTAATCTGTTATTTCCTATAACCACACTTTCAACACCTTCCAGGATTCATTCCCTTCTGTCCATTCCCAAGGTGGTCCCCTACTTCAGGTATAATTTTTATTTCCCTTGGATTACTTTGAAAACCTTCTATCTGGTCTCCACACCTCTAATTCTCTTAAAGCTGAGGCATTAATCTTACTGAACACAGTGTCTTAGTCAAGTGGGGCAGAGATAACAAAATAGCACAGACTGGGGAGCTTTGAAACAACAGAAATCTACTTCTTACAGATCTGGGGGCCGGAAGTCCAAGATCAAGTCTCTAGCAGATTCCTTCTCCGGTGAGGGCCCACTTCCTGGTTCAGAGACGGCCTTCTTTTTGCTGTGATCTTACATAGCAAAAGGGGGGTGAGGGATCTCTCTAGGATCTCTTTTATAAGAGCACTAACCCCATTCATTAGGGCTCTGCTCCTTACCGAAGACCCCATCTCCACAATACCATCACAGCAGGGACTAGATTTCAACATATGAATTTTGGAGGGACGCAAACATTCAATCTACAACACACCAACACAACGGCATCAAGCACGCTACTTTCCTGCTCAAACACCTTCAGCTGTTCTCTTGCGGCTCAACAATCTTCACCTGGTCTCCCACATAGAAGAGCTGCAGAACTGGCCTAAACCCACCCAACCAGCTTTGCTCTGCCTTAATCCTCCCTACAGCCACACTTTTAAAATTTGTAGTTGGGGGTGCCTGGGTGGCTCAGTCAGTTAAGCATCTGCCTTCAGCTCAGGTCATGATCCCAGGGTCATGGAATCAAGCCCCACATCGGGCTCAGTGGGAAGCCTGCTTTTCCCTCTCCCACTCCCCCTGCTTGTGTTCCCTCTCTCACTATCTCTCTCTTTCTCTGTCAAATAAATAAATAAAAACCTTAAAAAAAAAAAAAAACCAACAACTTGGAATTGGAAAAGTAATCTATTCTGGCCTTAAAAAAATCAAACTGTAGAGCTGTATAAAATAAAAGATGGCAGGGGTGTCTGGCTGGCTCAGTTGGTAAAGCATGTGACTCTTGATCTTATGGTTGTGAGTTTGAGCCCCATGTGAGATTACTGAAAAAAAAGTCTTAAAAAATAATAAATAAGCCTTTAAAAAAATGGGTAAAGTGACTATTTTCCCATCTCTCTCACCCCATTTCTTTTTTTTTTAATGATTTTTTTATTATATTATGTTAGTCACCATACAGTACATCCCCAGATTCCAATGCAAAGTTCGATGCTTCATTAGTTGCGTATAACACCCAGTGCACCATGCAATATGTGCCCTCCTTACTACCCATCACCAGTCTATCCCATTCCCCCACCCCCCTCCCCTCTGAAGTCTTCAGGTTGTTTCTCATAGTCCATAGTCTCTCATGTTTCATTCCCCCTTCTGATTACCACCCCTTTCTTTATCCCTTTCTTCCCCTACCGATCATCCTAGTTCTTATGTTCCATAGATGAGAGAAATCATATGATAATTGTCTTTCTCTGCCTGACTTACTTCACTTAGCATTATCTCCTCCAGTGCCGTCCATGTTGCAGCAAATGTTGAGAATTCGTTCTTTCTGATAGCTGAGTAATATTCCATTGTATACATGGACCACAGCTTCTTAATCCAGTCATCTGTTGAAGGGCATCTCGGCTCCTTCCACGATTTAGCTATTGTGGACAATGCTGCTATGAACATTGGTCTCACCCCATTTCTAATTTAGTAACTGCTACTGGGGCACCTGGGTGGTTCAGTCCATTAAGCGTCTGCCTTCAGCTCAGGTTGTGATCCCGGGGTCCTGGGATCAAGCCCCGCGTTGGTCTCCCTGCTCAGTGAGGAGTCTGCTTCTCCCTCTGCCTCTCTCCCATGTTCATGCTCTCCCTCACTCTCTATCCCTCTCTCTCAAATAAATAAGTAAATTATTTTAAAAAATAAAAAAAATAAACTGATAACAGCTGTTTATATTTCACTATGCTCTTCCTCCCATTAACAAAATATACCTGTATACTCTGTCCTTATAAAGGTGAAAAGTGAAAGTAGAATTATGTTGGAGGACTTACCCTTTTGCCATGTAATTTTTAAATATGAATATTGTTTCAAAGTCCTGGATGATTTATTCTTTTATGGTTGTCTTTATTCCATTAATAAGATATACCATAATTTAATTGGTCCCTATTAATGGATACTTAGGCTTCTTCCATTTTTAACACTTATACAATATTTAATTGAATATCTTTGTATCTATATCTTAGATACACCTGTGGAAAAGTTGCGATTTTCTTAAAGTGAAATAATTGAATCAAATGCCATGTTCATATTTATTTTGAAAAATATTACCTAATGTTTTCCTTTTTTTTTTAAGATTTTATTTATTTATTTGACAGAGAGAGAGACAGCCAGTGAGAGAGGGAACAAACACAAGCAGGGGGAGTGGGAGAGGACGAAGCAGGCTCCCAGGAGGGATCAGGCCCTGGGATCAGGCCCCAAAGGCAGACACTTAACGACTAAGCCACCCAGGCACCCCTACCTAATGTTTTCCTAAAAAGCCTGTGCTAATGTATGCCCATCTCCCACCTTTCTTCTTGACAAGAATAGGTAATAAAAATCTCTCCACTTTAATAGGTAAGGAATGGTATAGGTCCTTTTTAACTTTTCATTTAAAAAATCATTAGTGAATTTGAACATCTTTGCAAATGTCAATAGGTCACATATGTCTCTGTTTTGAACTGTTTATTTATTCTGTGCCAGAATTTATGGACTTGCTGGGCTTTTTCATATTGATTTCTATGAGCTCCTTGTGAGCTAATCAATTTCACTGTTTCTCTATCATGTTAGATACAAATAACTTCCCTATTTCATTGCTCACATTTACACTCTTAAATGATTTTTTGCCTGTTTTTGCCATAAATAATGATTTTTTTGTATAATCAAATGTATCAATCTACAGCTCATAGAGGTGGTTCTCAAATTAATGTGTGTTAAGAAGCACATAAAATGACTATCATAAATGCAGATTCCAGGAAAAGAAGAAACCAACATTATGCTGATTAAATGAAGGAATTGAGAAGCTTTCCTCCTTTTTCTATGCTCTTGAATAGTTTAACTAGGTTGAGAAAGAGCTTTTCCTTAATGCTAAGAAACAACAGTCCTGTGAAGCCATCTGGTCTTACTCTTCTTGTGGTGTGTATTAGCTCTTTGACAAGTATCTCATTTTCTTTCATTTCCCTAGTTATATTTTCTCCATTCTGTACTCAATATTGGTAACTTGAATTTTTCTTTAAAAGTGTGTATTTCATATGAGTTTTTAATTTATTTTCAGAGATTTGTGTAAATTAATTTTTTTTGTCTTTTATATGTGTGTCTCTGTGTGTGTGTATTTTTTTTGTTCTCATGTCTAATCTGAACATAGCAGAAACATGATACCACTATTTCCTATCTCCACATTTATGAGAGAAAGTCCCAAAGTTAGAGATGAAATTAGAGCTATATTACAGAGATGAAAATGGCCTCACAAAAGGAGAGAGTTTTTAGAATCAAAGCAATGTAAGGTACTCGAATTATTCATAAAAAAGATACAGATTATAACAAACGTTATTATTTCAAGCCAGATATACAAGTTAAAAATTTAAGACTTACTCCTAAAATTTAGGAATGTATATAAGTTTCACACCATAAATTAAGAAAAGAAAGGATAAAGAAATTTACTAATCCAATGGAAGGGTATAAAAAAATAACCAAAAAATAACAAAGTCAGATGGTAGAAATAAATCCAAATACATGAAATACTACAATAATATAAATGGGCTAAATAGCTTTCAAAAGGTAAATATTTATAAATATAATTCAAAACTCAACTGTATACTATTTATGAATTCCACATTTAAAATTTAATAACACAGAAAGGTTAAAAAGAATCAGGATGCACCTATAACATCAGACAAGCTAGAATATGAAACTAATATAAATCAATAGAGTAAAAAAAGTTACTTTACAACAATAAAAATAATATATCCAAGAACAAATAGCAGCTATAAACTTACATGCATACTAAAGCAGCCTTTAAAATGTAGCAAATTTTTACAGAATCGGCAAGAAAATGACAATTCACATAATGACAGTTTTACACAATATCCCAGCAATTAAAAAATCAAGCAGACAAGATACTAGTAAACACACAGAGGATTTAAACAGCATAACTAAGACACTTAATCTATTGGTCATATGTAGATGGTTGCATCTTATAATTACTGCATATACGTGAAATTTTGAAACTGATCACATTTTAGAACTCAAAACTTATTTTAAAAAAGGAAAAATATTGCCATCACATAGAATATGAGATTAAATTAAAATTAATAACATTAAAGGATAATGTGAGAAGATGCAAACATTTGAAATTATGAAACACATTCATATGTAGCTTTATTTATTTCTTTTTAAAGATTTATTTATTTATTTGAAAGAGAGAGACAGAGCCGGGGGAAGGGCAAAGGGAGAGGGACAGAGAGAGAATCTCAAACAGACTCCCCGCTGAGCAGGAAGCCCCACACAGGCCTCTATCCTAGGAACTTGCGATCATGACCTGAGCTGAAATCAAAAGTCAGATGCTTACCCCACTGAGCCACTCAGGTGTCCGCATACAGATGTAACTTTAGAGGTGAATAATCACTCTGGTCATTATAACACACTTAACACTGAAAATGATGAAAACAGTCACATAAAAATTTTTAGAATTTAAATAACTCAGTTCTTAGAAACTTACAGTAATAAATTTTTATTTCATATAAAAGGAAACACAGAACACTGTCAGCAAATGTACAATGAAGAAGTCACAAACAAAACAAACTCTACCTAAGACTAATAGCATAAACATTTTTAAATAAAGGAAGAAAAATAAAAATGAACTCAAAATACATATCCAAAAGCTATTTATTTGAAAAGGCTCCTTACATAGATAAATACCTAACAAAACTCATTAAGAAAATAAGAGCAAGGTCACAAATAAACAATACAGGAGTGGAAATACAATCTGACCAAATCGTACACTAAGCATTATACTAATGAATATGAAAATTTAAATGAACTGCAAATTTTCTTGGAAAAATAAAACTTTTCAAATCTGACTGAGCACTTATAACATTCTACTGCTTGTAAGTTATATTTTACCAATGTCAGCTAGAGCAGTAAGACAAAATAAAGATATAAGAATTAGACAGGAAGAAACAAATCACAAATGATATCATTAGGCACATAGAAAAGCTAAAACAAATAGAAACATTATTAGAAGTAATAAGAATCAGTGAGTTTGCTGAACATAAGAATCTAACATAAAAATTACTCATCTCCCTGTCAATTAATAATCAAAAAATTGTAAAGCTATGTTTTACAATTGCAACAAATAATGTTTTCTATAAATATGTACCAAAATCTGTAATAAAACTATGTGGGAAATAATATAAAACCTTATTAAACAACCAAAATCTGTAGTAAAACTATATGGGAAATGATATAAAACTTTATTAAAAATATGTTTAAAGCTTCATAAATTCAGTGGAAACATATAGTCACAGATAAGAAGGTGTAATAGCATAAAGATGTCAAGTCATTAAATGATGGATAAACAATGTAATTGCAATAAAAATTCAAGCACAATTTTAGATGAATTTAATAAGCTGATTTAAAAATATACTCAGAAGAACAAAGGGTCAAATATATCCAAGACAATTTTGAAGGAATACTTTAATTTTGATTGGTGGAGAGCATATTGCCCTACGAATACCAAGGCTCATTTTAAAACTATACTAATAAAGACAATACAGTCTTGATGTAGGAATAAGCAAACAACCCAATTGCACAAAACAGAGATCCCAGGGGAAAAAACAGACTGGCATAAATATTATAATTTGATGCAAAACAGAGATGGTATTGAAATTACAAATGAGGAAGAAGTAATGGGACCATTCGATAAATGGCAGTAGGACAATTGATTACTCAAATGGAACAAAATAAATCCCTGTACACTTTCACAAATGTATGCCTGTGCACACGCACACGTGCACACACATACACACACACATTTCCAGATGGGTTAAGACTGAAAGTGAAAAAGCGAAAATTTATGAAAAATTTAAAAGAAAATAAGAAAGGATATATGTATTTGAAACAAAGCTATTATTAAAAAAAGGAAAGACAAAGTATAAACAATAAATGAATTAATTAGACTACATTAAAATCTGTCAGAAAATACCATTTAAGAAGCAAAACTGCAGGTTGTACCTGGGCGGCTCAGTCGGGTAAGCATCCCACTCGATTTCGGCTCAGGTCATGATCTCAGGATTGGGATCGAGCCCTGTGTTGGGCTCCTTGCTGGGCATGGAGCCTGCTTAGAATCCTCTCCCTCTCCCTCTGCCCCTCCCTTCACCTTCTCCCTCTCTCTCTCTCAAAGAAAAAAAAAAAAAGCAAAACTGCAAGCCCCTGGCATGATGATCTTTGCAGTGCACAAGACTCATAAAAACATCTGAAGACAGGATGTGTCAAAAAGTTAGATAAATCAGTAAGAAAAGTACAAAGAACTCAACAGAAACATAGCTAAGGGATATGAAAAAAATTCCAAAATGTGAGTCTGGGAATATTCCGAATTTTATAAAATTGAGAAAAACAAAACCGAGCAACATTGAGGTAACATTTACCCTAGTCAGGTGGCCAAAATTAAAAAGAAAAAAATCTAACCATCACAACAAGACGAGACTGTGGAGTACCCAGAACCCTCCTATACCGTTGATGGTAATACAAATAGCGTCAGGCAACTTGGAAAAACAACTTGGCAGTATCTTGTCATATTTGGACGTCCATATACCCTGCCCTTTGACTAGCAATTCTACTTTCAGGTGTGTGACCTAGAGGAGCTGGGACATTCATGTGCAAGGATTATGATGAGATTATTCATTGCATCATTGTTTCTAGCAGAGAAAACAAAACGAAACGAAACGAAACAACCCGGAACATTCCACCGGCAGGTAAAGAGATAAAAAAGTAGTGGTATGTCCAAGGATTATGATAAGATTATTCATTGCATCATTGTTTCTAGCAGAGAAAACAAAACGAAACGAAACGAAACAACCCGGAACATTCCACCGGCAGGTAAAGAGATAAAAAAGTAGTGGTATGTCCAAGGATTATGATAAGATTATTCATTGCATCATTGTTTCTAGCAGAGAAAACAAAACGAAACGAAACGAAACAACCCGGAACATTCCACCGGCAGGTAAAGAGATAAAAAAGTAGTGGTATGTCCAAGGATTATGATAAGATTATTCATTGCATCATTGTTTCTAGCAGAGAAAACAAAACGAAACGAAACGAAACAACCCGGAACATTCCACCGGCAGGTAAAGAGATAAAAAAGTAGTGGTATGTCCAAGGATTATGATAAGATTATTCATTGCATCATTGTTTCTAGCAGAGAAAACAAAACGAAACGAAACGAAACAACCCGGAACATTCCACCGGCAGGTAAAGAGATAAAAAAGTAGTGGTATGTCCACACATAGAAGTAGTGTAGAGCAACAGTTAAAAACACGAACTAGAGGGGGCGTCTGAGTGACTCAGTCGGTTCAGTGTCTGCCTTCAGCTCAGGTCCTGATACCAGGGTGCTGGGATCGAGTCCCATATCGGGCTCCCTGCTCAGGGAGAAGCCTGCTGCTCCCCCTGCTTGTGCTCTTTCTCTCCCTCTCTCTCTCTGACAAATAAATAAAATCTTTAAAAAATAAATTAAATAAATAAATAACATGAACTAGAGCTATGTATATTTCAATATGGATAATTGTCATACCGTAATCGGACTCTCCTACAGTTTGTAACTATCATTGCAAGGTTAGTATTTTGTGAGATAAAACCTTTTGATTTCCTCTTACCACTTCAGGACAATATGACCACATGGGCAACCACTGACCGAATTTATTGGACTTGCGATTTACCTCTAAGACTGAGGCAGAAAGGAAATTTTCACATGCATACATTGTACTTCTCAATTTTATTTTGAAGTCCTAAATAATCAAAGTCCCCAAACATAGAGCATTACCAAAATTTGGCATTCAGTTGAATGCTTACTGATAAAATTTTAACAGGAGATGATCTGAATTACTTCCATGTCATTAGCATTCCGTTTGCTTCTATAATGATTTCTGCATCATTTTCTATGCAGTAGTACAATTGCACAGAATTTAAATACAAAATTGATAAGAAAAATGCACTATAGAAAAAGTCTATTATTTGCAATAGACAGGACTACGATTATTTTTCAGAATGAAAATACACGTTTTGCAAGTATAGCATGTAAAATACTGATTATCCTTTTCTATTATGCATTATGCTATAGAGAGCCCATGAAAATTAAAATATAAGATAGAAAGAGAAGGATAATTGGCAAGTATCCTCTTCTTTCTAGGGGTTTCCAGGTTCTAAAACTGCCAGACATTTTTTGCCTAGGGCTTTAACAAGCGTAAAAAGGTCATTAATCCAAGGTCATCATAGCAAACTTCCATGGGAGAATAACCAGTCATGTAGAAATTATTTAAATGACCACAGAAGCACATGCCAATTTAGCTTGGTGTTTTGCATGATCCCTGTTGACCACTTTTCTACACATTATGGCAATACTTCAGAAAGCTCACCTTTGGAGGAGGGGAGATACATTTTAATTTTCAAACTCTGTTAGTTAAAGAAATATGGGAACCAGCACAATAACCACAAACCACACACATGCACGCACGCAAACACACACACACACACACACAACTCCTGGGAAATGCATGCCTACCTTAGCTTAAAGCTTGAGCACAAGGCTCTCTTTCCCCACTTGAGACCATATTCGTGAGAATTTATCTCTATATAAATTTCAAAGTTGCCCCTTATTAAGTGTGTGATATTATACTTTTTCCCTCTCAGCTCCAAAATGGTAGAAATGACTACCTCTTCCAGGTTTGTGGTGGGGATAAAAGCTTAATTAACATTTTGTATGTAACATCTAGGAGAGTGGCAAGCAGTTATACACACCCCAAAATGGTAGCCTTTTTTTTTGTTGGGTATTGCACAAAACCCTAACAGACAATGAAAAGTATTAACCAAACATTTTTTTTCTTTCCTTAAACCCTGTTCAGCTTAACAACATTTGTTTAGCTTCTACTCTGTGTTAGGCACTGTGATAATTAAATAAGAAATAGTCTGGGGCAAGAAATCCAATGTCCAATAGGGAAGACACAAGTAAAATATAATTGTAATCTAATAAATAAGGCATACGAATGAATAAAAGATAAGAGATAAGAATTCCCAAGGGCAGGGAAATAATCCAACAAAGTGATAAATGGAAGATCTCATAAAGAAAGCACACCTTAGTTAAGTATTGAAAGATAAATAATAAGCCAGATATTTTTTAACGGAAAAAGATGTTTCAGGCAGAGAGAACAGGCTGAGCATATATGTTTGAGAAATATAAATTCTTGAGTTGGGTAACAAGTGCAAGGAGTAAAATGTCAGGCACAAATTAAGGCAATGAAGTTCCTGAGATGGGCAAGGGCCAGGTGATGGGGACTTCATATGATAGAGGCAGAGAAAGAGCATCTCTAGATGGATTTTTTAAAAGGTCAGATTTATTGGGGATAGCTTTTTCTGGTTGGTGGATGGATTTCAAAAAGGTCAAGCCTGAAAAATGGGAGACCAGTTAAGGTACTATTATAAAAATTCAGGTGAGAGAGACAATGAGAGTCTCAATGAGACGGTAAGTCAGGGCAAGACTGTAGGGATATTTAGGAGGTTAAGTTGGGAGGACTTGGATGAGTGGATAAGGGAAAGGCTAAGGCTAAGAGGATTCTTGTATTTCATGCTCAGGTGGCTGGGTGGATAGACAGCTGGATATCTGAAGTGCAGATAAAAGGGCGAGAGAGGGAGAGCTTCGGGGCCAAGAAGATGATGAGTTAAGTTTGAGGAGCTTTGGGAGAATCGGGATGGCAGATTCTGGATATCAGCATGTGTGCAGGAAAAACAAACAAACAAACAAACAAACAAAAAGCAAAAAAACCAAAGCAAGCAAAAACAGAAAAATGGAGGCAGAGAATTCAGGGTTATGGGAAAATGGATTTGAGCAGAAATCTGGGGAAAGTTTGTGCTGGAAAGAAACAGAATGTGGAAATGCATGAAGAAAAAGCTGAACGAGAAGAAAAGTCCTCATAAATCCCAAGGAAGAGGAACTTGAAGACATCAGCAGCCCTATATTGAATGAAGTACCACTTGAAAACAATTTACATCCTCCACCACTTTTTCAAAAAGATTTTCTAGTCATTTTAATTTATCTGAAGATATACAGTACTTATACTTGAATGCATAGCTCCCAGAGCATGTACAGTCATTATAAAAGTCATATAAATTTTCTGTACCCCCAACATGGGTTGTTGCTTGTTTTGATTTTTTTTTTCTCCTTGTGCATTTCTTATTGAAGCAAAACTTAAGTGAGATGTTCTCCTAATACCTATCCAGTCCCTGAAATCTTGTAGGAAATGACATGCAGTCACACCCAGAATGTAAATCCATTCTCTGAGTAAGGAAAGAACCTCAGAGTTCAAGATTTACATTCCACCAAACACCAGAAACAAACATTTTAAAGAGGGCTTTCAAAAAAGACTTGAGAAGAACTCACCAGATATTTGGCAGGGATCTGATTTGTGTTTGTTCAATAAAGACTGAGTGCCTCCCAGTTTCCGGGCAACAGGCAGCGTGCTGGGGGCAGAAAGACAAGGAGCGCGCAGGTCCATAATCCAACATCTCACAGTCTGCAGAAGACAGAGGCAAAAGAGCAAATCATTACCGTAATGGGCCAGCCTTCTAAGAAGGATACAAGATGCTTTCAGAGCTTAGAGGAGAAAATGCTAAAAGCACTCTTTTTCTTCTATTAATCAAATTGCCACCTTTAAAAGGAACCATATATTTAAAAACTAACACTTCATAAATTAAAGGAGAACACTATATTAAACTCCTAATCACGGAAAGATAGTTTGCTCTTTCTCAGCTCGGTCATTAGTGTCTTGACACTGAAGAAACAGGTTTTCATTTTGGTTTGGTTTGGGGAGGTTCCGTTTTGAGTTTTGCTCTCATCTTCCTAAATAATACAACCTGGGTTGCAATAACATTTAGAAAGAGAAGTTGGGTGTTTGTTTATGGAAGCAAATAACAGGACATCTGTTATTATTGTAAAATTTAAAGAAAAAAAGTTATTAACAAAGCTTAACTCACTGTATGCTGTATTTCTTGTAAATCAACAGATAAAATTAGCATGTTATTATTTATGCAGTATTTCCACATAAAAAGCTGTAAAAAACAGAAAAATAATTTTCTAACTTCTTCGCTTTCTCTCCTTTTACCCCATGTGCCAAGCAAGTACAAAATCTATTTTTATGTATGTTTTCAATACAACGTGTAAATGCATCCTTTTCCTTGAAAATGCCAATATCTTATCTCCATATTTCCTACTTTGTTATGGAAAAAGACAACCGTCTACAGATTTACATGCCTTGCTCTCCTCCCCGAGAGACGGAGAGACGCATATTCAACCAAGAATGAAAAGGTTTAGAGAAGGAGAAGCAGCCTTAACTCATGGGCAGTCAAAATCAGATGAATGTTGCTCACATCAATTTCATTAGGATTCATAAAGGCGGTCTCCATAGCAACATCATTTCCACAAAGCACAGGAAAGCTGCATTTTATTTTATTTTTTTTTAAAGATTTTATTTATTTATTTGACAGAGAGAGACAGCCAGCAAGAGAGGGAACACAAGCAGGGGGAGTGGGAGAGGAAGAAGCAGGCTCCCAGCTGAGGAGCCTGATGTGGGGCTCGATCCCAGAACGCTGGGATCACGCCCTGAGCTGAAGGCAGGTGCTTAACCTCTGTGCCACCCAGGCGCCCCTATTTTATTTTTTAATGGAAAAGCCGAGGGTCAGATTATCATTTCCCCCCCGCCGTATCCCATTCATCCTCTACCCTCACACAGGTCCGATAGCATTCAAGAGGAGCTTTACGACATCAAAGATGGCTCTATATTTAAGTGGAGTAATAGGCTTAGCCAAGTTTCTTATAGAAATATGTAGTGTTAGCGGATTTGGGATAAATCTGAGGGGAACTACTCCTGAAATTAGAAACGTATTACTTGACCCTCACTCTGAGAACTTGGGAGCTGGTTATTTAAACATGACAGTGTAAATTCAACAAAGGAAATCCTTTAAGAGTCAAATAAAATCCAATTTGTGTGACCAAAGAGCTTAGGGAAACATTTGGCCTCTTTCTGTTTTTCCACTTGCTTTGAGGATTTAGTTTAGAAGGAGGATGGTTATAGTTTTAATAATTCCTCATTAATAAAAATGTATTTATATTATCCCTTGAGGTATTGTTGCTTTTTTTTGAGAGAGAGATTTAGAGAGAGAGAGAGAGCAAGTGGGGGGAGGGTGTGGCAGAGGGAGAGGGAGAAAGAATCTTAAGCAGGTTCCACATACCAGGGAGGAGCCTCACACAGGACTCTATCTGGGGGGCTCCATCTCACCACCCTGAGATCATGCCCTGAGCTGAAATCATGACCTGAGCTGAAGTCAAGAGTCTGACGCCCAACTGACTGAGCCACCCAGGGGCCCTGAGGTATTGTTGCTTTTAAAATCTGTTCTTTTTTCTTCGTGAAAGATAATGGTGGAAGAAGAAACGTAGGGAACAATTGGTAATAATTCTTTACTCACTAGGTTATTTAGGGGATTATCCCTGGGAAAAGTAAAATTCCTGATTAATTTAAAATGATCTCGTCTCATATTCAAACACTGAATCTCTAACATCCCTTTGGTATTAATGCTATACTGCCTTCTAAGATTATAATTGTGTTACAATTACATAAGTGCATTTAATTTTGGGGGGACAAATTCTAAAATAGACTTTCACCCAAGAGACTGGAATAATTCCATCGTGAATAAATGCCTGTTTACTCAATAAGCTAGAATGAGTTGGAGCTCTCATGGTCCATTGACTGAATACATAATTAGGTGGGAAGTTTACTAATGTTTTTAAATCAATCAGTCTATGGATCAGGCAAACCAGAGTGTTGCTGATGAAAATATTTCATGTGATTAGTTAAACAAGTAATTGTTTTGTATATAAACGGTTTCCAAAATTACTTTTCTTCAATTACAAATACAAAAATGCAGAAGAAAGTATGAAATTCAAGTATATAAATAGTATAGACCTTAACAGGCCCACCAATACAATACCTTTTTCTTTTGTTATTTGCTTGAAAATAATGGAACTAATGCTATTAGAAGGAAAGTGTGCAATAGCAATAAAAATTCACTTTTGTCCATTTTATTAAAATGTACAATGTCAATTATAGAGCTCCTAGACATAAAATATAACTTTTTAGGTTCGGATTTGCATTTTCTGAGAAGAGTAAAATTTCCTTTCCACAAAGAATATTGGAATAATGGAAAAATGGAATAATGGGAAAAGCCTACCGTGAAGAAATCGCCAACTCTTTTTCTTTTTTTTAGAGAGAGAGAGAGAGCAGGGGGGAAGGGCAGAGGGAGACAGAATTCTGAGGAGGCTCCACACCCAGGGCAGAGCTCTAGGTGGGGCTCAATCTCACGACCCTGAGATCACGACCTGAGCCGAAATCAAGAGACATTTAACCAGCTGTGTCACCCAGGCGCCCCCAAATCGCCAACTCTAATGAAATACAGAAAAATTACAAACAACTAAAAATTCTAAACAGATACAAAACCAGTAAAGTGAGCTTCTAAAGACAAACCAGTTTAAAGATTGTAAAAATGGGTTAAACAAACATCAATATTTAACTTTGATGTTATCCTCATTTGAATATGGAATATTTAGACATGGCAACACTTATTTTATGAAAACATCAAAAGAAATCAAACATTATTTATCTTAATATATACATTGAATAACTGTAGTCTGCCTATTGCTTATATCATTGCAGTGTAGTTTTACCAATATATGGTTCGAGAATAGTCTGTTAGCATAATAACTTGAATTTTTCTTTTGCATTAATATGTTTGCTATTTAAAACCCTCTAGGCACTTTCTTATCATTTATATCATTGAGTCAAATAGAAAGTTCGTATCAAACAGAGACTTATTATTGCATTTACTTATTTCCGCCAATATTTCTCACCTTATCCGTTATCATATCTATCATTTTTCTAACCCAAAAACACCTTCATTGCCAACCTAACCTGTTGTGGGTCCTTGCACACATTTCTCACTCTTCTAGCTATCCACCTTCACCTTCCTCTAAACCCCAGACGACCTGAAACAGTTTTTTTCCTACCTGCTATCTTGCATCCCTCTGTTCCTTTAAAAAGTGGTGCAAATCTTACATCTTACAGAAAAATTTTTCCCAAGCAACCTCACTCTTTCTCAAACCTACCAGCAGAATATCCATCTATGAAGTGTCTGTAACCATTGTTCTTCTATATTTCCTTAGGCTTCATGCAGACTTCCTCTTTCCCTTCATGTTTTCAATTCCAAAGGATAGGGAGAGTATGTAAGAGGTAATATATAATGAATATTATTATATAATATTTAATATACAATATTAAAATATGTAAAATATGTAAAATAAATGAAAAATATGTAAAATATGTAAAATAAATGAAAAAATAAATATATAGCTTGAACAGGATATGACTTCTGGCACATGTATTTGAGTCATTGTGGAACTTCTAATTTATAGAGTGTCTTCAAATTTCCCCCAAATGTCTGAATACTGTGATTTATACATGATGTAATTGTATAAATTAATTTTAGCTTGAGGGTATATCCACTAAACAATGTGATTATGCAGAAATTGTTGCTGGTAAAAGTTCATATTTATGTTTAACTATCACCTGTCCCTTCACCACATCTTCTCCAATGAAGACCCCAGGTAGACTCAAGGGGGCCATGATCACTGGGCATTCTCCTGCCTAATACCTATTCTGATGCTTTGCTGCAAATTTGTCCCTTGAATTTATCAATCAAAACTATAACTTCCACAAAATCTGTGGGTCAGAGTTACTATTTTCCCCAATCATCTGCAGGATATCTGGGACACTGCAATCTTTGTCTAGTTTAGGGACAGTTTTCTTTTGATACTCTTTGTTGTATGGCCTAAATTACATTTCAATCACAAATGGTGGGAGGATGTGCATGGAACAATATACAAATACATGTTTTGTAACAAGTAAGTAAATATAGGTGCATATCCCATTTCCCATTGATAGGATAAATCATCCCAGAAAAATACCACCGTTTTTGGGTTTTGGTGGGGGTTTTTTTTTTGTTGTTGTTGTTGTTGTTTTTGGTGTTTATTGAGTGGCTGAAAGGCCTGACATGGCCAGTCTCAATTTGAAGAAACTGTTGTGTCTCATGATGAGAGCATTTATTCCTTAGGCTCTAAAATCTCCAAACCAATACACCCCCAAGTTGGGGGACAGAAACAACATTTTGCATGCATGTGTAAATATGAGGATTGCCACCTTCACTTTTATACCCTACTCTTAGAATTAATATGTTCTGGCAATGGGAGAATCAGCAATACATATTAGATTCTGGTTCATACTGAATCTTGCAAAAATAATCTCTCAGCTGGGTTACAGCTAGGTCACAATAATCCTTTTCTTTGTTCTGGAAGACTGGAAGCTTCTAACTTACAAAGGACCTGAGAAGACTAGTGAATCCAATGAGTTTTGGCAGCACCCTTCTCCTCCTCCTCCTCCTCCTCCTCCTCCTTCTTCTATCTTCTTCCTCTTCCTTCTCTTTTTCTTTTTCTTCTTCTTCATCTTTGTCTTCATCTTTCTTCTCTCTCCTTTCTTCTCCTTCTCCTTCTTCTTCTCATTATAAAATGAGTTCTTTGGTCAGAAGCTATTTTGTATTAGGTGCTATGATGAAGTTTTCAGACATTCAATAATTTCAAGGCCGAAGGTATTTATAGCATGGTAGGAAAGATAAGAAATCCAAATCCAAGATGCGAGTGTCAGTCAAGAAGGATGAATAATTTCCTTCCATAATGGAAGGAGTCCAAAGTAATCAACCTGGAGCCTGGAAAATTCCTGGTATTTCCCCATGTGTGGTTCTATATTAAAGGGGGTATCAATTAGAAAGCTTTCAGATGCAAGTGAGAGAATGAACACCCAATATGGTAGGCTGAATGATGACCCACAGTGATATTCAGGTCCTAATCCCTAGAACCTGTGAATGTTACCTGACATGGCAAAAATGGACCTTGCAGATATGATTAAATTTGGGGCTCTTGACATAGAAGATTATTCTGGATTTTCCAAGTGGACTCTAATTATAATTATCAAGTGTCCTTATAAGTAGGAGACAGAGGGAAATGTGGCCTCAAAGACAAAGGCAATGTGAGGAAACAGAGAAATTTGAAAATGCTACACTGCTGGCTTTGAAGATGGAGGGAGGGGGCACAAGGCAAGGAATGAAAAAAAAATGTAGCTCTAAAATCTAGAAAAGGAAAGGAAACTGATTCTCCCCAACAGCATCTGAAGTATGACCTTACCTACACCTTGATTTCAGCCTTGGAACACTATTTTAGAATTCTGACCTATAGAATTGTAAGAGAAAAAAATGTTTTGTTTTGTTTTGTTTCATTTTAAACCACCCAGTTTATGGTCATTTGTTACAGCCTCAAATACCATCACATCAGGGCTTCAACATATGAAGGGGGGGGTTGGGGGAGGGACATAAAAATTCAGTCCATTAAGCAGTGAGCATTCACATGGAACACAAATAACTTCATCCTTGAGTATCATCCATATAGCTCTTCCCCAGCCTTCTTTCTCCCCAATTTTCATAATCCAGACCAAACAACAAAACTAAGGAAATAATGTTAACCTTCAATTTAGGCTCTTCTTCCAGGCAAAATGGACCATCCAGTGGAAAGCTCTGCCTACTTTCCTTTCTCTGGAAAGAATTTCATTCTGCACTGTCCATCAGGGTCATACTTGCTAGGGTTGTAATGTTGCACATCTACTTAGAGCCAATTTTAGAATTTGGGGAGGAACCATCTGTAAACTGGGATTTAGTCTCTTTTTTTTTCCCTCGGCCAACAGCTCAAATGGAACTTCCCATGAGACTCTAGCTGTGGATTGTGGAACAGGTGGCAGCAAGTTGTATGCTAGTAGTGAGAACATTCTATTCCCATGGTTTAGTTGTGTGCTCTGAATCAGGCAGTACCTGATTCCATATATGCCATTCCCATTCAATGATACGGTGGCGTGGGCAGGCCCTCCTTTATGGACTGGTGGATCAGAAAACATCTAGTTCACCAAGAGCACTGTGGTCCTCAAGGGTTACCATCAGGGACTCTGTCTCTATCTTCCAGCTCCCGGTACCGCACCAAGAGCTGTTTCTTGAAAGAAAACAAGTTATTTGACCAAGCAGGCACGACTTTGCTCAAATATCCTAAAGAAGTGGCTTTCAAAACTGTGGCCTCTGGACTCTGTAAGAAATGCATTTTAATTTGTAAACCAGTACGACATGCTCAGAAGATCTCGAGCAAAATAAACAAGATTAATAAATGTTGCCCTCACTACAGGCAATGTACTCTGATATTTTCCTTCCTATTCCATCATCTTTCATGTTTAAAAACGCTGCTCAAGACCTGTTAAATGAATTTCACAACTCACTAATGGGTCACAACACACGATTTGAAACATGCTGCCCTAGAGGCCTCACAGGAATTCTACTGGGTTTGCTAGAAGAACCACAGAACAATCCAATCAGCTACAGAAAGTTCAAGCAAAATTGATTCTGCTAGTTCAAAAGGTCCCAATGGCAGAGCTGCTTGCCCTGCAGGACCTGCAGAAGAAGCTTCTCTGGGCCACACTTAAGCTTGGCAGCCCATGGGGTCACCCAGTAAGTAGCTCAGAGCAGCACCCCATCCCCCCTCCCCGTGTGATAAACACTGCCATCAAAATTAAAGGGGCCGATGAAGCATTTTTTTCTTCTAACACAATATGTGGCAACTTATCTTTCACTTTGAAGGGATTTAACTACATTCTTTAGTAGCGGGAATGACATGCTTTAAATACTACCCCAAATACTTCCTTACTGACAGGGAAGGTGGGAGATGAATCCCACCCTAGGAAGTCGGAGGAAAGAATTAACACAGGAGAAGTCCCTGGTAGACAGAAAGGGAAGTGGGAGAGACTTTCCAGGGGCCAGCTGGAGCCTGAGGGAATAGAAGGAGTAAGAATGTGCAGGAGGTCAGACGCTCATGTTCAGGCTTATGAAACGGGTGAATTTGCTCAAAGCAGCCAGTAAGTTGAGGGACCTCAGAACAGTAGGTTTTTCTTTTCCCCCAACACATCCTGGGGTATTTTTACGACATCTTCGATGAGGGACGTATATGACAATGTGCCAATCAGGCTGGAAATGGCTGATGGGCAAAATGTGTTGGAAAAAGACAAAGATTATCAAACTGATTTCTCTTAGATCTGAAATCAATGTAGTGGGAATTCCTAGTTTCTCATATGACGAGAGAAAGATGCAGACCGCTCAGGCATGGGCCGACTCTCCAAAAAATCCCCCAGGAATGCAAAAGACTCCCACAGAGGGGCTATGTTGGGATCTATTGCAAATGATGGGGAGGTACAGGTATAGGTAGCAATGGGAACTCCACAGGATCCCCAGCTCCAGGAAGTTGTGGACAAGATGCCCAGCTAATGATTACCTCAGGATTGTCAGTTATGCCTCCCAAGGAACCAGCAGCCCAAAGTCAGAGCTCCAGAGACAGGACAGTGGAGCCCAGAGAGAAGTTCCATAATCCCCAGACATCAACAGAAACACAGAGCACCACATAATCAGAACAGCCAGCTGTTCCACACTAGACACCAGAGCAGGCGACCAGCCGGAAAAAAAGACCCACGACAGTCTTGAGGACACACAACAATTCACACATAAATCTGGGATGCCTTCCCTTATCCTCAAGGAAACATGTGAACTGTCTTTTCATTTGGGACATAGGATGGGGAACAGAGATATGAGCCTGGAAGGGAGTTTGACTTTTTCTTGTGCTCAGTGGCAATGGAAGGTTTTTAGGAATTCTTGATCAATTACGGAAAATAATGAAACTATTACACTTTATAACATAATGAGTTTATAGATATTAATTGATCCTACTACAGCTTTGAACTAGACATAAGTTTGTGAAACCAAGTGAAGGTGTAATGTTTGAAAGTTACTTGTGCACCAAAATGATATATGTATGTTGAGCTATAGTAAATAAGGAAAAATTCATTTTCTTTGAAAAAAATGAATATAATAAATAGTTAGAAAATTTCTATGTATTCATTCAATGGGCAATGAATGGTGGCTGGGCATGCAATCCAAAACTGGACTTTCCAAATAATAAATGAGACCAAGAGACATCAAACTGCTTGGTCAATGTCCCACACAAAGTTAATAGCAGAGCCAGGACTGAAACCCCATCAAGTACACTGTTTATCCCAAAAATTAATGCCTTCAAACTCTCTTTTATGTATACCTAACCTAGATTTGCAATTGGGGCATAAAAGTGGAAGAAACATCTGTATATTAAATTTCTACTCACTACACATCAGCTGAAAAGGTGATGCGGGAGATGAGTAAAATACTTCAATAACCTACTTCTGTAGGATTCATGTATTATGTATGAGCAAGAAGGATATATAATTGCCATTATAACCTCCAAGAGGAGATTAGAGGGTAAAGAGAATTTTTCATTAAGAACCCAGTGGTACAAGTAACACATGCATAAGGGAGATGGATAATTATCAAGACAATAACAAATATTTCACTGTAGATCTAAAGGCAGAAAGTTACACTAAAGTAATAGGTGATGGTATTTGATTCCAAAAATAATAATAAATTGTGTTTATGACACATGCTGAACCACATTCAGATAAACCAAAATTCTAGGCTAATACCACAACTTTAAATACAGAAGTGTGTATAAATAAACTCTCATTTAGAGCAAACTTCTTTTTGGACTCAGAAATAGAGTCTTAGATTCCAACCCACATCTTTGTTCTTCAAAGGGGCAACATTACTATCTGCCTCCCACTTATCCGTTTCCCACGTTCCTATCTCACTTCCTACATCCCTTTCACCTCTTCACTCCTTGACCCTGGCTAACAGATGTTCTGGTTTGGCTCATGGATCCCCCTTCCTGACTGATGATATCCTACCCCAGTACTGAGTGCTCCCCCCTCCCCCACGTGGTTACTCTCCAAAGAAGAAGGCCACCTTGATCAAAGTCATGTCCCCTTCTCAGGGGCTGCTGGCATTCGGTGACGGTAGGTATGCGGGTATGGAGGCCCTGAACCCTGATTCTAACTGGGATAACTCTGAAGGACCATCCAGCTCCAGCTGCCCGCCAACCCGGCAGAGGCCTGGCTGTGGCTGCAGTCGTGGAACTGGGCTTCTCTCCCTCTCCAGTTCCACTTCCTTCACTCTCCTATAATGTTAATCCCAAGAGCACTCCCCAGGGGCCGCTTCCTGAACTCGCAAGTCTGCCTCAGAGTCAGCTTCCTGGGGAAGCTGTCCATAACATACCCCTGCTTTCCCTGAAATCCCAAACTCTCCGTAAAGCTACCCATGTTAAACAGAGCTGTTTTGCTCCCCGACAGTTATGAAACTCATGTAAACAACTGCCTACAAATAATGAACATGAAATAATATTTATTGTATATATTTAAGCATTTCTATTGTGATGATACAAAATCATGAAATCTACCATTGAATCATGATATGAATATGAATCATGAAATCTACCATTTTAACAAAGTTTTAGGTGAAAAGTACAGAATTGTTAACAATATGAGCATTGTTGTATAGCAGGTTTCTAGAACTTTTTCATATTGCATGACCCATTCCAAGAAGCAACTTTCCACTTCCCAGTTTCCCCAGCCCCTGGTAACCACCAACTTACTTTTCTACTTCTATGAGTTTAACTGCTTTAGGGGCACTTGGGTGGCTCAATAGGTTAAGTGGCTGCCTTTGGCTCAGGTCGTGATCTCAAGGTCCTGGGATCAACCCCCACATTGGGCTTCCTGTTCAGCAGGGAGCCTGCTTCTCCCTCTCCCTCTGCCCCCACCCCACTCATGCTGTCTCTTGTGCTCTCTCTCTCTCTCAAATAAATAAAATCTTAGAAAAAAAAAACTTTAGATCTCTCATATAAGTGACATCATACAGATTTGTCTTTCTGTGATTGATTTATGTCACTTACATAATATCCTCCAAAGTTTTCCATGTTGTCATGTATGACAGGATTTCTTTCATGTCCAAGGCTGGATAATATCCCACTGTGGTGTATATGCCACATTGTCTTTATCCATTCATCCACTATTGATGTTTAGGTTGTTTCCACCTCTTGGCTCTGGTGAATAATGCTGTAATGAACAGGGAAATGCAAACATCTGTTCAAAATCTTATTTTCAATTCTTTTGGCTACGTACACAGAAGTGCATTTTATTATGAACTGTCTCATGCACTAGTTTACTTACATACATGCCTTAATATCCTTACTGATCAATTGGAAAACATTAAAATATACTCACTTGGATTCTGTTTACAATATAATCTTTGCACGTTATGCTGTTATAAATCTCAGGAAATCTGGGTAGAGATTATTATTTACAGGGCTGATTTGATCTTGCCCAAGATGAAAGGCATGAACTAGAACAGCTTTTCACAATCTATGATTTGTAAATGGCCAGCAGGATGTCAAAGCATTGCAGAGAGTTCATAACAACTATTTCCATTTCTCTAATGTTAATCAATTCACGAAACAAAATTTTAATAAGTTTTCTTTACAATGGAACATGGAGTGAGCTGGTAGAGATCAGTGAGTGGTGTTATTATGCCTTTGAGGATCACTCATGGATGTATGACTCAATCGAACCTGACTGGGCACCAAGGTAGTTTTGAGGAGCAAGATGGTTTAATATTTTTTTACTACTTTTAATTTTGGTTGTATCCCGTGTAATGTTTACCCATACTAGACCATTCATTAAAAGCAGAGAGCCTAAAGAACAACAATTTTGAATGAAATATAATGAAAGGCACACAAAGGACAAAAATCTAAAGTTTCGTTTCATGGTAATCTTTACTAGATCTAGCTGATCAAAATTCTTAACTAGTGGGGCGCCTTGGTGGCTCAGTCGGTTCAGCGTCCAACTCTTGGTTTCAGCTCAGGTCTGATCTCAGGGTCGTGAGATCGAGCCCCATGTTGGGCTCTGCACTCAGCACAGAGTCTGCTTGAGTTTCTCTCTCCCTCTTCCTCTGCCCTTTCCTGCTGAGCGCTCTCATTCTCTCTCACTGAAATAAATAAATATGCAAGAAATGAATCATGGGGGAATCGCTTCCCTTCCCAGGCCTGGGTTCGCGTCCGCGAACTCCCACCTCTTCGCTGTCGCTCTGCACGGGGACTTCATGTGCGCCGAGGCTGCTGCGGAAGCGGTGTCTGGTCAGGTCGCCTTTTCGAGGGTGCAGGGGAAAACACTTCTTTCCCATATCAGATGTTTCTTTTTTTTTTTTTTTTTAAGATTTTTTATTATTTATTTGACAGAGATAGAGACAGCCAGCGAGAGAGGGAACACAAGCAGGGGGAATGGGAGAGGAAGAAGCAGGCTCACAGCAGAGGAGCCTGATGTGGGGCTCGATCCCACAAGGCCGGGATCACACCCTGAGCCGAAGGCAGACGCTTAACCGCTGTGCCACCCAGGCGCCCCCATATCAGGTGTTTCTTGACGTATGAAGTGGGTGCCACTATCATAACTCTCAATACTCTATTCCAGTGCTACTAGCAAGTTTCCTGGTGTGGCATTCTGGGAACAAAATCTACACTTTTCCAGTGACCCCAGGAGATCCCACAAAAGAGATGAACATTGTATTGGAGAAGTGACCTTATGAAGGTGGGAGCAGGACTTCCCTGACTGCTGACTTCTTACCCAAGGCACAGAGCTGAAGCAAGGAGGTGAGATGATGAACAGAGAAGGAATGAGAGGAACATAAACAAGATGTGCAGTCATAGAGTCCCTTGGTAAGCTGCGGACACCATAGTTTAAGAAGGTTAAGAAGAACTTAAAATGGAGAGTCCCTTGAATGATTCAAATGTGGAAAAAGAAAACCTGTGAGAACAGATAAAGGCATTCAGGCATACAGCTTGAAGAACCCACTTAGAGGTGGTAATTTACCCTCAACTTTCAATGATTCCAGAGACTTGGAGAAAGAGGAACAGACCTTCATCTTAACCCTGATGTCATGTAATTTTGTACAGCACAGGATAGGTAAAGTTATGCTGGGATAACAACAGCTTCCAAAACTCGGTGGAGATTCTGCCTGATGGAGTGGCTCTGAGACCCAGCGGCAGGTGGCCTGTTCTCACAGTGTGTGATGCCACAATAGCGGCTGCAGAGGAGCAGGTCCTGCTGCACTATGCTGTATCTAAAGCTGACCATTTCTTGAGGAGTTAAGATGGCGGAGGAGTGGGGGACCCCTTTTTCAGCCAGTCCCCTGAGTCGAGCTGGATAGGTACCAGACCAGCCTGAACATCCATGGAATCAGCCTGAGATGCAGGAAGATACATCTGGATCTCTACAAATGAACAACTCCAGTGCTGAGTATTGAGGTACGAAGCAGGGAGCCGTGAAACCGCGCACAGATATCGGAAGATAAAAGGAAGGGGGAGGGAGCCGCTGTGTCCAGGCACCGGGAAGCGGTAGCCACCTGCTTGGGGGAGTGGGCGGACTCGTGGACAGCACCTGCGAGAGAGCAGACTGAGACCGTGAGCTGGGAGCGCGCGCCACCAGACTTCTCACGGAATTCCGGAATCCCGGTGTGCTCACTGGGTCCAGACTGAGACTGGGAGCTCCGGGAGCGTGCGCGGGGCGACTGGCGGCTGGCGGCGTTAGAAACACAAAAGACAGAGACGCGCCGGCCCCGGGAGTGAAGGCTAGGACTCCGGGTGTGGGGCGCACATCCCAGGACACTGCAGGGTTGAGCAGCACCAACAGTAACAGAGTTAAAGTGGCCAGAACATCAGAACGTCAGCAATCCCTCTGTTCTGTGACAGAGGCTGAAATTCGGTCGCTGCTGCTCTGACTCTCAGAAGAGACACAGCAGACCGCCAGGGAAAGCCACAAGAGAACAAAAGCCTGGAAATACCGGCTCACAGGGTGCCCATCCCCATCCCCCCTCGCAGGGGACATGGAGACTCTACCCAAACAGGGTTGCCTGAATATCAGTGCGGCAGGCCCCTCCCCCAGAAGGCAGGCAGAAAAATCAAGAAGCCCACAACCCAGGGCGCCTGGGTGGCACAGTCACTGAGCACCTGTCTTCGGCTCATGGCGTGATCCCGGCATTCCGGAAAGGAGTCCCTCATCAGGCTCCTCTGCTGGGAGCCTGCTTCTTCCTCTCCCACTCCCCTGCTTGTGTTCCCTCTCTCGCTGGTTGGCTCTCTGCCACATAAATAAATAAATAAAATCTTTAAAGAAGAAGCCCACATCCCTAAGGTCCCTATAAAACAAGGGACACGGCCTGGGACCCAGTCAATAATTTGGGCTCTGGACAACCCTGCAACCTCTCCTCATCAGAATGACGAGAAGGAGAAGCCCCCCCCAACAAAGAAAAGACAGTGAGTCTGTGGCCTCTGCCATAGAAATAATGGATATGGATGTAACCAAATTATCAGAAATGGAATTCAGAGTAACAATGGTCAAGATGATGAGTAGACTTGAAAAAAGTATTAACGAAAATGTTACTGAGAATATAGAATCCCTAAGGACGGAAATGAGAGCAAAT
Organism: Ailuropoda melanoleuca; assembly: GCF_002007445.2. Lineage (NCBI taxonomy): Eukaryota > Metazoa > Chordata > Mammalia > Carnivora > Ursidae > Ailuropoda > Ailuropoda melanoleuca. The sequence continues at coordinate 17,017,072 of NC_048218.1, forward strand.
CCAACAGAAATTAAAAATTCTTTTTTTTTTAAAGATTTTATTTATTTATTCTACAGAGATAGAGACAGCCAGAGAGAGAGGGAACACAAGCAGGGGGAGTGGGAGAGGAAGAAGCAGGCTCATAGCAGAGGAGCCTGATGTGGGGCTCGATCCCATAACGCTGGGATCACGCCCTGAGCCGAAGGCAGACGCTTAACCGCTGTGCCACCCAGGCATCCCAGAAATTAAAAATTGTATGAGCCAAATGCAGGCAAAACTAGAGGCTCTGATGGCCAGGGTCACCAAAGCAGAGGAACGTATTACCGAATTGGAGGATGGGTTAGTAGAGGAAAAAACGAAAATAGAAGCTGGACTCCAAAAAATCCATGCCCACGAATGTAGGTTATGGGAGATTACTGACTCAATGAAACAATCCAATGTCAGAATCATCGGCATCCCTGAGGGGGTGGAGAAAAACAGAGTTCTAGAAGAGATATTTGAACAAATTGTAGCTGAAAACTTCCCTAATCTAGCGAGGGAAACAAACATTCCTGTCCAAGAGGCAGAGAAGACCCCTCCCAAGCTCAACCATGACAAACCTACGCCACGTCACGTCATAGTGCAATTTGCAAATATTAGATCCAAGGATACAGTATTGAAAGCAGCCAGGGCAAAGAAATTTCTCACGTACCAAGGCAAAGGTATCAGAATTACATCAGACCTGTCTACACAGACCTGGAATGAAAGAAAAGGGTTGGAAGGGCATCTTTAAAGCTCTTTCAGAAAAAAAACATGCAGCCAAGGATCCTTTATCCAGCAAGGCTGGATAAAGAATTCATTCAGAATTCAGAATTGATGGAGAATTCAGAATTGATGGANCAAGGATCCTTTATCCAGCAAGGCTGTCATTCAGAATTGATGGAGAAATAAAGACGTTCCAGAATCGCCAGTCATTAACCAATTTCGTAACCATGAAACCAGCCCTACAGGAGATATTAAGGGGGGTTCTATAAAGGTAAAAAGGCCCCAAGAGTGATACAGAACAGAAAGTCACAACTGATACAAAGACTTTACTGGCAACATGGCATCATTAAAATTCTATCTCTCAGTTCTCAGTGTCAATGTGAATGGTTTAAACCCTCCCATAAAACGCCACAGGGTTACAGATTGGATAAAAAGAAATGACCCATCCATTTGCTGTCTACAAGAGACTCATTTAGAACCGAAAGATGCATTCAGACTAAGAGTAAAGGGATGGAGTACCATCTTTCACGCAAATGGACCTCAAAAGAAAGCCAGGGTACCAATTCTCATATCAGATAGATTAGATTTTAAACTAAGGACTATAGTTAGAGACGCAGAAGGGCACTATATTATTCTTAAAGGAAGTATTCAATAAGTGGATATGACAATTTAAATATATATGCCCCAAAAGGGGAGCAGCAAGATACACAAGCCAACTCTTAACCAGAATAAAGAAACATATAGATAAAAATACATTAATAGTTGGGGACCTCAACACCCCACTATCAGANCGAAAGATGCATTCAGACTAAGAGTAAAGGGATGGAGTACCATCTTTCACGCAAATGGACCTCAAAAGAAAGCCAGGGTACCAATTCTCATATCAGATAGATTAGATTTTAAACTAAGGACTATAGTTAGAGACGCAGAAGGGCACTATATTATTCTTAAAGGAAGTATTCAATAAGTGGATATGACAATTTAAATATATATGCCCCAAAAGGGGAGCAGCAAGATACACAAGCCAACTCTTAACCAGAATAAAGAAACATATAGATAAAAATACATTAAT